>NC_142399.1:17533367-17900867 GCF_059441095.1 Idiotropiscis lumnitzeri | reverse complement strand
GTACCAGGCTGTGCTGTATTGATGTTGGAGAAAATGAACTGACTCCTCATTGATCCACAGATGAAAAATGTAGAAAACTGCAAATCTGGCCCTCTTGACTAACTGCTTAATGGCGACCATTTTTTCCCTAGTTCCACTCCTTTGTTCTTTGTTTTCCCCTTCTATGTAAACTGGGCCAACAGTCCTGCATTGATGTTTCTAGAGGGTAGTAAAGCATTCGGAAACTGTATCAGCTTCTTTTGTTCTCCTGTAGATGAGGAATGTAATGGGGCCTGGATCAATAGTGTGGGTCTGAGTAACTCTTCTTGTTGGTCGTGGCAGTAAAGCAATAAGTGTATATGCCATCACTGCAGACATCTGAGGCAGAGGGTGACAATTGGATGACAGATATTTTTAATCATTCTTTATGTTCCAAGATGTGATTTGTATTATTTTCAAATATTGGGAAATAAAAAAATAACAAACAGCCATGTGATAATGATCATGTTAGAAACAAAACTTTGCAAGACAAAAAGAATATTGGAATGAAAGTTCCTTGCTATGTTTATTTGTTTGGCTTTAGAAAAAATAGAGCGTGCTGAAAACACTGTCTTAAGTTTAATGACAAATCACAAAAAAAGGCTAATGTGTCTCGTGACATGTCTTCTAATTTCATATATGTGTTTATATAGTGCTTTTCTCTTTTTGAATTATTCTTCTCTTCACTCACCTTTTTGAGTTTGAAATAAGGATGTTACCTCATCTCTCTTGAACCTTGACGAAGTCCCCTCAAATCCAGAAAAAACAGATCATATAGTGTGATCGCAAGGCCAATGTGACTATATATATATATATATATATATATATATATATATATATACACACTGAAGAGAATTAACGATTGGACAGGCTACTACTGGATCCCTGTTGGTCACAAGAAGATCTTGAAAGTCATGTACCAAAAGCTTGTAGTGATCAGGACAAATTTAATATAGACAAGAGGGAAAAACGGAGATAGAACAGCTAAATGTCAACAATCAACAATCATGTGATTGACAGGAACCCCGTGGCACTGGTGCCCCCGGGACTGATTGTTAAATTATTAAACGATGCAAAGCCCCCTTCCTTCACATGATCACAGCTGAATAAACAAATAAGATGTGGTGTTATGTCTTTGCCTACCATCATTTGTCATCAGTTGTCCCTTTAACACGTTCACACTCCTTTGACACAACTTTGACATTTTTGTGACAGGAATTGGGCACCTCAGGAGTTGATGATTTTATAATTGCCTAGTTCACTACTACAGTGAAAATATCTCATTTGCCCTTAAACCATTTTGGGTCAATTTTATACTAAACCTTTGGAGAGATGCAAACACAATTATAAACACAATCAGTCATCTTAAACTCAGAAAAACATTTTCCCTGCATTTTTCTTTAATGTATCCTACCCTCTTTATTAACTCTTGATCATTTTTCTTAGTCTGACCTGAACAACATGAAAAAAAATATATAACACAAGTAACAGTTAAAGTATAAATACAATGAAATATTATGGCTGCAATACATTTTTCAATATTCTTGAAGGAACAATCTCTTTTTAATTGGATGTCTTTGCTACGGGCATTAAAGATGATCAAATTTAAAAATAGAAAAGCTTCAATGCAATATTGCTGGCAGAAGGATTACAGGAGGTTAACACTATTTTACAGTTAATATGCATTAACAACTTTTTATCCAATGCTGGGATGTGTGCACACAAAATATATTTTTATATATGATCATGATAAAGTGATTTGCATGTCATTTCAACTGCAGAGGATTAGCTGACTGAGCCTTTAATTTTCACTTTAGCAATTCTGCTAACACTGCTAACACTAGAAGAAAGTTGTAATCCTCAGTTAACAGTATACTTGTTAGTTTGTCTTTTTAATTGGCCATACGCTGCGGGGCATGGTGAGCCAAGAAACAGCTTGTTCTGGAACAATAACATTTGTGTTTTGACTATTGTTACTTTAGCTTAGCAGTCACAATTGGGATTATCAGTTAATTAATGTCTGACTGAATGTGTCCTTAAAGTTTTATTTAAAAAAATAAATAAAAATTAAAATTGACTTTCCTGGGAGCTGCGTGGGCATTTTTTTTTTCACAGACATGCTGTGGTCGAACAAAAATGTGCTTTCTCATTCAATTATATGGCCAATGATAACATACGATATGATATGATATGTACCAGATAGGTTGCACGACTAGTGTCGCAAAAGATATATTTCAAAGCTCAACAAGTTTTTCCCTCAACTGGAATTTATCTAGAGTAGTCGTCCTCAACCAGTGGGCTACGTTCTGGTACCGTTCCACAGGCCACTTTAGAGCGGGCCGCACAGAAAAAACAAAACAAAAAACATGCAGTACTTCCACTTTATTTAGTATTCGAGGCTGAAAAAGATTTTATCATGAAAAGTGATCGGCTTTTGTCCATTACATTGAGCTCTTGACGCATATCTAGATGCAAATTGTCTTGGTGCATTATGCTAATATTAAACCCCGCAAGCGGGCAAAATGAGTATGGCCACATACAAAATTCGCTCTGGACAATATGCGGCGAGCCCCCGAACCCACACCCACCCGCAGATATTATCGACTTGTACAAACCTGTCCTTGGCGGAAAAAAAGTTGGTGAACAGCGCCCTTGAGTATTCTTAATAACTGACCTCTCGTCAGCCGTTGAAGTGTTTAACACAACCTTTTACTGTAGACACATATCCACTGTGTCAGATTGTCAAGTAGTGAGGAGAGTGACTGAGCCCGAGCCCAATGAGAGTCATGTGCACTGTTAGTGCTTGCCACAGGGCCAGATGATAACAAGCACGTCCACAAAGAGATCCTGTTGTGTTTAATTGTTCGGTTCATGAGAAGAGGACAGAGGTGTGAAAAGACAACATTTGGCTGCATCACAGTGAAAATATCCATGCTTACAATGTCATGAGCATCTGACAGTTCCTGGCGGATAAGAACATCACCCTGCTGGTGCAACTTTTTGTATCATTCCAACTCGGTGTGAATTTATTCCTCTTTCCTATGCTCAAGGTGGTCAACAAGGGGACAATGTTTCGAGACGTGGACAAAATGGGCTTGGCGACGGAGTTGACCCTAACTTGCTCATCTGTGAAGGCATCATCAATGCTGAAAGGTACATCGAGGTTTTCAAACAAAATTAGTGAATAATAAAACCAATAAATGAAGAAAAACAACAACAACAAAATATATAATCATTTTGAATACTTAACGTCATTTTTGAAGGGTGTTTCATTGAATACTTCATTATGTAGATTGAAAAGGATTTTAAATCGTTGTATTTTTTTTGTACCTTTTACACATCCCAATTTGTTACAACAAATTCTCTAAGTCTGAGTGCTCGTAGTACTTTCATTTGACACACCGCAGTTTAATTGCGTGACTGTATTGAGGAGCGTGACCAATGCAGAATAGATCTGCGGGTATATTCAAAGTTTGAGGAAAGTGGGAAGGGGAAGGAAATGAGATGTAATTGTAATTAGTGATGGATCGGGTTCTGTCAATTCTCAATGGAGTTTGTTTATCACCTGCTGTGCGCTCGTATGTTTGTGTGTGTCCATGTACCTGAACGCGCCAAGGTGTGAGACAAGCTCTTCTACCTTAACTATGAATCCTACATGTCTGCCTCCTCGCTCCAGGCTGAAGTGGCTAGTTAGCATATGTAGCACCATCCGCGCATGTTTACCCCGTGTCACTGTGTGTGTGGATGTGGGCACGGGCATGTGTGGTTGAGCGTGCAGGCCTCATCTCAAGTCTCACCGGAGACTTGTTGTCTAAGATTAATGAAGGTCACCAGAATCCTCCAAAGTATTCCGATAATTAAGGCTTTGTTTATCAAAAACAAGTTATATTAAGAGTAAAAAGATTCATGGTAATTATTCATAATCTTAACAATTCAAGTGTAGCCACCTCATTTGTGCCTTTAATTCTTCTTGTTAATGTTTTGCATAAATCTGCATAATTACTTGAGTTGCCTGTTGTATTTTTGACAGCTACTCAGTTCGTGTGCACTAAAGGGTATCAAATGTGCTGCGCCCTGCATACTTAAAAAGTGGCTGCACGGTTAGAGCCGCACAGCATATTTCAGCCATCAAGACGGTTGCGCAAAGTTGAAATGCGTACAGAGAATCGGGTGTTTTCTATCAAATGGACTAAATGAATGCTTCTGGTTGTGATGGTTAAAATGAAGGCTTCCAATAGTATGTTGTCCCTGGAATTCCACTCAAAAATACAGGCAAATATCGTAAATTTTTGTTCTAAAATAAAACGTTGCCGTGAACAGATAAACATTCTCTCATGGTAATTCAGTGTTTGTCTCTGCAAATACTGACATACATTGACAAAACCAGGTTTCCATTCAATTCAATAATGACACTCTCTATTCAGTATGTGAATGAGCTGGTTACTTTTATGCCATGGAAACATACATATAAAGTAGTGTCTTCATTGAGTGAATGGATGAAGAATGCTCCAAGGATGACGTAAGATGGTTTAGTGATAGGCCGATGCTTTTTTCAGGGGCAATACCGATACAGATTATTAGTAGTCCTGTAGGCCGACATTCATTTGTTGAAAAAAGGGTTAAAATGGTGTCAAAATGGTGACAAATAAAAACTCCAAAACTTTACTTAGTTTAAAATCCATGAAGCACATATTATCATAATATAATTTAATATATATATTCAACAACTTTAGTCATTTACAACATGTTAAAATGTTTTCAGATTTGAGAAAATAGACAACTTAGTTTTAAAAGTCTAACAAAAAGTGCACAAAACTCCCAGGCTCAGCTGCATGACTTATAGTTCAATGAAAACAAACATCTCTTTAAAGATTACTATGGCAAATAGTTTTATATTAGTTGTGAGTTGTAGTAGACATTTATTAAAATAAAAAAGTCTGTTTCCTTTGCTTCTTATGATCACGGGACTTCTCCCGTAGTGCGTGTGACTCGAGGTGAAAAAGCAAACAGGCAGCTTACTGCTGATTGGCTGCGAAAAGGAACCAATCAGATAGTGCTTCGGGCAGGACAACCTGTTTCTGCAGGCAGGGCCACGAGCACAGCAGAGAGTGAGATGTGTGCTGCAGCGAGCCAAAATAAACCAGCGTTCAATTTATCGGCCTTGAAAGTAAAAAAAATAAATAAAAAAGGCAGATGCCGATAATTGGTAAAATGCCAAATAATCGGCCCGACCGATACTTGTCTATTACTAATCAGGATGCACGTCCATAATCCTGAGGACTCTATTTACAGAAATAGAACCCATGGGCTTCGGCATAAAAACCTGCATTTGAAGCCTGCTTTAGTTTGTTTGGGAATTTGCCAGACCAAACAGTGCCATGATAGGCATTTTCTTTCACATGCCCCCGGCACACCTAACAATTTTGTGACTGGAAGAAGACTAATCTTTAGACTAATAAAAAGAAGGTGGCACAGGTAGTATAGACAGACAGATTTTGAGCTCCCCAGATGTGCATGGTGGATATCATCATGTTTCATTCATAAATATGAGAACATTGTGCATGCATCAATTTATAAATGAATTCATTGAATTCTAATGTAGTCTTTGAATTATCATTATCTTTAAAATACTTTTAACATCATCCCACTGGCTGCGGGACTGGTGGAGAAGAGGGGTGTGTTGTCGTACGACACACGATCTAGCGCATTTCCTGCGTTGAATTTATTATTAAGGGAATAAGAGAAGCCATTTCCATTGCCTGTGAAGCAAGTCGGCTGTGTTCACTTCCAAATCGCCGCAAATAGCCACTTTTAACCGTACGCCACTATGAAAATACCAAAAGAAATTAAATTAATTTTGAGTTTTGCGTAAATAGGACTGCAAGAGTCTAAAGCCCCTATCCCAATGAGCTACAAAAAATTGTGAGCGTTTTCAAAGGTTCCAAATATTACATTTTCCTCAGTTTTCGTTTCTAAATGTTTGCGCAAACGTTTACCAGACGTTCTCCAAAAACATCTTCACGATTTTGCCATGCATTTTACCACGAAACGCTAAACCATTAAATAATGGGTTAATGTATCAATTCGAGAAACTATTTATTTCAAAATGGATATTTTATTGTTTAATAAAACATGCTTACATTTGAAAGAAAAAATCCTTACACTTTAAGCTACATGTGTATGTCTTTCAGTAAATTGAAATCTATTTGTGCAAAAGGTCTTCATATTTGCATGCAAAGTGCTGGCTAAAGCATCTGCACATACTGAGTCACACTTCTCTGCGTATGCAGCCCTCCATGCAGGCCTCTTGCTCCTGCTCAGAGAGCCATGTGGCTTGGATTTAATTGAAAGTGTCTGTGAAGGTGAAGTTAACAATGAGAGAGAGTCATAGGAAGAGAGGTAGAGACACAAAGAGAGGGTAAGAGAGAGGCGAAAAACAAAAAAAGGAAAGACTCAACTTTCTTTAATTATGTTTACCCAACAGGCTTTGCGTCCTCATCTAAATAGCATAAACATCTGGCCATGGCACGCCACAAGCATGACGGCAGTAGTCAAGCAAATCTTGTGGAAAATAATGAAATTAGATCCCTGGTGCTGCGACAGTGGAAGGGCAGACGACATTCACTCCATGTTAATAAAATTGCCATGAATGAGTGACTACAATTAGGAAATTGTCAGTGGCAGCGGTGAACTTTTTCAACTCACCAATGTTTGCATCATTCGATTAAAGCAGCAATTTAGACTTGTTTATTTGTGCCTACTGTGGCTTTTATTAATTGTGACCTGTCGGTGATTGACCTGCGATTAAACCAGTCAGATCTAATGTGGCTGATGGTGTGGGATGGATTGGTGGGCAGGTTGATGGAATTATTTTTTTTTTTTTTAAATATCATTATTTTTGTTGTTATTCACATCATTATCCTGCCAGTGAGTCTGATGGGATGGAATTTGATTATGCGTGCTTATTAATTAAAGTAGTACATAAATAAGCCAACTTACAAAGTTCATCTGGATCTGATACACAACTACTGTATGAGAGTATAGGTATTGGGACACGTGATTGACAGGTGTGTTTTGATGCCCAGGTTTGTCCTATTCCAGATCATTCAATAAATAAATAGCACATTTTATTTATTTATTTTAAGTTGAATTTCAGATTTGGATATTAATCTGTGAAAACTATATTTATAATTGTGAAACCAACATGACAAGCCGAGAGCTGCCCTTCGATGAAAAACAAGCAATGGTGTAGCTGAGGGAAAATGGACATTTCTGACAATATTGAGGATAGCCAAGATACCCATTTGGGATGTCCTGAAGAAAATCAAAACCACGAGTATACTAAGTAACAGCAGTTTATGAAACATTTGAGAGCTGTATTAATAAATAAATAAATGAATTATTGAATCAATGAATGAAAAAATGAATAAATAAATAAAATACTCCCAAACCACTGTTTGTTTCAGTTGCAATAAACAAATGTCTGGCTTGAATTTTCCAAGAAGTACAAAGACTAGCTGATACAATTTTGGCAAAATGTATGAAACAAACCAAAAAGATGTAACCTTCATTTTGGACAGGCTCACTAATCTTCATGGATGAAGTAAGCCATGATAGCAGCAGCAAAATAAACTCAAATAAACCTATAGAAATATTTTGGCCGGCAAATAGAAAGACAGAAGACGATAAAACCAAACTGATTTAGAAGACCCTTAGTATGCAAATGACCTAAAACACACTGACACCAGTAAACAAAAGAGTTAATCAGGGACAAGTGGAAGGTCTTAGACTGACCCAGTCAATATCCAGAGCAGCTCATCAGCAAGTTTGCACAAGCCTGATAATGATCCTGATCATTTGAGTTAGGTGTGTTGGAAGAGGGTTAGGTATAAAACAGGCGGACCGGATTTGGAGACCCCTACAAGTGGAGAGTGAAGAGAGTAACTCCCAAGACAACGACTTCAAATAATAGAGGCTGCAGTGCTTTTTACTTCACAAATAACCAAAATGGAAAAATATAATCATAATTGTAATGCACTGGGGGGTCCACACATACTTCCAGTTCAGCATTTTTCGAATTACCTATTCACAGTTTTTTTTTTCCAAAAATAAAATAAAAAAATTTCTAATATTTTATTTTAATAATTTTTTGGGGAGGGGGACCCAAATCCCATTTCTTTGTGGAAATGGCTTATAAGCGGTATGTCCTCGTACAACCAAGATTTAAGTTATAAACACGAACATGCGCACCCACACACAGCGTGTGTATATTAAAATAAATAAATAATAATTAAAAATACACATATATATATATATACATATATATATATATATATATATATATATATATATATATATATGTATATATATATATATATATACATACACACACACAAACATGCACACACCCCCACACACACACACTCACATACAACTCTGGAAAACTGTGTTTCGGTACCTTATATGTGCTCTGGAATAAATCCCTTGAAATATTTCATCTCATTATCATCTTGACTCTGTAGTACTAGTGTTCCCTATTTCCAGTTCACTTAGCAAATTTGAAGTACTATCTCCCTACCCTCTTTTGCCGTCTACTGTAGATTGGGGCTGTGTTTACTTTCCCTCCTCATGGAGGCAAGGGAAGGGATTACATTTGAGGAAATGAGTTGTCATTTCAGGAGGTAATAAAGGATTTCAGCCTGAGAGCTCGACAAACACAAGACAGGGAGAGCAGAAAGGCTTGAGCGTGGGTACCCAGGTGGAGAGTCAGTATATACATTTCTCGACACCCTCATATGGATACACACAGCCAACTGGTTGGCTGTACAAATACATCAGTACCAATGAGGCATCAGAGATGGATTCAACTGTGGCGCCTGGTTGGGGGCCGGATATACCATGACAAGACATTCTTAATCTTCAAAGCTGGTTCAGTTGGAGGTAAAGGTTTCCATCTCTGTTGTCAGATTGGGTTCATCCTTTTACTGCTGCTATATTTACGGAAAACCATGTTTTACCTTATTTCTTGGCTGCCCTCAGAGTCAAATTTTATGCTGACTTGATATATCTCTTTGGTCTTTGGCTGGAGTAAGAGAAGTTCCACTCTTGTGTGCCAAAGAAGATGAGCCTTTCCTGGCCACAATTTCCATGTCAGAAACAGTGACCTTTGGACTGCGCAATAGTCTGTCAGCCACATTAATACCGTAAACATGAAAAAGACTATCCTATTTCATTCCTTATTCCCAATTCTCAGAACTGCTGTGCGCAATGCACAAACTGAAATTTCCTTTTTCCTCCGTCTGGATTTATGCTCTTTATGTGAACAAACTCAGCAACTGTTTTATGGAAGTCAATATGGAGACATCTGAAGTGCAGATCCTTGTTGATGTTGCTGTGCAGAACATGCCACCATTGCATAGTCTAACAACCATTCTTATTTTTCACATTGACAATTTTTAGTCTTCATTTAATCTGACGTAGATTTTGGGGATTTGGGAGGAAGCCAAGGGGCCTTTTAAAAAAACACTTACAGTGACAGTGTAGAATGTTTGTATTTTTCAAAGTTCATTCATTTTAAAAGCCAACTATTAATTTTATTTATTTGCGAAAAAACATGATCTATCACAAAAAAATAAAACATTTAAAAAAATATATAATCATAGGTCTAATAATCGCTAATTATATTACTTGGGTGGCAGCTCACGGTACAGGGTGCTGAAATGTTTTGCCGCCATCTTTCTTCTACGGAGACCTGAAGGAAACAATCGGCTGACCACAAATTTGTTTCATCAACGACTACGGCATGTATAAAAATGCAATGTACAGTTTGTCACTCGAGGGAATGCTCGAAGTAATCTCTGAACATTTTGCTTGGACCTCTTCCAAGAAAATTGGTGGTAGGCTTGCAAAGTGTAATCTCAACGTAGTGCACGCGCATTGAACTTTGTTGCAATCTATTAGTCAGCCAAGAGATGGCGCTAAATTCTACACACTGTCCATTTAAGTATGGTGAGAACATGTAAACTCCACATAAGAGGGCCTAAGTGTAGACTGGAATCCAGAAAAATAAGTCTCACATTTGCCTCTCCCCCAAAAAACGGAATTGAGTCACATTTGTATGCAGTTTGAATGCAGCCAAATATTCTGGATCTTTAAAATAATCATACGAGCCCAAGGCAGGGGTTTGTTCATTGCATGGTAAAATACTCTTATAATATACAAGCAAAGACTTTTGCCACACATAAAGTACTTGTGCGATGAAATCTTTTGATTATAATATCCATAAATTAACACAGGACACTGAGGTAAGATACAGTGAGGGGATCATCAGCGTAGTCGCCCAGATCATATTTTTTTTCAGCGACTGAGTGTTGTCTGCAGTCAATGCAAACCTGTGTGCGCATTGACATGTGCATTGAAGCTGTGTCCAAATATCTAGTGGTGTCTTTGGCTCCTTCCACAAATATGCATAATGTGTGTGTGTGAGTGTGGGGGTGTGGGGGTGCACATGGCTGTGTGTGTGAGTGAGTGTTGAGACAGATGGGTAATAGCCCCAGTGCAGAAAGCGAGGCCCTGTGTAACGTGCAGCCCTGATTGCAGACCTGATTACCTGCCATATGCTAGCTGAAGGGTTGTGGGCCAGACCAAATGAGAACAGTATGCAAACGTTAAAGCAGCGTTTTTATAGCACAGTCATTATGCTCTCGCTTTGGCAAATGAAAATGAGCGTGGCAGGGAGGGAAAATAATGAAGTCATAAAAAAACGGACGGGTCACAGTGCGTGGTCGCTATTGCCGCCACCTCCTGGCTCTAATCCCATTGGCTTGAGGGAAAGGGGGAAGGGCCCCTTGAAAAGATGGCAGTAAAGCAGAGGCTGTACCACAGGGTGTCTCTGTTCTATTGGAAAGCTTTCCAGGATGTTGAGAAGACTGTCGCTGAAGAACAAACTTTTCTTTTCTTTTCTTGTGCTGAGATTACTTTTAGTCTTCGAATGAGTAGGAAACACAGCTTTGTGTGTTTGTGTGCATGAGTGTGTGTGCGCTTGTGATGTGATTATGCTCCTATTAGCCTTTGCATTCTCCATTATGCATGCAGCGTACAGGGCTAAACTGACCTTGTAAGATGATCATTGACTCTCCTTAGAAAACACTTGTTATCCCAGGATTAACACATGCACCAATTACTACCTGTTCACCATATGAGCTCAGGAAATAAAACATTTCCTATTAGTGTTCACAAAGACAAGACTCCCACCTCTGCATGCTCGCAAGAGCCAAAGTAGGAAACAAACGCATGGATATTTTACAAGTACACTTCATGCTCAGATGTTTTCAAGGTGACCGAAAGCATTTAAAAATAGTTTTTAAGTGAATTTAGATTTGTTTTCAATCAGCTGTTGCTTTACTGTGTAACACTCGAAGGATGGAGACAGTAATGTTTACATAATGCAAGCGCTTTCCCTTAATTTCCTCTGTTCAATTACTCTGTGATGGCTTACCTAACGTTCTAATTTCCTAAAATAGGCATTTAGGGCGTACTCAATTCAGTCAAGGCAACAAAGCAAAAAAAGAACTTAGAAAACTCAAGCTAGTTTGTGTTTAACACTTTTAATACGTACTTTGGAATCTAAACTCGAGATTTGTATATTCCGTTTGATGTGTTTACATGAGGAATTTTACGCTCTTTGCGTTATTTAGGTGGTAAAGGGACAATGAGCTGAACATGAACTCAGCATTCGGATTCAGTTTTCTTGGCCATGCACCATGAATGTTATAGCCTGGTGCTTGGCAGGGTGGCGCAAGCTGAACCTAATTTACCTAGTTGGGACCAAGTTAAGTTCCACAACCTGTTAGCCAGGATATTCAAGGGATGACTTTTGTTGCCAGGGGCTCACAATCACTTCCCTCCTGTTTCCATCCATCAGGAGAAAAGGGGAACTTGTGCATAATCCTGAAGCCCATTGTGGCCTACTTAGTGGGAAGAGAACATGCCTTTCCAACTGGTCGTGCCTTTGTATGTGGGTCAGCTTCATTCAAATTCTCTTTCATTCCAGCTCCTCTTCCGACACTGTGGCCGATCATTAGCTGTAATATAGGTCACCCCAAGCTTTGTGAGGCTCCAGCCCCATTTGCATTCTTGATTCAAATGTAGCACTCGTGGTGACTGTAGGTAGTGAGGAAGTGGGGGGCTTGGGGAAAGGTGGCATCAGAAGTTAAGGCAACGCTTTTATCACTTTTGATGAAAGGATGGGGTCAATCTGGATGCATGCTTAAAAGGATGAGGGTGTTTTCCCAGTGGTGGAAAG
This sequence comes from Idiotropiscis lumnitzeri, assembly GCF_059441095.1. Classification (NCBI taxonomy): domain Eukaryota; kingdom Metazoa; phylum Chordata; class Actinopteri; order Syngnathiformes; family Syngnathidae; genus Idiotropiscis; species Idiotropiscis lumnitzeri. The sequence goes on along the minus strand of NC_142399.1, from coordinate 17,888,545 downwards.
ATGAAACTCGTATAGATGCAAGGTTGACTTGTACAGTAGGTACACTATTTCTTCTTTACTTTAAGATTAAAAAAAAAAAAAAGAAAAGACGGGGGATTGCATCCCATTTTTAACTAAGGCTTTCATTCGTTAGAGGTGTTAATGAATACAAATGACCACACTTGGGCAGGCTCCTCTTAAAAGCAGCTGTTAAAAATCTTACAGGAAAAATTAACAACTTCCCCAGCAAACAAAGCAAGATGTCGCAGCTGTCTCTCAAAGGTATTTGCCTATTGTTGATGGAGTTCCTTGTGCACACATATATCGTACAACGTTGCCACGAATTCATTAAAATTGGGCATTATTAATACTATTATTTTCATTATTATTATTATTTTTATTATTATTATTATTAGTAGTAGTAGTAGTATCATAATTATTACATGCCGATATTAGCACACTGACCAGTTATGGTGCTGAAAAGTAACAATGATTGTTTGGGCAGCATGAGAGCTCATTTAATGAAATGAAGCTTCAAACGAAGATGCCTCCGGGGAAGTGGTTCTCCTCAAGACTTTTCCTGGTCAGTCAATGTTGACTCTCCAATAGCAATGTCTCCTGATCCTCCTGAGATCTTGTCCCAGCCGGTCAATGCAGAATGTTGTTTTCTTTCTGTTCGCCATATAGCCCCCTCTCTGAGTTGTAAGGTGGGGAGCAGCGAAGAAAAGTGGCAGTTAGACATGCCAAAATCAGATGTTAGTGGGTTAGCAAGAAGAGAGACTAGTTGTGTACTGGGTTTGGTTTAACCAAATGGGAGAAAATATAAAATATTGCAACATCTCAAGTTGATAAAAGAATGCTCTGGAAACTCTTAACTTTTTCATAGCTCTCAAAGTCTACAAAACACAGAAATATTGTGAATGTAAGGCAAGCCAAGACAAAGTAACACTAAGTCAGAAAGATACTGCAGGAAGGGGCTGGGGCATGTAAAATTTTCACAAGTGGAGCGGGAGCCACTACAAGATGGCCAGTATAGGGTTAATATGATTTAAGTTTCTAGTCCTCGTCAAGAGTCTTGTTGCTGCATCTTGGCCTAACTGCAAGCTTTTTGAACTAGTCACGGGTAGAACTAAAAGCAACACATAAAAATGGTCAAGGTCAGATGTAAAAAATGTGTAAACTCTACATCACTCATAGATAGAACCTACAGTATTGCGAAGATAAAGAAAACAACAAAATATTTTTTTTCATAATATTCATGGTGTGCAGTAGAAGAGAGATATTTTGCTCAGTCATTTTGGATAAAGGAACCTATTCAAAATTCAGAGTGATGCCATCTTCTCTTGGAAGTGAGGCATGGATCAGGGGGAGAGCAGTCATCTCCCAAACCAGAGGTTGTGGTTTACATCTCCGGTCCTTGTGACCATGTCCAAGTGTCCCCAAGCAAGATACTGAACCCCACTTGCTCCTGATGCTATGTCATTAGTAGGTGAATGAGAAATCGGAGTGAGGTAAAGAAAAACTGCTCTACAAGTGAAAGACCGTTTTGCATTTTACCATTCTTGGAACTGTTGGTTTTAAACTGCATGAGTGTAATTTCTGAGTCTGTCAAGTGAGAAGTGCGTGAGGTATGAAATGCTAGTAAGTTAGTTAGTTAATCATTTGCCATAACATTTCACTTGGCCACGTATGGCAGTAACGTACCAGATGGAGGTGCAAGTGGAAAAAAAAAATTATATCAAATTGTCACTGACTTTTACCATCTTTGTCCAACTGCCATACAAAGTACGGTGTCATTTCAGTGTGAATCCAAATGTCGCCTTTCGTTTGTTTTAATTACATGACATTAAATCATGGTAATCAAACAAAACAGAAGCTTCATTCTGTTTAGAATGCAAAGCCACAAGTACCTATTGACAGTCCCCCCCCCTTTGCAAATTGCAGGTTCCCTCCTTAATTGTTATTGGAGATGTTATCACGAAGCGGATGCAGCCCTTGCTTCGGAGACTGTTAAAAGCCTGACATTGGTGTGAAGGGGCCAGAGCAGGAGAGTTGTGCAAAATATATCCAATGTATAATTAATTACCCCCACTGACCTTACTCACCCTGTTCTCAACTTCTCTACTCTCTTTAGGATGGACAGCTGGCGCCAGGGTGTCTATTTGACCTGGAAGGGCGTTCGATGTTAAATTGAGATATTGAGTACAAGGAGGGAATGGGAATGCGTAAAGAGATGGTCGAGGAAATATACATAAGAACAATTATTAATTTAACAATTCAGCAAATTAAAACAACTAAAAAGTACTAGAACGTGAGGATATTATAAAAAACATGCCGATTTATTGTTAAACACCCTTCCCAGTTTACTGACTGTAGTAGCCTGATGTTGATCCAAGCAGGTTCAGATTAGCTTGGCATTTATGCCAAATAAATATATAAATATGTCCTAAGTAACTGCCAACGCTTTAAAGATAGTAAAAGGTGAATGAGAATATAACTTGGTCGCAACTCTTTAATTCCTGACAGGAAAAGTGTTAAATCTACCCCTCCCACCTCCACCACCTTACGTTTCCAACCAAAGCCTCTTTTCATGTCCCAGCTCTAATCAACTTGTTCATGGCTGACAGATGTGCAGATGACATGGAACAATCAGCAGAATCTAAATCGCAACATCTCGCTGACATTAGCATGGCATTTTTGTTGTGGCAGAGGTTTGAGAGTGACGATCAGTTCACGGGGACAATAATTCTTTCCACTCGAACGTGGGAAGGGAGGGTTGGTCTGTGGGGGGGGTGAGGAAAATGGCATATTCATATTTGGTGTGGAATTAGGGCCCTTTTTTTAAATGTGCTGGAAGTCCAGTGATCGTGAGAAGGGAGACGAACTGTATTTGCATCCTTATCAGAGAGACGTAGACGCTTTTCATTCCCCTTGCTTTCAGCATTAATTCTTTTTGACATTTCAGATACTCATCTCGACGAAAAGCTTCCAACTCAACAGACGGAAGAGTTGTCAAATAATATCGAAATCCTACATATTGGCTCCTACATATTTGTAATAGTCTGGATTTGAATATTATCAGGTGGATTGTGAACCCTCATCCTACTTCTTTATTTACCGTTATCTCTGATGAGATATAGTGACTGTGTGTACATTTGGGATCTACATACACAGGGTGTGCATGTATTAGAAGACACTGTAACACTGTACATTAATCCTATCTGCTTCTGATTTGCTGTAACATTTCCTGGAGTATTATCTGAGGTCACTCTTTCATATGCAAATATGTTTGGCAATGTAAACAGAACACTGACCGCTCCATACATCTGCCCAGTGTTATTTTGACAGATTATCTCCTTCATTGGCTGTTTGTGTCACGTTGAGACGGCTAAGTCAACACAAACCAATTATCCTCACATTATGGATTGGATTTGTATCTCAAGCAAGCAAGGACAAAGGCCACAAATGCTGGGGAAATGTAATGTAATGTATAGCAGAGGTCAATGAATTTGTCGGCGTGCGATAAATAACAACAACAACAAAAAAAAAATACTTTTCTATTTTGCGTATCCATGCTGTCCGGTGAAAAAGACATTAAGTCCAATTTTCAAATTGTTTTTAATTTTCATGTTCATGGAATGTCTGTCACCACATTCACATAAAATTAAAAAAATCCCCCCAAAAAATGGACATAAGCCTTTTCACAGGACAGCGACGATATGTATTTTCATGCTGACAGCTATTTCAACATTTTATGCATTGCCTAATTGATCTAAAGGAACACCACTAAAAACAACTACAACAATGGTAATAATTTATTGTTTCTATGCAGCATAATTAAATAAAATGCTTCTTTAACAGTGTCAGACATGAACTTAGAAGCTATTGCACTGTACCTAATTGTTATTTGTCTGTAAAATACGTGAAAGTACTCATTGGTGTTACTGTAACTTTGAGAGGCAAATACAACTTTCACGTGCCACAAAAATCCAGTCTGAACCACCATCAATGTCATGAACACTGCAAATTATCAATACACTTATGGGAGAGACTGTTTCTACACATAATAGTGGTAAACCTTTTTTGACATGCAACTCATACTAGTGCTTGTCGTGATAATAATGATTTTATTATTATTATTATTATTATTGTTATTATAGGTTGGTAGCTAGTTTTGTCTATTTCTGTTATCACTCTGAAATCACTCCGCCAGCCTCTTTCTTATTAATATGCCTTCTGACGTCAACGCGTCTTAACCCGATAAGGCTGCCGATATGGCTGTTTTTCTTTTGATCAATAGTTTGGAAAAACTTGCGAAGAACTCACGCCGCAAAACGTGAAGTGGCGAGGGAACACGGTATGCCGAAAAACTTTCTTCGTTTTTGAAACTATTTTATGCGCAAATATTCTAAACGCAGACTGTTTTACAAATTTACCCCCGAAAATATTTTGGTGCAAAATCGAGTGTTTAAATTTGAATTTTGGATTATTTGCTTCATAGATTGACCTCGTTTTAGGTTAAATCAAAAATTTTTAACTATCTTTAGTCTTAACTTTTTGATGAAGTCTCATGCATGTGCCTCTCCCTCAAAACAATAATCTCCATTACGTTCCAGTAAAAGTCCTCCTTTATGTTTTTGAACTTCAAAAGTCTCCCCGTTTGAGAAAAGATTACTGCCTGTGAAGAAAGTCTTCATTGAGCAGTCCAATTCCACAAAGGATCAAATCCTTTGTGGCAAAAAAGCTCAACACCTTTGGCTAACTCCAGACATCTCTGGCTTTTTTGCTTTTTCTCAAGTTAGGAGGACAGCACTGGATATGACAACCTGTGATTTGATTAGTCCAGTGTTCACCCCATTTATTATCCTTTTGCTCACTGTCTCAACTCGCTTTTCTTTGTTTGAAAAATCATTTTTTTTTTTTGGGGGGGGGTGGACTAAGACTAGTGGGATTTGACCTCATCGCTTTGTCTCTGGCATCCTTTATACACTGCCGTCTTCTAATGAGCCACAGAGTCTGCAACACTATGGCTTAGAGGAAAAAAAGTACAAAAATTACAAAACACAATGCTCCATAAACCCCACAATTTATAGGTGAAAAAAGAAAAAAGCCTGTAGGCGATTGTTGATAATAACAAGTGTGGTGCCCACATGTGTGTGTTTTCACACACACATGTTCATACTATGTTAGAGGGCTATGGCCAGTCAGCCACATAATAGAAAAATCATTCTGTCACTCATCCCCTGCTATTCATACAGCTGTTACTCCATTTAAAAATTAAAAAGAATAAAAAGCGCCTTTATCCCGTTTTGTCCTTTTCTTTCCTTGTCATCTTCGTCTCTTTTCTTCTGTTCTGCTCTTTGTTTCCACTCTTCCTCTCTCAGATGTGTCCTTGGTCATCTATTATTCCTTCATCATGAAGCATTGTGTGTGTTTGGCAACCAACTATTTCAATGCGTCTTCCCCACTGCCAAGCGCACTTTGTCCTGCAAAAACCAGAAGAAAAGAGTCTGCTTTTCACGTGCCAGAATATATCACACGACGAACGATGAAACTGATCGACTGTGGGGACTTTGTGAAACATTTTCTATAGATATAAAGATGTCTATAGTCTATGCAAGCAAGTAAAACTTTTCAAGCATGTAAATAATGGCCCATTTTAACTCAGGACTTTGACAAAATACACTACAATACTTTTATGACGAAACGTATTGAGACATACTTCTCAATGAACTAGTGGCGGATCTTTTAATCTTCCATGAATAATCATATATTTTTTTCCCTTAACACATTGTGGACCTTGCATGCTTTCAACTGTATGGAAGCAGTTTTATCCAGAACATGACTGGTGCACACAAAGCTCTGAATAAATTCTTTCTGAATGAGTGGATTGTGACAACTATAAAGGGGCACCAAGTCAATATTTCCTCCAGTCTTAATTGTCCAATCCTAAAATTCCAATCCTTTTGTCCATAGAGCATATAGCATAGAAGCAGTGATTGCGGAACTTGGGATCCTTTTTATTTATTGATTTATTTATTTTTAATGTAGAAGGCTTATTACTCAAATTATATTTATTCTAAGCAATGAAGAATTGTAAATAGTGATGGGTAGATGAGGCATCCTGTATCGTTTCGACACAGTGACACAATGTATTGACACTGTGTTGCTGAATACTGACACCTGGTGGACTTGCAGGAAACATTTGACAGGGTCATCTGACACTGATCTGTCAAATTAATTTAATCCAATTCCATTGATTAGCGACGTGATGTGTTTTTATATATCCTATTTCGTATTACTTTCCATCGCACTAATTATTCTCTTATTTATCTAATTTATATATTTAACTGAATTATTGTTGTATTGCACTGGAGAGGGGAGCTCTCTAATCTCGTTGCACACTTGAGTACAATGACAAAGGGATTTCTGATTCTGATTAGGCATTTGCTTTCACATTATTTTTACATACACGCAATTTCATAAAAAAAATCTTTGATATTCGAGACACAGTTGATAAATAAAGTGAACATCTGTCTGAATGCCCAAGTAAAAGTGTTGTGAATGAAAATGGACTCATTGTAAATAAAGATTTTTATTCCAAAAAATTAGTTTCTCCAGCGTTTTGTTATTCAGTCTATTTCTTTTTTTGAGGCAATTTCCCCCGCCTTTGAGAAGATCCTCTCACAAGGCACTGAAGAGGCCGGTGTGCACAACGCCTGTGTGGCTAATATAAATCGGTGAGGGAACGTTGCCTCCATGGATTTCCAGTATCAGAGCGGGTCTTCCGTACGTGCAACGTGTCCTGCTGACATATAGCGCTGCACCTAATCAACAGTGACGTCTTCCATCTTGCGGATATTTCACGCAAAGAAACGCGCCAATAACTCGATGCTTGTTTTGAGCGTCCATCCTGTTGACAGATGCGCTTCCTTATGAACACAGTCTGGCGCGCGACCGCTGTGTCGACACGATTCTGGTAGTGGTCACGTGACTTTCTTAAAGCGGTACGCGCACCGACACGGGGTTTGCCCTGTAAACTCGGCGCGCGCATCGACGCCTCAGTGTCGCTGGACCCATCACTAGTTGTAAATATGCAAGAAGTGAGGGTCTTAACAAATTCATCAATCAAAAATCACGTTCTAGAAAAGAAAATTCAGACAGTATCTATCCTTATCTTATGCTACACTCTTCATTCACAGACTTCCTCTGAAATGCCAAGAGCTCGATATCCAACCCAACCCCCCTTTTGTTTTATGCATTTCTTTATTTTTTTCATAAGCACACCTTGTCACTCTCGTGGCATATTTTCAATCATTATTAGAATGCCGGCAGCTCAAGGCTCGCAGGCTTTAACCTCTGGTATGTTTGGTGTGTGATAAAAGCCGAATGAACTATCAATCTTTATTGTCTGGCCTGCACACTGTAATTGCATTCAATAGTCCACTGATTCTCTTGTCTGCTAATGTCGGGGAGCAGAGAGGAGCCAGATGCTCTGACTGCATCACACACTCACACATGCGCACAGTTCAAGCCTTTATATGAAGAGAAGAAAAACAGCTCACACTGAATAAATTTATTCGGAATATGCACACACCACATATGACACACATAGGCGGTAGGCAGTCAAACACGCACACACATTTCTGGTTGATAAACTGTTGACAGTATAGATTGTGAGCAGCTGTGCTTTGGCTGCGTATGCAGGGATTCATCCATTAGTTCACCAGTCAGATTGTGCTCATGCAATATGTACTAATGCATAGATGAATACAAGTATGTTTATGTCAGTAATGACACTGCTTGTCCTGACTGGAGTTGTCACAAATGACAATTTTGCTACTTGACTCTTCACCGATTGTTGTCGCAGTAATGTGGACTGATATTGGTGCCACTGGAAACTGAATCTGTGAATATGCTTAACTTGAATATTTGAATTGAAAACTCATAAATTGCAAATGGAAAAATTCTGATTCAAATTAAACAATACATATACTATTTATGTAATTCAATGATTCACTAAATAATAATAAAGTAAAACAAAGCTAATACTAAAACTAATTGTTTTTCTGCTAATGGGACGTGGTCACTGGTATTTTCCGATAATGTGACTGCTGTCTACCCTGTTGGCAAAATATGGCTGAATCAACGTTACAATATGTTGCGGATTAATCTTTGAATCTACGTTGAAACAAAACAGTGATCTTAACTCAACCAAGATACAAGTATTTTGAATCACAAATTTCAATGCTTGCAAAATGTTGAACCAACGTTGACTGACCATCACCCTTCAACTAAGAACAAAATAATACCATAACTCAACCTTCTTTATCCCAATTCAACAATGATTTAACAAATTTTGCGATTTGGGTAGAGGACTATTGGGTTGCCAGTACCTACCGAACCAAAATGTTTAGCCTTTAAAATGACTCGCTACCACTATTTTTAGGTACCAGTATTTTGAGAAGACGCGAAGCAAAGCGGCTCCATTCTGCGTCAAAACGGGGGTGGCACTCAACATTTTGGTCTTCAAGACACGCAAATATAGAAGACACAGACAGATGTGGCTGCAACTGCTCACTCTCTTGCAGACAAACTCCTCGCAAGACGCACACTGTATTGTCTGGACTTATTTTGCCGACACCTTTGGTGGACACGGAAAGCCTGTCTGCAAGTCATGTCCTCAAAGCTACCTGCTGCAAGATAAAGATCTCATTTATACATATTTAAAATATATATTAAAAAAATAAATACATTTCATATAATTATCTTAATGTTAAAAGTGAATTTTTTGCCATAAGCGTTTGTGTTCTTGATCAATTTCATTGTTTGTTTACGTATCAAAGTTTGGCACCCAGTCCTGCAAGTTGCATTGTGTGTTTTTGAGCATTGATCTAAATTAGGATGCATATAGTATTTTTTTTTCTGAATTAGGAGTCATCAGGACATCATTAAAACCATTCACCCCACCAGAATTGACGCTTCCCCAGCCGCCAAAACCTTGCCGGCTAGCGAACACTTATTGTAGATGGACAAAGAAATGCAAATTGTAAGCTATACAGATTGTTTTCACTTTTTGTGTTTTATTAATTTTGCCTTGGTGGATGGCTATGAAGAAATTGTTGCCTTTTAATTCTATATTATCATAATATGCTGGAAAAAAAATATTTTAGTGGCCCAAAAATCTTTAAACAGAGCTGGAATATATAGAAAATGTGCAGTAGTTTTAATGCTTTATATTTATTGTTTAAACATATGTTTAGAATTTGTTTTTTTTTCATCCAAAGTGTAACTAACCATATTAATATTTTGTGGACAGCAGCGGTGATTTTGTTTATTGTATTTTATTTTCATTTGAAATTTGCATTGAAAGGTTCTACTTCTGGTTTAAGCTATGTGCTTTTATTTTGAATGCGAACTTCCTGTTATGTACTGTTCACACTTAAGGTAAAATGACGAAGAGTACGGCAAAAAGTTTCATATTAAGCCTCAGAAAACGGACGTTTATTTTTCTAGCACCCCCTCCGAAGAGGCAAAAGCTCTTACGGTGATTCGGTTTTAAGGTTACACGGTTATGGATACATCTTGCTCAAAAATAAACCACAAAATCATCAGTAAAGTCTCATCCTTGGTTCGGAGGGCATGCTACACAAAGTATTGTCTTTGTGATCCTTATAATGTTTTTAAGTAATATAAATTTAAAAAAAAATCTGTTAAACTGTCAGCCCTTCTTTGACTGGGTTTTACATCTTTTTAAGCCTTTGCTATGGTATCGTTTCAGTGTCAGTATTAAGGTCCTATGCAAGTATCGTATCAAAGTCAACATTCACACTGTAAGCTATACTCTCTGCTCACGTTCAGACAAATGCAACACAACTGATCCAATAGATATTAATTGTAACAATATTTCAAGAGCAAGCAAACCTCTTTCGAAGGCAAAGGATGGAACCGTCTTAGAGAATGCTTTTGACATTCCATGAATGTGGCTAATGATCACACATTTCTCCCTTTTCCCTTCAATTTGTTCGCAATCAGGAGGTCTGAGCTGATAGGCAATGGAAAGAAGGCGTTTTAATGAAAATGAGGGTATTATTGGAATTCATAACAGTCAAGTAGTACCCGAGTATACAAGGCAATTTGTGTCAGAGAAGTTGCCTGCAAGGCACGCCCCAACTTTACATTTTGATACAAATTTGTGGGACTGTTTGCTTGCATAACATACAACAGAAGTGGCTTCATGTGGAATGTATCCATTTATACTAAATGTTTAAATTCTTGTCATTGATAGCCATCCTTTTCTCTGAGAATTGAAGTAAGAAGAGTGACTGTGCATTTTGTGGTGAGTACACATGGCTGATTTCCAGATTTTTACTACCTTTAGTAAGCAAGTTGGTATGCTTGAGTATCATGCAATGTTTCACACAACAGGCCTCTCCAATATCCAATATATGGTCTCTGAGTGGCTTGTTGGATCTGCACAACATGTCACACAAAAACTCCCTCAGAAAGGATCAAAACAGATGAAAAAAGCTGATCTTGGATATTGGCTTTACCAAGACCACTCATACATTCTTATGATGGATTCGATATATTAGCCATCCATCCATTACTTGTTCCACTTCTCCTCACAAAGGTCGCGGTTGTGCTGAAGCCTATCCCAGCTGTATTCGGGCAGAAGGCTGGGTACACCCTGAACTGGTTCCCTGACAATCTCAGTCGATATATTATATACCTGATTATTGTCCTATTCTTGTCTATTGATCTATCGGGATTTGCGGAAGGGAGTTTACAGTGATGAGTTTCATAAATTCTTTTCCGGCAGTCTCACTGCACCTGTGGGATATACAAATCTTGAGCTAATTAATACAGTGGTATTGTTATGCTTTTTTTTCTCTTTTAAATGGGTCAAGGCAAACAGGTTAGCTAGCACCCATTCCCAATAGAAGTGATATAACTCCATTCTGCACTATAGTGCCGCCTTATGATTAAGCTTATTTTTTCAGACAGTTCCGGCATTGGCTACTTTTACCGTGAGGTCATAATCACGCCACCTTGCGTCCAATTTTCATAATGGTTCCAACCATGTCTTTATTGAGCTGTTTGAATGTACATACATTTGCATTTTGCACACATGCGTACACTTTCCCACATGCTCTCAGAGCCAGTGGGGCATGCAGGTTCCGCACTACATAAAGTAATACATTGCTGCATATCAAAGGAAATTACCCTTCACCTCAGTGCATGGATCTTAGCGAGTTCCTTAACCAGAGGAATGGGCTTTGAACCACGCAGATTCCCCTAGGGCCCTTAGCCCTGCCCCTCCCCAGAATGCCGCGCCGGATAAGGGCCGTAATTCCCACTTTTAGGTTTCCATTAATCTGATCCTGACACAGGGGAGATGGGCTGCTTTGCATATCGCCTTCCCAAGATGGAGGGCTATTTACATGATCGCCTCCAGATTGAATATGATCAGTAGCTCACCTCCTCCGCCATGCTCTGCAGCTGAGACGGAAAAAATGCAGATTTTCAGTGGGTATTTGCTACATTATCACGAGTGAAATATTATTCACTCAGGTATACTCACTCGAGCGTTTCAATACATCTCAAGTTAGACTTGATGGATACGTGTTGCGGATATTACAACTCGCCACTTGATTCCCCTGACGAAGGCCAAATTTCTTTTATGAATGTGACAGCGGAGATGGATAGATCGACCCATTTATCATCGCTCAGTGATAGTGCTAATGTGAGGAGTCTATCCCCCTCCCCTTCAACAAATGTGAGGAACACCAATGAACAGCGCTCCATTTGAAGTCGTGAAGGCAGACCCCATGTAAATGTATCTGTAATGAACGCCGCATACAGGAGGTGCATTATTCTGTTTCTGCTACATTTATTTCGGAATATCAAATGAATATGATAAATGTGTAGCGAGGGGGCGGCGGCATTGGAAGCAGAGTAAGCCGAGGATATAAGATGAGTGATATTTCTATTACGCCACTGCCGATGAGCGGCACAAGTTGAGACGGTGTGAGGCTGGAGCATAAGGACATAAACACACACAAACTCAAAGCCACCCACTTTAGCTTGATGTATTTCCCTGACCCCAACAAGTATTCTCCGTGCGTCTCTCATGTAAACATTCTGTCCCATTGTTGGGCCGTCAGTCTATGGCTGCATTTTTTTCCCAGTATTTATAAGTAGCTTGTCAATCCAAGAACCAACTCTACACGAAGGTGATTTTTGGGATGCAAGCTGATATGTTTCTAGACGAAAACAATGGCATGTTATTTAAAAAAGAAGAAGCACCAGGAAAACACCGCAGCCGTTTAGTTTTGATGAAAGAGCAAATCTGTGTGCACACGGTGCCGATGAAATACCGTGGTGGGTTGTACTGACTGACAGAATATGCACCCTCTCGTCTCTCATTTCAAAGGCTTCTTCCATGTAACCATCTTATGCGGAAAGCTAGTGGGTGGCTGCAATCACACCAAAGGTGAGGCTGATATTTGATTAGCTAGGTCGGGAGATACTTTTTTCCTGCTGCTGTCACTTCACTTTTTGCAATGTGTGAGCTGCAGTCCAACTTGATAATTATCAAGAATAGGCATGCAGTGCTAATTGTCACTTCCACACATGTAAATAGTGTGATACACTCCTCAGTCACTTTGTCCCAGTGTGTTTGGGTGCAGGAAGAACATCCCCTAAGTGTATTTCATGCTTTTAATTGACACCATTGCATGTTAATTTGAAGCATGTCATGGATGTGTCACACCCGTAAGCCGCCAGTGTCTGACCTCATGTAATGTCGAATTACTTTCCCGCTCCTCTTTGCCGTGACAATAGATAAGCTTCTCCAAGGCAACACCAAGGGGGTCATTGAGCTGCGTCGCTTTCCTTCCTGATAGTTATTCTTACTTAAAATATACGAAGAATGCCTGTCAAATAGTTTTCAAATACGTCTCTATTAATCACTTTTTACAACCTTCATGAACATTTTATTGTCATGCAAACAATTTTATGATTCTTTTATTTATTCATTTATCTCTTTGGCACCTGACAATTAAACTCTTTTGCTTTTCAAAATAAAACGATCAAATTTAGAAATCTTTGTAGGCACCCACTTTTTATCACACTGGCCATTTTCCAATACTATACAGGTACCATGAAATTTGTACAATAAAACTGATTTGCTTTCTGTGTTTGCAAGAAAAGTATATGAACCCGAGATACCTGCATAAAGTGGTCATAAAATGTGTTCAAATTGTCATTTAGTCAACAATTGACAGACTCTCGTAAAACTAATAACTCCCTACCAATTATTATTTAAATATGTCATCCATCCATTAGGTGTACCACTTCTCCTCACAAAGGTCGCAAGGCACAAAAAGACAGACAACCATCCGCGCTCACACACATACCTTAGGCCAATTTATTTTTTAATTTTTATTTAAATTTAATTGGCCATGCATGTTTTTGGAATGTGGGAGGGAACCTGAATCAAACCCTACGATTCTGCACTGTGAGGCCATCGTGCTAACCAGTCGCTACCGTGCCGCCACATATATTGTACATATACAATAGAATATAACGTAGAAAGTGGTGCACATAATTTGGTGTGGTTCTTGGATGTAAGCGTAGGTTGTTGCTTGGTGCTCATATTTTTTAGTTGACCCACCAACATCACAGCAGTGGTGATTCAATTGTAGAATTCTTTTTTTGAGATAATGAAAACTAAATATTTGAACATTCATCTTATATGATTAAACTGTCTTTTGTCTCGAATGCCTGTCACCCTTCAAAGCTTGTTTTTATTCTGTATGAAATCAGGTATAAACAACCACACACTTCTATCAATTCAAATAAGTACAGTATAGTGTAGAATGTACATCCAATTTTATTTTTACATAACACAATTGGAATTTTCTCAGTGCACCATAAAAATGTATTTAGCTCATATTTAACCTTTCATCTCTGTAGATTCTCAATCTTTCATTTTTGTGAATAAATAACCAACATTATAGAACAATTAACTGCCCCATTTCGTCACAGGATAGTCGTATTAGTATTGTTTTTGGAGAAAACGCTGTGATTTTTTTTTTGTTGCTTTATTTATTTTTTTCAATTATGATTTCTGAAGACGCCAACTGGCACTGCTCAAAAAAGAAACCAAAAAAAAAAAAACACCACCAAAAGGAAAAAAAAAAGATAGACATCTCATTTATCACATTTTCAGTATGTACAGTATTTCAATTCAGCAAGTGTTGACTAGATGGTAGAAGATGCAGCTCAGGAGAAATAGCTTTCACGTTGCACACGCTTTTTTTTTGTTTGACAGTGTGAGAAGACTGTCTATTCAAATTCCACTGAGTGTCGGAATTCAGAACTTGCATCAATTTAATTCTTGATTTATGTGCTCCCACCTATTCCCAGCCATATAAATGTACAACAAAAATGTACAGTAAAAATAATGTTTGCATGAATAGAAGATTGCATCAGTTCTATGTCTGTTTTTTATGTTTCATCTGCCTTGCTGAGTTGCAGTTGTGATTTCGGGAGCTTTGATTAAAAGAAGCGCGAGAAAAACACCGCAGCTGACCTAGAGATACAAATTGCAACATTTTTCTCTAACTTTAACACATCAGTGGCTGTAGCACAACACAATCTTTGCGGGCCCATTGGATGGGTAACACTCTATTTTACCGGAGAATTTTGTAATTTTAAAGAAGTGTGACGTAAACTGGATCAACTAGATTTTGTGTAATGAATCTATTTTTGTCAGGGTTTTCATGGAGGTTGGGGGGAAGGAACCAAATGCAGGGAAGTGTGGCACGAGTATCTTAAAGACAAGACAAAGATAAAAACAAAAAGGCAAATAAGGCGCTGGGAAAAACTAAAATATCAAAAGTACAAAAAACAGGTCTCAACAAAACACAAGGACTAGACTTATCTGACAAGGTGAGGCCGGCAGGAGGACAACTGACATGGACGACTGACATCAACAATGAAACAAAAAGAAGTGAAAGTAAAAAGGGAACTAAATACAAACAAATTAACAAGAAAACGGGGAACACCTGGACAAGACACCTTGGGTGGGAGGGAGCTGATTGGTCAGGACTGGGGCTTGGGTAAACAAACACAGGTGGACACATTACGAAACAGAAAGACACAGGAACAAGGCAAAACTAAATTAAAAAAACGTGAACCAACAATACAGATTGTGATAATTTTTAAAATAGTCATGTTAGTTTTTTTTTAACGCAAACGTCATAGATTCATAGTTAGACCCATAGCAACGCCCTACCAATCAAAATGCTTTTGTTCAAAAATCTTTGGCATTCTTTGTGAATGACTTCCTCCACAGAACGAAGCGTCGCCTGTAGCCATTGCACTGCATTGTTGATTGTCCGATGCGCTACTCAACTGCCATTGTTGTTGTGTTTTTCAGCCAAATGCCTCGGCGCAGTGTGGCGATGCACTCTTCCCAATATGGGAAGCATCTGTTTGAGTGGCCAAAAGAAAATAATGGGGCACGTAAATGGACCAATTCTGGTTCTGGCAAAAAGGGTAAATTTCAAGCCAGTGTTGGCGAGTGTTCTTTGCCACTGGAACTTCGAAGATCTCTGTTTTCTCAACCGTTTTGCGTATTATAAAGGGTTTGGTCAAAGGTAGGCCATTTTGAAAAAGGTGTGGTGTGTTGTGTGTATTGGAACAGGTTGAATGTGACTGACGGCTGTGATGTATGTATGCGGAGTGTGCATGAGCTGAAGAAAAATGGTGAGAAAGAAGGAAAAAAGACGAGAGTGAGTGATGACTGTTGTGTGAACAAGGAGCTGTTCTTTAGAAGAGAGTTGAACAGTGTGTGTATATATATATATATAGATTAAATAACTTAAATATCAAAATCAATGACAATGTAGGAAACCAACCCTCTATAACGTGTGGTCTCAATACTACCAGTATAATCTCACCGTGCGTCATTTACAGCAAGGCAGAGCATCAAATTTAAAACACTAATTCAAAGCTAACAACCTCATCTTATCATTCATCCAGTCTCGGTGAGTCTAGTCTCCACTCCTTGTCCGGTGTTCTGCCAAAATGTCCTGCCTGTGCGAATTGTCCTACTGAAGACCGGTTTGACAGCCACATAATATTTCCGGTCTTGTGAGCATCTGGCTCGTGCATGTATGGTCCAACGAACAGAATTCCCACAAGCTCCTCTTCCTCCAAGTCTTCAAATACCTGGATCCTCTCAGATACGTTTGAGATTTTGCTTTGTGAGCCAATTCCTGACTGGCTTTATACACTTTGTATGTTGAGCTCTGCCATAGTTGTCTTGGAATGACGTCACACTTCTGGGTTTGTATCACTTTGGGAAAAGGATTATTTTGTCATATATACCAAATAAAAAATAGTTTTTTCACGCTTTATTATATGTATTGGGTATATTTACTACTTTACTTGTGACACAAAAAGATTTCATTTGGCATTTTCAAACTTGATTCACACTGTGTCTTTAAGAGGCGCAGGGATAGATTGTGGTCTTGGTGGAGTTTTGTAAAGTCAATGAGAACATACAAATTTTTAAGATTTAACAAAAAATCTGAATTGGGCATCACGCTTTGCATCAATGAAAATGTAGCCCGAGACTCAATATTTTGTATTCCTAAAATGTTGAAGCAGCTTTCTGTCATAGTTGTTCTTGTGTGTGTTTTGATCGGTTTAAGTGCGACGAAACTTCTTTCACTGGAGGCACTACTAAAAGGAGTAACTAATCCAATTTTGGTAAGCCTATATACTTAAATTGAAACCCCCCCACTATCGCTACCTTTTTGTGTCACATGAGAATTAATGCAGGAACTCTTTGATGATACACCTGGTTGGAATGTTTTTTTTTTTTTTAGATTTGCTAATTAACATACATAACTTTATGCCAGCAAAGGGTAACACTCTGTTTTGCCGGAGATTTTTGTCATCTTAAAGACTAAGTTTCAAGTAAACTTGACCAACCGTCACGACTTTGCACAATCGGATAAAGCAGGTCACTGGGCAGGGCTGGACTTGCACGAAAAAAAGTTGGCCCTGGCGTTTTTGGCCTTGACTGGCCTCTCATAATTAGTAGAGCGCAAACAATTTGTGATTTATGTTGTATTTTACTACTACTTACTGTGACTTGACAGCTATAGTTAGTTAGTTGGTACATTGAAAACAACAACAAAAACACAAAACAAGTCTGGGCTTCCCTGCTTGGATTGCCAACAACAAGAGAAGATGGATGAAACTATGGCTGTGTTGGTCAATTCAGGGCTAAACACCTGTGAATTTTGCTGTTCAGTTCCTTCGAAGACAACAGAAAGTTATCAAAGTACTGAAACTTGAACAGTAGTAAATTTGCATTTGAAAGTTTTGTGGAGGTTAAATGAAGCTCACCTAAAAAGGTTGTAGTGCAAGTTAGGTTCATTCTGAAATTTGACTCAAAAGCCGAATATTCCCAACATTTTATGAGTAGCATCACCTCAGGGGTCCCTGAACTGGTTGTCAATCTCAGGGCACACAATGACAAACAACCATCCGCTCACAATCACACATTAGGGACCTTTTAGGCTGTTCAATCAACCTACCACGCACGTCTTTGGAATGTGGGAGGAAACTGGAGTACCCAGAGAAAACCCAAGCAGGCACAGGGAGAACATGCAAACTCCACACAGGAAGGCCGGAATCGAACCCACGACCTCTGCGCTGTGATGCCATCGTGCTAACCAGTTGTCGACCATGCCGCCGTTTGTATTGTTATTCGAATTATTATCTTTATATTGTTTTTTTTCTAGTCCCAAATAATGTGAATCTTAGACATTTGCGCCACTATTTGCTCTTCGTAAACGTGCGATTTCTGAACAAATCACTTATGCACCCCTCCAAGACCGAATGCCTCAGGACAACCTTTGTCCGATTGGCCATCAGACTCTCCACACCTCAGTCCTGAGGACAAGCATGTTCCATTTTGAACATGCATTCCTAGCATTCTTAGCAAATGCAGTGCATTGTCAAGTGTAGAGCAATTTGCACCTGGGTTTAAGACTGTTTTGCTATCAAGTGTAAAAGATCTGCATCGTTTTAAAGTCTTGGAAGACAGTCAAGACTTATTCAAGAGGCAACTACAAGAGTGGTCCCCTACCATTGGTCCACAGGCCACTTTGGACCAGGCAGCAACGGGCCGCACAGGTGAAAGAAAAAAAAACTTGCAGTACTTATTTGTTATTCAAGGGTGAAAAATATTTTATTTTCTCTCTGTTACATTGGACTCTTGAAGCATATTAAAATGTTAACTGTCGCGGTCGCATTACATGAATACGAATACGTAGGAAGGTGGCTCTCTGCACAATACGCGGTGAGCAAACACCCCCCCCCACAGTTGGTGGTCCTCAGAGATTAGGGACTTGTAAGAATCGATCTGCGGCGGGGAAAAAGTTTGGGGACCACTGTGCTGCAGAATTTGAGCAGTAAAAACAGCATTGTGCTTATGTACTGTTTTTTGACTCCTGTCACAAACTGCATTCCAGTCTGAGCAAAACCCCCATGATCTTATCCAAATGATTTGTGGCAAGGTACAGAGTATGATTACCAAGACAATTCGATGATTACAGACGTGGGGAGAAGCTTAACAACAAACAAATAATACAAAGCCATAGCAAAAGATGAGCACCTCTTGCTGTAACGCACCCTGTCAAATTTAAAAAAGTGTCACTCAAAGTAATGAACGCACTGACACTTGTAACTTTCCAGTCCAACCCTGCACTTGAGTAAAATGCACTTTTAGATTCCCTTCTGTTCAGCAACCTGCCAATTTGGAAAGCAGCTATGCAAAGTAAACAAACAAGCAAAGGTCAAGGTCATAGGAGGTCTTTATTATTGAAGCCAAATATGATTCTTTTTACTGCATTCAAGTCATAGTAAAAGGAAGTCAAGGACAGCAGCAATCATCACCCTGCAGGTGTCTCGTTGACTCTTCTATCAAGTAACAAGTACGTTGAAAGCAAATGACATCACTTTCTAAATAGACTGTACAGGATGAACTTGCGATCATCAAGCTTCAGAAAGAATAGTGGTTACCTCAAAAAGCACCTTTTTTGTTAAAGCAGGTCATTTAGATGCTTGTTTACTTTGTATGCGTTCACTAATGAAACTTTGCAGAGTATGAATAGTAAACACCAAAAACGTGCGCATGCACACGCACGCCCACTCACACAAGGCTCATGTTTAGCCCTAAGGCATCGCACATGAGTTTCATTTACTTGATAAAACTACATTTGCATATGGAAATTTTGTGAAAATGTCATTAATTTGTTTAATTCAAAGGAGACTTTCTCGAAATTAAAGCTATATCAAAAAATAAATGCTGCCTGATGAACAGTTGATGGTTTCTCAAAATCAGCATGGGGTCTTTCAGGCTAGGTTCAGACTGCGAGTCTTGATGCTCAATTCAGATTTTTTTGGTGATAACCGATTTTTATGTGTAATCGCTGTCTGCCTGGCCTCTGAAAAAAAAAATGCATCCCCAAAGTCACCCACATGTGCAGAACAAACGATTACGTCAGAGTTGCACTTCCCCTTGCTGGACGTTCTCTGCATGTGAACATTATTATGAAATTACTTTACATTTTAGTTCTGTGGTCTGTGTTTACATCGATTTACATTTTCCACACAACAATTCTTCATTAAAATCACTGAATGTGCGTATTTCCTGTTCAAATACATGGGCAGGAAGTGAAGAGAAGCATTCCATGATCCCTCTCAGTGAACACGCACACGTTCATTGTTGACTCTTGCATTCACACAAGCGACATTGCTGTTTGTCTTTCTATGACTAATAAACATGTTTTATCACACATGCACTGCACATGCTGACGTTCTAATATTTTCGATGAATGTATGACACCTCTTACGGCCTGAAAAATGACTCAGCGCATGCTGGAGCCAGAATGTACGGAGCCGCTGCCAGCACGTGGCAGTGCTACATTCCAATGGCGTTTATATATATGCAAACCGAACAACATATTTATTTATTATTTACAAAGGAGTGATATGGGATGAGTAAGAAATATTTTGGCAAAATGATGCACCCGTTCTCCTCATTTCGCGGAAATCTACTAATGATGATGTCACATCATTATTACGTGTAATAAATGAACCGTGTTGCTTCATGTTTCAAGTACAATTAAATTAAAGTCAAATATAACGACAATACGGTTACTTAAAACAACTTTGCAGATTCACAGACAATTTCCAATCTCTCTTCTAAGAAACCTCCCCCACCTGCGCGGCTTTTGATGACGTAACAGGTCAGATACATGCAATATGGCTGTTGATCGAGGACCACATATAAAAAAAAATGAAATACATGAGAATATATGAGACTTAATTAATTATACCGTGTGCTAAAATGAATGTTAGAAAAACTCAGTCTGATTGTTATTATTATTATTATTATTATTATTAGCATGTTATTACCCTTATTATACCATGACTTGTTCTATTTTGATACATAGGTAATTTAACTTCTATCTTTTTTGGTCAGATGTGATCCTGCTTTGGCTGCTATGTTCACGTCTCAGCAAGTTTGTGTGAATGCTCAGATGCAAGGAAAATTTCAGGGCACATTGAAGGTAACATAGACAAAAAAAAATCTGATTTGGTTAGTCTTAAAAATAATATGGTCTCGCTGTCATCATAGTTTTAGCATCCTGTGTTGTGCTACGCTCCAGCTGGTCGCTTTCACAAAGGATGCAGTGATGAAATCAGGATGCTTCTCGATCGAACATTTTGTGTTCAGGTGTGTGTGACTGTATCAGTGCCACAAGGTATCACGGTGGGATAGATCACCTCCTGAGCCAACTTGACTTATCAGTAATATGGACAAAAAAACAGGCCAATTAATTAAGAACTGTATTAGAGGTAATGGGATATTATAATATAAATTGCGACATTCTGGAACCAATTTAATCCAATTACTGGAACCCCTCATGAATATAATGCCTCCAAAAATCACTCCGCGAGAGTCCAAAGGGAGATGTGACCGACCACGAAGACTGAAAGAAAAGAAGAAAAAGAATTTGTTCCTTTTTAACAGAGAACACCATCAATGATTTAAATGGTTGAGAGGAACTGTTAATTTGAGTAATAAACCTAATTATGGCCTCCCCCTGTCACACACACCCCAATTCACATTTCAACCATTTACAACCTGAGCCGATTTTCGTTTGAGCTCCCATGTGTTTGACAAAAAGAAATGTCTGTTAAAGCTGATTGATGCTTTCTCTCTTAATAGCCTCTACCCAATTAAAAAAAGAAGTCCTAAAACAGACAAAGGAATACAGTTCATAGCTTGTTAAAGTGGGGTGAATTTTGCTAGATAGACATGCTAAATCACAGCAATCTTGTAGGCTCAGAAATCATCGGATGAGCGATAAAGCCACCTTCCATTTTATCAAAGGATGTGTAGGCGACTGGTATCAATTTAGAATTGAGAATAGACTGCCAAGCAAATTACTTGTCTTCTGTCAGCAATAGAGAATGTCTCATAAGCTCATCTTCAATTGTGACAATTTGTAACTACTCAAATGCAAACACCAGTCTGCATTCACCATTTAAATATTTCCCAAGTACACGTAAATCACTGTAAATGTAAAATACTTGTGGTCCACTTTCCATTCATCGCAATTTTTAAATGAACATTACAACTACAAAAAAAGGAAGTACTTTAATTAGTTTTACTACATATTGGTTCGTTCTGTGTCAAATGACAATAAATATTATTATAAAATTGTTTTTTTTGAAAAAAGGCTTAATGATGGTGACTGTGACTCTGAAATACTTAGTTGTTAAAAGTTCATTGTAACTTCAAAGGGATAAAAAAACAACAAAATATTGAATTGGTATGTGAACAAATTGGATTTTTCTTTATTCTTGATAGGGGACATGTTAAGGGAAATGCACGTTTTAATTGTTAATAGTGCGGTCTTAGTACCTGGCCAACCAAATAACCATTTCAGCCAGTGGTGGCTTTGCAATTGCCATTCATTTGCAGTCTGGACATGGAGTGGTGAACATCATCTGCTCTGATGGGAGTCTCACACTCTCCTCAGGTCTGCAATAACGCCTATAAAAGTTGCTTCATTTGTTACTCATTGCTCTTTTCTTTTTTTTTCTTTTAAACCAGCGTGGCAAACGGCATTAAAAAAGTTGGTAACACTTAGCAGCCGCTCGCTTTGTTCTTATTGTTCCGTCCGAGTCATCAAAGCCTTACTCACGTGGATTTGCATGATAAATACAGTAAGTACGGTACACTCCAAAAGTGATTTGAACCAGAATGTGACAAGTGTGTTGTAATTTGTCACCCTTTGTATATTTTGCCAGAGGAATACGCCTCCTTTAAGGAAGCTTTGCCAAGTGTATATGCGTGAAAATGCTTGGAAAGTAAAAGAATACATTTACCGACGTTGGGTATTCAGAATACAAAAAAACATGAAAATGTTTAACAACATGTAAATGTTTTTTTCACTCACAAATTCTCAGTACATTATACAGGGAGCATTTTCAGTACATTTGACTAAATTATTAAATTAAAAAAAGAGTCACTGAAGGGTTGAGGCTGGGAAAGACAATTTTTTTTTTACATAGCACATTTCACAAGGCAACTCAATGCAGTTGCGGATCGAACCCACAAACTACAGCTTGGGAGAGGGCCACTCGACACCTGAGCATTGCCGCTCCTACTGAGTGTCAGTATATTGCTAGTGTCTCCAAAAGGAGAGAAAAAATGTTCTGGATCTGCAGGTACAAGAATTCCACCCAACACCAGAATTGAGTTGCCTTGTATGAAATGTGCTATCAAAATAAAACTGCCTTACCTTGCATAAACACTTGAGGGACCTTTTCTTTTTGAATTTAATAAACTAGTCAAATTTAATAATTCAAAAATTCTTCTTGTAAAATGTACTTAGAATTTTTGAGTGAAGAATTTTCCTAGTTTTTTTCATGTAAATATGATAACCCCTTTTTTTTGCAGTGGTAAAAGTATCACTGACTGATTTATCTTAAATAACATCATTCCATCAATCCGTCCATCCATTATCTGATCCGCTTCTCCTTACGCAGGGGTGCGGGAGCCTCTCCCAGCTGTGTTCGGGCAGTAGGCGGGGTACACCTGGCCAAATCGCAGGGCCCACAAATACAAGCAACCATCCGTGGTCACACTCACACCGAGGGACAATTTAGAGTGTTGAATCAACCGATCACGCATGTTTTTGGAATGTGGGAGGAAACCAGAGTACCTGGAGGAAACCTGCATAGGCACGGGGAGAACATGCAAACTCCACACAGGAAGGCCGGACCTCTGCACTGTGAGGCAGACGTGCTAACCAGTCTCCACAGTACCAACGTCTTAAATAACATATACAAAGCAAATTGTTAGCTGTCAGAGCCCTTAGAACTGCTATTAGCCCGCTACACCTAATATAAATTTCTTCTTGCCTCACAAATCACCCTCAGATTTACTACTTAAAACCATATTAGCAATGAAAACGGCTAATAAAAGTGGTATTTCACGGTTGACGTCATGTATCTTAATCGTTCTATTGTAATGAAGTTGCATTTGTGTGTGTGTGGGTGCGTGTGTGTATGTGAGAAAGGAGTGGGGAGGTAGAGTTAAGCGACCTGTGACTGCAAATGCAACCTTCATAAAATAATTTTCTCCTATTCTTCCATCTAACTCATTCGCACAATAACAGCAACTTTGTTCTGGAGCTAGCAAATCTACGTTCCTTTACGAGATGAATCAAGTGTCTGTCTGCCTGTCTATCCATCCATCAATCCATTTATCTATTTATCTGCTTGTGTGTCTGTATGTATGCCTGATTACCTAGCTAGCTAGCTTGCTCTATGCTAACAATGTATCGTTTGAAATGGCCTTAAATCACTCTCTATCTATCTATCCATCCATCCATCTATCTATCTATCTATCTATCTATCGATCTATCTATCTGTCTATCTATCCAGTGTTTAGCACGTCTGGATAACATTTGTGAGGTTTTGGATTTGAAATTTGGGTGATCCTCCCACTCGTTTTCCAAAACCGTGCATATTAATAAATATTCATAATATACAGAAGAAAAAATAAAAAATATAATATATATTATAATTACATTTGATTTCATTCGATTTTTTTCCAATTTCATTATCACATTTGGTATTGGAGTATTTCAAAAGCAATTCAAAGTAACAAAGTTGAATTGCTCTAGTTTCTTTATATTATTGTACTTGCATTCCCTTACTGACTAATTTTTTTAAACAGGTAATTAATTACAGCCTGGGAATAAATTTTTGAAGGACTGATCCTGTGCATGACGGGTCAGAAACGGATTGTGCTAGTTTGTCAAATGAAGTGTCTGGTGAATGTCTAATAAACTATCTGTAAATATAACAACTACAAAAACAATATATAATAATAATATAGTCATGACAATTTACACTCTGATGTATTGACTATAGCAGCGTAATAATGGTTCAGCGACAGCATACTGTATTTTTATTATGAATGAATTTACCGTTCTGAATAATAAGTCAGCCACTTGTCAAATATTCTAATTCATTAGTCTACTTATATCCTCTCAGCATCAGTGGGATATTTAAAGAAGATGCTTATGTTTCTTCCCATGCACACTTTGTATACTGTTCGGTGGACATTCAACGGGTTGACAAGTGCTATTGTTCAACAAGGATAATCTCAGGAAATTTCTGTTTTAGACCCATTGCATTTCACATGTGGATTTTTGTTTTACATTTTTATTTTTTTTAGGAACTTAAGCACTGACCTCCAGAAGCAGAAGAATGAATGACATGATATCAAATGGAAAATGTGCAAAACCTGGTGGCTCTTTTTAATCACAGACAAATTGAACAATGCTTTGATGCATATTTAATGACTCTGACTTTCCCTTTTCTTTGATCAAAGCTGGGCGGTCGTATAGTACAGACATATGGACATTAGTGTAAAATATTGAAAAGTCCATGACAGAAGATCCCCGCGTCCCCTTGTGGATCCAGCTGACAGGGTAATCACCATAGAGCACAATTAATTGTTTGTGGGTTTTTATGCTGTTGTTCTCGAGTATAAAATCACATCAGTGAGGTTATGCACTTCTGTTGTTTTGATATTTGTAGCGGCAACGAGTGATGTCGAGCGACCCCGTCTCAAATTGTCAAGCAACATATGAAGCAATATAACACAAAGGACATGGTGCTAGTTGATTTAATAGGGAAGGGAGAATTTATTAATCCAGTGGGGGAAATTAAAGAAACCATGTATGTTTCCTATATATATATATATATATATATGTGTGTGTGTGTGTGTGTGTATATATTCATTTATTTATTTATTTAGATTGCAATTGTATGAAAATTAAAGGAGGTGACACATGAGAAAAATATTTCTGAGTAAAGGATAAGAGCAACATTTGTCATCTCATAATAATAAAGGCAAGGGTAGTCTTCTTTCAAGTCACCGAATGTTGTACTATATTCGATTGAGATGCACCAAGTAAATACAACATTTAATATTAACGGGATTTTCATTTGTTAAGTTCTGTAATGAATTTTGAATTTACAATCCAAAACTCAGTAGTATTGTATGCATTGGAAACATCTGCAATTTAATACATGTGACTTGAAAAAAAAATCATTGTATGTAAAGTGCATACTGCTCTATGAGTAGAATGCATGCAACAGCAAGTTTCATTTTAGGGAATTTATTTTGTTCTCATTATTTTTTGCCTAAAATAACCCGCTGATTGGGGTCAAATTTGTCATCAAATCACATTAACCAAAATGCCTTGCGCAAAAGTGGTAGCTGCTATAGCTGAGAGATTTTTTTTTTCTTTCTTTCAGGTTGTGTAAATCCTTTACTTCGACTCTGGTGATTAAAGTCATTTTTAGTGCAGTGCTTTGGCAGGAGGCAGAGAGGTGAATCTTTCTCTCTGCTTTGGGGCATTAATCACTTCAATGCAAGCCTTTTGTTTCCGTGTGCTTTGCGTGAAATGTTTAGCTCTCTCTCTCACTCTCTCTGTGTGCGCGTCTGTGCGTGTGCGTGTGTCAAATGATTACTCTATATGCGGCTTCTACGGCAATAGCTCGGGTGCATGTAAATGTGCATGTGTGGCAGTGTTTTTATTAATATTGGGCATGTGTGGGTGCGTGTGTGTGTTTGTGCTTGTGGGGGAGTGGATTTGGCCTGCTCCCTGTTTTGATTGTGACTTTATTAAGGTGTTTGTTCTGAAGGCAGCATCACAGAGGAAGCTAAAATGGAAAGCTCATAATCTACACATTATACCCATCATGTGTCAAAATATAGAAGAGTGATTTATGTGTCAATCCCAGTGCATGACATTTTGATGCTTTACGGTATCAGCACGTAATGATAAATATCATTTATTATAAGCACAGCATAAAATTACCATGCGGCAGAAGCCAAATGCATTTGAATGGTGGATTTGGTTGTTCCTCTTTCACTTCTTTATCCGATTGAAGATTGTATAAATATCCAGTGAGATATGTAGGCTAATATTAAACATTAAAGGGGTATTTATTATTTAGTACATGTGGTATAAGTCACATCCATTAAATTGTTCGTAAAGTTTGTGGATGTTAATGTAACTAAATTGACTAATGTTTCAAATTTGAAGTCATTGCTAGCAGAATTTGTAAGGGTAGATGATGCTCGTGCATTCGGTATTTAATCACGTATGGGCACGCACACACACAATTCTTTACAGAGGGTTAGTGGAAACACAAACCAGGAAAATTTAAAACCAACAAACTCGAAATTAATCAAAAATAAGGCTGTCCATGCATATGTTGAAGAGTTATTTTATGATGCAGAAAGTTTACTACAATAACATCATAAATCTTTAATCTCTAAAATGTTTTACACTGAATTGGTCTTATACTTGCAGCAAATGACTGTGACCAATTCCATACTATAAATGCAATATTTATTTCCACCATGTGAAATTGTTTATAATATAATATTGTGAGTAATTGCTGAGCGGTGGACAACTCGTTAACACATCTGCCTCACAGTTCAGATACTGTGGGTTCATATTTTGTCCTTCCTATGCACATTTTGCATGTTCTTCCCGTGATTGACATGCATGTTAGGTTCATTGAAGACTCTAATCTGCAAGCCCTTGGGTGTAAATGATTGTTTGTCTATATGCTTGTCTGAGATTGGCAGGCACCCTGTACAGCGCGGAGCCCACCTCTCACTCAAAGTAAGCTGGGATAGGCTACAGCACACCCGTGGCCCTAATGAGGATAAGCGCTATAGAAAATGGATGGACAGATGGATTGTGAATGATGATTAACATGATCAGCCTCTTCACACAGATGAATATTATTAATTAATAACTCACGGTAGAAATAATGGTTATTCAAGCAAATTTGTTATTTCCTTTTCCACACTGGTTGGCCTTTCAATTATTCAGTATCCAATTGGTAGCTATCAGTTTTAAATAGATTGGTGACCCCTGCTTATACGTCAACATCATACTTGATTCAACGAGGAAGAGGCAACCGCTGAGGGACTTAAGCTTCATATGTTAAGTTTATGATGAGCAGAAGACGAAAGTCACAATGGAATTAACATTTTCAGATGGAACTGTACCATCTCGGCCCAAGCCTTGATTCATTATTTCGCAGCGTTTGACAACTGACATTTTAAAAAATAAAAATGTTGGAAATTAAACAGTCCTGTCGGTCAATATTTAGTGTATGACAAGTACAAAGTGCAAAGACTGAGAAGTGGGATGCGCTCAGGGCCGTCATCCTGTGTGAGACACAATGACATGTGCCGATGTGTTAATCGGTCACTGCAGCCACTAGAGGCTGAAGCCGAGATATTTTTATGACTCAAACATGTCAGGATGTGAAAGGTTTTAGACATAGTGGTATGTGATTAACAGGTGAGCAATGAAAAGGAGTAGTTTCAGTGCATTCAGTGAGCTTGCCCAAGCTTTCTAGAGCAGACCTGATTTTTTTCAGGATTTTGATGACTCATTTTATATATTTGGAAATTCTTTTCATCATACAAATTTGGCAGTGTTGTAAGAAGCAGACTTTTCTGCATTTCATACTTGACCACCGTCTTGCATCAACTTGGTGTTCTTTATGTAAATTCCCAAGTTTTGAATTTTATTTTAGTCGGGCTACCGTGATAAGTAATAGCTGCAAGTCGGGCAATTTTTTTATTCACTCAAATTTGGGATAATAACAATCATCTCTGTGGTGTGTCAACTTTATCTTTATCAGTAAATTCTTCTTCAGTCATTGCTGTTATACAGACTCCCTGAATAGTAACTGAATGGAACCGTTATCACTTGCAGTGACAGACGTAGAGATCTGGTTCTTAACAAATGCCCAACCCGAATGATAGATTCCTTTAGCATTGCTGTGACATCGCTGCGCCTAACGGACCTGCTCAATCAGTTATATATATAGTTGTATATTTTTTCATCTGTATCTACTCTCATCTGGCTCCATCTCAAGCAGACGGCCACCCCACATGCCGTCTCAGTTCTGTTTGAGGACGTTTTTTTCTTGCCTCTGTCGCCATAGAGCCCACTCATGTAGAGTTCTGGTGAAAGTAAGAGCACCTGGGAGTTAAAGCAGTTTGTTGAGATGACTGGGAGAAATGGTATCTTGAGGGGCAATTAGCTGTAACATGCATGGTCTTTGATATGTGTAGTGCAAAAAAAAAAGAAGTTATTTCCTCAACGACATTCTTCCTGTCATGGTCCAGATGAATTCATCCCTTCCATTCCCTGGGTAGAGAAATTAACAAGGATCAGTGTGTCTAGAACTTGAAAAGGAAGGGGAATCAGCCACTTTACCCCTCAGCCATGCCATTTACTTATACAGAAATTGCAATCACTTTTGACAATATTTGCAATCAAAAGTTTTGCATCAAACAGAAAATAAAAAGAAGCTAAACACATACTGGGATTTGGTTTTCAAAAGTTGTAGTTATTAAAAGGCTTTACAAAGAATCATATTTTGTCTTTTGGAATTTGGTTGGAACTGTTTGGGACATTTATTCCAAATATATTTTTAACATTGAATATTAAACTGACCATGAAGCACATTATACAGTGTGTATTTTACTGCAAACACTGCCAGTCACGAACCTAGATTAAAAATAAGAGGTGGGTTGCACAAGCAACGACATCCGGCATAAAAACTGCCAAACATGCAAGTTGTTGTTGTGGCCAAAAAATATATTTAGCAGTAAATGCTCAATCAAACGTAGACTCATCTAAGAAGAAAATGTTTATATTGCAAATGTTCTTCTTAATATGTGCCCATTAAGGTAGCATTACATCATATTTTCAGCTTTGAGGGTGAGCACAAAATATAACCGCTGCAATGTAAAATAGATTGTGTATTTTATAAAAATAAAAAAATGTTCCGGAAATACAAACCCACCCTGATTATTCATTTGTTTGCGCAGAACAATCGGTTAAAAGAATAACTCAAAAAGCAAACCAACACAATGCAAGCAACAAAAAAAAGCAAAAAAAAAAAAAAACAGCTTGTGTATTTTTTTTTTTGCTGACATTACTTAATTTGTGGTGAATGATTTACATCAAATAATGAACTGTTGGCATTTGCTAATTGTTGTTCTTGAATTTTTCATTTCCCGACATATTAAAATGTGGTCATGATGTTTATAAAAAGAGAACTTCATTATTGCTCTTAAATCACATCGTAAAACGACAACGGAGGAGCAGAAATATTCTGAAGAAAAAATATCCACACTCTTAAAGGTAAGCATAGAGGCTGCGATTGGCCGTTTGTGTGTGTTCAGATGTTGTTCAGATCACTGTCTTTTCTTGCAAGCGCCGTAAAAGCTGCTTGTTTGAGCTGCTGCTGTCTTGTATTTACTGTGTGTGTATGCGCAGTCGTGCCCGTACAAACATGCATCCATTGTGTGTCCGTGCAGTTTGTGTGAATTTGTGTGTAAATCTCCCGCTGCCTCTCCCCTGTCTTATTGCTTTCTTGAGCTTCTTGGGGAGAAATCCTCTTGATTCGCCCAGTCCCTGAGGCTAGAGCCCCATACACAGCAGATGTTCCACTGAAAAGGCCATGAATGTTTAATCATTTGTGTTATTGATGCCGCCTTTTTGTTTGTTAGAAAGTCTGAGCGACTGTTAAGGTCTTGTGTGTCTATTTTAGCATGTTATGCATCCATCTGTGATTGCGCGTGCAAGTATGTGTGCATGTATATATATATATATGTGTGAGTGTTTGTGTGTTTGCATACGTGTGTGTGCGCGTGTGTCTAAGCCTACAGAATGCGGAAATATCAGGCCTTTTCATTTTTTTTGCGTGTTTCTTCTCATGCTGTGTATGGCATGAATAATGAAGTCTATTTAAATCGCAAAGTATTTAGCATCATTATTGAGTGTGCAGTGTCAATCACATCAATTGCACAAAAAAAAAAACAAGACAATCTTGTTCTCGCTTTCTTTCTCTCGAACTGAAAGTTAAACCCTAATTTTCCTAATTTTTCAGCAATGGATGAACAGACGTGGCTGCCTCTCTAAACTGTGATTTGTTGGACTTAAAGCTGCTGTTTTAGTATTTGAGCTGATGGACAGATTTGATCATAATTAGACAGCATGCCGTGGGCTTTGATTGGCACGGTAATTGGATTGTCATTGGGGCTGAAAAGCTATTATCTTTGGATCATGCCCCATGAAATTTGTTGGGAAAACTTCTGTGGCCATCATTAAGTCGACCATCTTGAGGTCCCTTCGCAAATTAGCTTTTTTTTTTTTTTTTTTTTTTGTGAAGGAAGACTGAATGTCGAGACGGGGGGAGAAAATAGAAAAAGATACCTGTGCACCACTGGAACCCTTACATCCTCTAAATCTCTGCAAAGACAATCTGGGCTCTATTGATTAATGATATTAGCATAGCAGGTAGCGCTAAGTCGAAAAGCGGCATGCTGGTTTATTGCCCATCGCTCTCGCCCACTCACCGGCAAAGGGGGGTGGGGGGTCAGCGAGTGAAGGAATGAGATAATGAGTGATAGGTGAGCCTGGGAGGAAAGCGTGGGACAGAAGCAATAGTCGAAAAAAAGGAAACTGCAGGGTGGCTTTTCATTTGCAATTGGAGGAATAAGTGGCAATACAAGCTAATGAAAATGAGAACTGAGATGTGAAATAGTGGCATTCCTCAAAGCCAGATAATTAAGTCAAGTTGCACACCTCTTAAAATGTAAAACATCAATAGATGTTTCTGCAGTTTGATTTTCTTATCTCTAATATCTCCGATGGCAAGCGGAAAAAAAACGGATCTTTTCAAGAATAAAATTGTAAAAGTAGTTATGTGACCGGGATTTCAACAAAAATAAATTTCTCTTTTTTTACCTGCTAAACGTCATCTTATTTCTCCTTTAGTTCTGCATTCAAAACAGTTGTAAGGCAAAAAAACATTATCCATGAGGTGCAAAACTGCAATCCACATTGCAATGTAAAGGAGGTCCTGGACATTTCAAGGATTCTTAATGGGATGCAAGAGAATAGTTTGCACAGTCATATAAGAATACACCGCCCTAGAAAAGCATGCTCAATTTCAATTCCAACCATATTCAGTTTTTATACTTTATTGTTTTGTATTTATCACTTACAATTTTATTTCATGCAAACATGTACTGTAATATTACACAGTGTAGGTTAATAATATATTATTACTGTTTTATATATATATATATATATATATATATATATATATATATATATATATATATATATAACAGTAATAATAATAATATAATAATAATAATAATTATTATTATTATTATATAGCATTTATAAAGTGCCTTTCAAGGGCCCAAAGATGCTAAACAATAACTCATGGGTATTATTAAAATATTAAGTGTGTTAGGACCGCCATGCTAGTGGAGGAGTAGCTAGTGATGACAGGGTAAGCTGACAGGGGACGAGAACAGAAGCGTGATGGAAACACCCAGTAGAGGTCCTAAAGGTAGGCAAAGCTGCTTGTCATGCTAATGCCAGAGAACGTCAGGTGGTGAATTTATCAAGAGGACACAAAGAAACGTGGTGAAAGTAAACTGCCCATTAGCAAGTAGTACTAGCTGCTCAAGACAAGGTACGCTTGAAAAAAAATTTCGTGTCCAGCGGAAGTCTAGACTAACTATGCATATGTGTGGAAATTGTTATTATCAAATATTTATTTTCTTCGACATTGCACAGGTAAAATTGGGCATAAGAGGCCGAATGCGCTGTTATGCGCCGTTGTGGGAATGGTACATTGCCGACTCCCAGACAATCAAACCGGCGACCCACATTTCCAATAAAACCAGACCGGTCAAATTCAGTGCTTGACATTGGTCATGGGGCTTCTATAAATATATTCTTAAGATGATAATGATTATAATTTGTTGAATGAATTAATTTCTTCAATGATTCAGAGGGATTGTCCCACTCTGTTGTCGTATTTATGAATAAAATACAATGACCCCTACCACACTCATGCTCAATGTGTCTGCCTCCACCTTGATCTAGTACAACAAAATGGCATTACACCACCTGCACCAAGACTTAGACCTGCTTTTAAAAGGTCCCAAGTTTTTTCATCAAATTGGCAGGTGCGCTTGGAAGGAGGAAGAAGAAAACCCTTGTTGGGCCGGAATTCCTTGCGACATGCAGTGCAGTCTCCCATCTTAAAAAACACGCTAAACTAGATTTGCCACAGCACGAAAATGAAAATTTTTATGTCAAATTTCTGTGTCCAAATTGTCAGAGTGCAGCAGTTCCATGCGCCGGAATGCCCGGTAAGGTCCCGAACACGATAGACTAGAATGAAATTGTGTCACAGATTGAGGATACACATTCAGGTTTTTTCAAAGTTAATCATCACAACTCAGCCATCAAACAGTTATTGGCATTCGTTTTGACACTAGTTTCAGAACCTCGATGTTGTTATCCACAACTGTAGATACAAATCGCAAAACTGTCGCCAACATTCAAACCATTGTATTGTGTATTCATACAATTGAAGAAACAACTCATTTATCATGAAATATGTCAGGACTTTTCTTTCAATCACTCGTACATAACATACACATAGTTTCACTGTCTACTTATTCATACAACCGTTTCGTATTGACGTCCAAAACATGTGATACACATTACATCCTGTGCTATGTGGAATGTCATTATAAAAGGATTAGTCGAGAGAATACCACAGACACAGGGAATCATGGGACAAAGCTGAAATGTATGGATGAATACGAACAATATGACAATATCGGTTGCTTGAAAGCAACAATTACTCTAACAAGTCCGGTAAAATATATTGACATGTTCCTCTCTTGGCTACTGTGGTGTACAGTAAGAAAAAAAAAAAAAGTTAAAGAATCAACAATCACTTCTCATTCCCATCACTTCTACTTGTGGATTGGGCCACGGGTTCTCGTCAACGATGCTTTTGTTTGCCAAGTATTTCGTTTGGGAAGTATTTTTGTGCATGGTGAATCCAGGCCTGACACTGTTCTGTTGTAATGTCATCACAGGCATGTCCGCACAAATAGGGAAGGAGGTTCACTTTACATATACTGTACAATAGAAAATATGCCCCTTCACGCTTTTTAAATCTTACACCAATTAGCATTTTTTTTTTCACAGCAAATCTTGCATCCATTGAATTTGACGATGCCTGTGCCTTTGTTTTATTTATTTATTTTTTACTGCACAGTAGCCAGCTGAAGAAGAGGTTTTTTTTTTATTACAGTAATTGTTGCTTTCATTCAAATTATGTTGTCATTTAGTTTGTATTCATCAATACAATTCAGCTTTGTTCAATGATTTCCCGAGTCTCAACTAAAACCGTTACACTGACATTGCGTGTACTTCAATATTTAAACGTTGTATGCGCAACTAAACAGTGAGACTATGTGTATCTTATGCGTTGGTAATCTAAAGAAATTTCCTGATAATACCTTATAATTAAGGGTTGTTTGAATTAATGATTCTGTGAGTGCCGGCTTTCTTTAACTGTATGGATGGCAAGTGGTGACCGTTTTGTGGGGCTTATTTTCTATAGTTGTTAAAAATGACATCAATGTGCTGATGTGAGTGTCAAAGCACTCGACTAAACCTGGAACACATCACGAGCTAGCAAGATTTTTTTTTTTTGTAGTATGGCAATAAAACTGAGCATGTTTGCGCGAGTGCGCACACATCTGTGTGTGTGTGCGTGTGCGTGTGTGTGCGTGCGTGCTCAAGTGTGTGTGATTACGTGTGTGTGTTTTCGTGTGTGAAGAAACTTTAGACAGAAGGTGAAATGCGAATGACAAATGAATCTGGAAATGTGTGTTATGTTACTCAGAAATATTAGTGCAGATTATTTTCTTTACGAAACTAAATTGTTATCTATTTAGGTTATTACTTTGGTGTTTGCTGACTAAAACTGCTTAATCTAAAAGAGAACAAGAGAAGACAAAAAAAAACAATGACCGCATCTGTAACTATAATACTTGATTTTTATACACACGGTTCAGTAATTTCATTGCATTAGTCCAAGAAATTGATATTGCCATGGTTGTTAAAATCATAATTACACAAAAATTGTCAAATTAATTGCTTTTTCACACCCCAAGAGCACAATGTTTAATGGTAAAAGAACAAACTTCTATGCAGTTTAGCTACTTTTCTCATGCTATTTTAGCTTAGCTTGCTACATTTATCTGGTGAAACGCTTCATTGTAGTGAAGCTTCGTTTAATGTGGCATAACTTGAAGCTTTCCCCCCTACATTTTCCAAGTAACTTGCCCAACACTGCATCTCAAAGGTAATGCAGCAGCTCCCTTTGTTCCCTCTGTTCCCCACAGTATCGGCATCAGGAGGTTCCTTTGCAAAGCACTGTTGATCATGGCCTATCAGCTGATTTGCATTCAGTGGATGCAAATGCAAATATGCAACATTGCATGTCCACAAAAAGACATTAGACCTCTCTGTTTCAGTGCAGAGTGGCATTGGCATGGCAGCCCAGACATCATTTGCTCGCCCAGATAGTCCAAGTGTAAATTGATATGTAAGAAAATGCCCCATTAACTTTTTCATTAATGGTTATAAAGCATTGCGAGCGTCGTCCGCAGGGCGCGGTGCTTCCCTGAGCACGGCCACACACACGTGCCACACATACACAACTCCCCAAACAACATGACCACGTGCTTCTAGGACAGACGCCTATGTAATCAACATGCATGAAAGAGATACTTAAAGGGATGATCCGATGGTCCATTTTTCACTGCGCTCAATTTTTGTAATTGTTTTTAAATCCGGAGAATGATAATAGTTGGCGTCAATTTGTTTTGGAGAAATCTGTAAATAACTCAAAAGCAAAACGTTCCTTTCTAGCAAGCAATTTAGCTATGCCTCCTCCCTCTTGCCATGTCTTGGTGGGAGTCATGGGAGGAAATGGACAATATTTGTACATTCAAAGTCATTGTACACACATTGCTAATAATTTCCAATCGGCACCAATATGTATGTGGGCATCTCGACTGAAAAGATCTAATATATGGATTAGACTTTCCATGACTGACTTATAAGAGAACAAGGAAAAGAGCAGTTTACATGAGTTTTCTCTCGTTCAGATAAGTCCCCAACATATGAGCACAATGAGAGCCTTTTAGGTCATGATATATTAAATTAAAATCTCTAACTGTTGGCTTGATTTACTCCCTCCCCCACCCAAGAATGCTCACCGCCGTTTATTTGACAATGAGGCGCTCTAAACGGCCACTCTTGCCTGGAGGGTTGGCTTCATCGCTGGAAGTGCACTGCTCAGAATCTTTCTGTCCGGCCACCCATCCATCCATTTTCAGCACCGTACTATCCTCACGTGCTGGAATTAAACTTTGTGAAACATTTTATGCTGGTTCAGAAATTAGTAATAATTGTTTACAGTAAATGGCAAATAAGGCCATGTTGTGTTTTGCACATTATGCTGTACAAGTATTTCTAAATTACTACTACATACTTGCATTTAAGATGAATCTTATTTTATTCATAAAATTTTAAATGTATATTCTTAGCACTGCTCTGTGCCAAATGCAACAGAATTTTATTCTGGGCACATTCGTACACACTATGAATTTATTAATGAATTGATTCATTAATAAATTGATTCGTTGATTGATTGATTATCTAATTCATGCATTGATTATCATTCATTCGTGCTATAAATTCACTGGTTACAATGGCTTTGTCATTTTATGACTGATTTCTTCTCCATGTACAGCACATCGTATACAGTAATCGTTCTTTTAAAGTGCTCTAAAAATAAAGTTGAACTGAGTTAACTGCAGTTGGAATATCTTACCCTGTCTTAATTTTGGTAATGTGTAATTTGTGTTTAACTCCCTTGGTCATAATGCCGTGTAGTATGCATACAGCATTATGTAGCAGCTCTTTGAATTCATTGATACAATTTTACACTAAAATTTCCTTAATATTATTGTAGGAATGTAATACTTCCAATACCCGTTAATGACTGCATTTATTTATAAATTGATATTGGAAATAATTCACAACAGAGTCTCATGACCAACACGTGCATGTGCATGTGTCTTTTAGATTTTTAGATTTTCAACTAACCCCTTGACTCTGTTTCCTCAATTTTAGGGCCACTTGGGGGCAGCAGACATTCTATCAATAATATGTCCATATTGTGTACGTAGACATAGCAGTTGCCAACTTTACATCACGCGCTAAACACTGTGCACAATATCAAGAATATTAGCAGATATGTTCATACCATAAGAAATGCAACATGATTTTGAGGCTTTTTTTTTTTTTTAAGCTTCCAAAGTTGAAGTTTTTGACCAGATGGCCCAGCTCAGGGCTGCTTGCACATCCTGTTTTGTTTTCCACTCAACAGGAATTGTCAAATCTAACTTGTTGTCAGCTTTGACCTGCAGCTAGAACTTTGGTGAGAAGCGGAGGCTGCTGCTGAGACCTAAAGTTCATCCGTCAGCCAGGAGATCTTCACTTCCCTGCTACACCTCTTTGGACCAGGAGGCTTGCAGGAGGCCACAAGCCTCTTGGCCTCCAATTGTCTTACTGGATAGAAAGGCAGAGGAAAAAGGATTCAAATATACATCCTGTATTTATCCTCCAACTGAAAGTAGAATATGTATTACATATAAATATTTTGACTCCCTTTTTAACACCTCGTAAAATCATTGACTAACTGTATTAAATATTGCAAGATTCTAAGCACATTGCATGTGTACTTCCATTTATATCTGGTATTTGTCATTCAATGAAATCATTCCATTTTCCTCCTCCCCCCACCAGCAACACTGAAAGAGTTAATATGTCTCCAGCGCAGCCAACACGTCAAAGCACTTATCCCCGAATGTCTGAAGGCTACTGAAGGGAAAGAATAAAAGGTGTCTGTGTGTAAACCTTACAGTTTCTCTCAACACACACAAAACCATGGCAACTTTTGTAGGATCAAGCACAGGTGTCAGGAACCGATTTTAAACTGGTGTTGCCTTGCTCACAGTTCAAATATGGAGGCTTCTGATTAACTTGCCACAATAACTGAGTTGGCCACAGATCAGGGCAAAACAATAGCGGAGATAATAAAGGAGGCTCGTCTGAGATTGATGAATGCTACCTACAACTGCCAGACAAAGTTTCACTTTATCCAGAATACAATGCTATTCATTACTGCAAGTTTCCATTGTGATTCAGAACACGAAGCGATTTTATGTTTAAAATCAACCCCCAAAGATTGTGCTTAGTTTTTTGTTCAAATCAATTACTGTACAATGAACATGCAGCCGTTTCTCTGTGTGTTGTATAAACATTTGAAGTTGAAACTTTTTACTATGAAGGTTAATGAAAATTATTATTATAGTACCCTTTAAATTGTTCATGTTCAAATATATTTTGTGGGTAGAAATAAAAGAATTTAAATGCGTAGCATTTTAGTTTTGTTTTTCCGGGAAGCGTGCAAACATAATTAATGATTGGTTAATGTGAATATGATGCAATTTATTACTGACTGTATATGCTCCTGTATAGAACACAAAAAGGGGGATGGTTTCATAATATTTTTTTATATGGTTTCTCAGGTCATTCTGAGTGATACAGGGTAAATTTTTACAGACAGTATTCAAGTTACGGTAAAGAGAATTTCTAACATGTATTAAATGGCTGTACTTTATACGAGATATAATAAATCCTGTCAATAAAATGAACCAAAGCAGAAAAATCTCTTTTTTCTTTTTCCAGCTATTACTATACATGTTGAATCTATAAATGACATTGATACTTTTGTTTTTCAATCGATTAAACCATTCACACGATTTGTATTTGATTGCCAATTAAAATGATAAAAAGATTAACAGGCAAAAGCAGTCATTTAGTATGAAAGCTGTAATATAAATGATGATTCTACGGGGGTATACTATTGC
The DNA here is from genome assembly GCF_059441095.1 of Idiotropiscis lumnitzeri. Taxonomy (NCBI): domain Eukaryota; kingdom Metazoa; phylum Chordata; class Actinopteri; order Syngnathiformes; family Syngnathidae; genus Idiotropiscis; species Idiotropiscis lumnitzeri. The sequence goes on along the minus strand of NC_142399.1, from coordinate 17,850,000 downwards.
ACATTCAATTAAGGAACAATGCCTCCTTGAGACATTTGCGTTATATGGCTGTCACGGCGGGGGTCCTCGCGGCCCGATGAGTGCCCAAATCTGCTAATCTTACCAAACTGGGTGGAGAGGGGAGATACTAAATCTCACAACGTTTCCAGCCAAACGCCTTAACTCGGTGGAGAACCAAATGAAAGAACCGATGCGTAGCCAGGGGCAGAAGAAGTCTGGAAATCTGATAGATAGATAAACAAATAGAATCATAAAAAGGCTGGGAGCTGGCGAAGTGGTAATTCTGTGGGAGTTCATTAGGGGAGAGATGGAAGAATAAAGAGTAGAGCGCTAAACGGTGGATGACATTACCTCTAATGTGGCTCCCCTGCTGAGTTTGTGATAGGGTGGCCGCTCCGAGTGAAAATAGGGTTTTAGCATGACGCCAGGTTCGAGAACGACAAACTCCTCGCTAAATAGGATTCTTTAAAAGCAATGTACAGTTTTATTGTGGAAAACAACTCCAAATTGGCTTTTCAAATGTGTTCAGGCACATGGCCAAGTTGAGGCTATATGGACAAATGAGTTTTGTAGTGAGGCAAATTTGTTTTGTTTCAAGCAGTAAGCGTAACCTCTAAACAAGTCATCCTTTGTGTCTAAATTTAAATTTTATTCTATTATATTGGCCATCCAACACACAAGAAACACTTAGAAAGAGGCTGCAAGCGGGTGACGGCATCAGTGCTCTGCTTAAGAGAAGTGAAAAAACCTGGTCCAATAGTTCGTTGACTCTCATCAAAAGATTGTTACTTCTGTCCCGGTTTCTTGTACAGTAGAATTCCATGAACCAGTGGCAACTGATCAATAGAAGGCGCTAAGGTGGCATCTCATCATGCCATATAAGTTGCGTTGAAGACAAAAAAATGAAATACAAATATTCATAATGAAATAAAAACATTTCAAAATACACGCAGAGTTATATTGAGTTGAGTAGAACAGACTACTACTATTGATGAGTAAAGTTGTTTTCTTCTTGTGTTTAATGAGCACGGAGGGGGTCATTTCGGGTCAAGATCCAGCCTGACCTGGCTGACCTTGGCACGTACATATAAACGTGTGTGTGTGTGCGTGTGTTTAAAATAAAGGTACAAAACTATAAAAGTTGGGAATTTTAAGGTTAGGTTTTTTTTTTTCAAATTTCATTTGTGTTTGACATTAGAGAGTCCACACTCTTTTTTTTTTTTTTTTTGTGTGTGGGGGTGTGTGTGCGTGTGTCTGTGGGGGGGGTTGTCATTGTTTGACCTCTAAATCGTTCACAGGGACACTGTGAAAAATTCCTCCTGGTGTGAGCGCCTTGGCTATATGTAATATTCAATGTATATGCCCGTGCGTTTTCTTACTAATTGTACCCCGTTTGCATGAGTTGCGACACTGTTTGTGGGTATCCACTGTGTTAAGTTTTATAACTACTGAGACATCAATGCTAGTTTTGTTAGACCATCTGTTGGGTGTTAACAGTAAGATATTAATTATGTGGTTGAGTTACAGTCACAATGTTTAATTCTGCAATATACGTCAAATGGGAGTGACAGTAAAGCACACTTTCTCTTTTTTAATGTTGTAAAGTTTGCTCCCAGCATTGAGCAGTCATAAGTCAAATGACAAAAAAATTAAATAAATAAAAACAGTCACACAATGGTATCTGAAAAAAAAATCATGAATTGTGCACTTCTAATAGAGTACATAAACATTTCACGCATTAGTATAATATTATTTATGTCATGCGGGGCAAATGATACTTTTGTACTGATTAACTGGTTAAGACTGATTTTTACTGCTTTTTTTCTTTGGCTATAAAAAAAACTCTAGAATTTGCCAAAAACAGCAAAAATAGAAGATTCCTGTGGTGTTCTGCTTTTGTAGTGGATGCCACTACTTGGAAACAAAGTTCAACATGAATCAAATGTTGTATCATAAATTATGACAAATTAAAGTAAACGAGTGAGTTGGTTTTTCTAAGAGTGAGTCATATATTGACTATATTGGACGCAGTTTCACAATGAAGTATAAGATGCAATGAAATTTGCGAATTGCACCTGACATAAATGTTGTTTTTGTCAATAAATAATGATAAGTTTTTAATGGCAACTTTTTTTGTTTTATTTTAGCAGTAAATTAGCTCAATATAGCTGCTAAATTAATTTCCTGTAGCAAAATTGATAAGATCAGTGCCATTTCTTATGGGAATGCATATTACAAATTATCATAATAGTTCACCAACTAAAATCAAACTTTTACTTCTCTGAAAATAACTTTTAGTTTGTTAACAGATGTACTGCGATTCTTTGTATTTCTTGAAGGCTGAACTCCAAAAGCTGAGGAATTGTCCGTGTTCATGGAATATGCGGCATTCGCTGATGAATTTCAGAATCCTGTGCATGCTTAGTGTGTAAATATTTGTCAAAGACATCACAAGTCTTCCTAACTGTTCTGTTATTATCAGTGGGTGTCGTTTGCCGTCTACCTCTGGACATCTTTGTGTCATTTCGTCTGTAAACAAATTTGCGCTGCTCTTACCATCCTCGCAGATTTGTTGCCGGGTGAAGCATATTTAGCAGATAAAACACGTTGTTGTGACAAGCATAATAGAGCACATATGTCGCCAAAGGCTATCCTCCCTTCCTCTCCTGTTGCAGCTTCATAAGCAAGTGATTGTGTTTCGCTTGTGAGTACACGGTGACGAATGTGGCGGCTGTTGTTTTTTTCCATGTGAGCTGCTGGTATCTCACGCCGCTTAAATGTTGCCCGTAGCACTCCGTGTGTGCCTGTGTTGCTTGCTTATTTCTATCTTTCTCTCCTCTTTGCTTTTCTTTCTCCTTACCCTGGCTTTCTCCTCTCTTCTCTCCACTTCCTGACTGCTACCAAGTGCACTTTAGAGTGGATGTAATTGCTCAGAGCAGGGATTCAGAGCGCTGTCGATGTAAATGCAGCTCTATGGTTGTGGCTGACTTAATGAACAGCAGGGCTTGCAGCCCTCTAGCAGCACTTAAACTTTAAAACATTTATTATTGAGGTGTGAGAAAGAAAGTGTGGCCAGCACTGACCCCTTCTATCATCTCTCTCGTTTTATGTCTCAAGTCATGGAGGTGGAAAGTGTTTTAGGGAGGAAAAGTTTAGGTATGTACTGTAGACTCGTGTGTAACACGCAGGCATCAAATGTTGCTTTAAAAGGGAAGTCAACCCAAAAAATGTCCTTACAGGATTTCTATGTAGTCTCACTAGTCGAAAAATAGCATTCTGATTAATATTGAGTTTGTCCAATAAAATCTACCAATTTTTAGCCATCTCGGGGGTGGCCATTTTTTCACGTTTTGTCGACTGAAAATCACATTACAGTTGCTCACGAATCAGATAACAACCAACCATGGTTCAGCTTCCGAAAACCGGTGAGCCGTGATTGGTTGTTACCTGAGCAATGAGCAACTGCGATGTCATTTTCAGTCGACAGAGGTGCCAAAATAGTCGCCCCCTGAGATAGCTAAAAATGCCTGCATGTTGCTTAACTCATAAATCAGAATGCCATGTTTGGGGCAGTGAAGACGCATAGAAAATCTTATTGCAACTCATTTTTTGGGTTGACTTCCCCTTTAAGATTATGACGGACAAATTCAATTTAAATCATATACATTTTTTTGGCCTGTCTAGTAAATAGGGACAAACGTTTGATAATGGACCTGAGGATCTCAACCTAAACACAAAAACAGGACTCATAACCCCGTTGCTGTTGCAGCGCCACTTGTGCTCTCTCTCTCTCTCTGAATTGAATTGAATGCAATTGTGAAAGTCTGTGGGATCCTCCAAGAATAACCTCTCCTGATTAACACTGACCGTCCACCAAACGGGCAAAGCTGGAGGATGTTGCAGGCAGCATTTAAATCTCCACAGGGTCTGTAGACGTTTTCACTTCTGTGAAATGCGCTCAGTGGAAACCTGCTCTCAACGAAAGCAGAATGCCACTCGCAAATCTGCCAATTCAGGCAGGACAGTGCCAGGTTATGATCGCAGTCCCCATTTTGGGCTTTCATTTGACCCTCAGGGAGTGTGTTTCTGATAGTTGGGACAGAAACACACACAAGCGTGATCTACTTTTTTTTTGCTCTAGCAACCGTCCGCTTCTTCCTCCTTGCACAACCCACGCAGATAATTTGCTGCTGGGTTGATGCGGCTATGTCCCCACTACCACCTCAGCGCTTGACCAAAAAGATCAGGGTTTCCCTGCATTGTAAGAATGAGTATTATGATGCCAACACAATTGAAAACTACTAAAACAAATTGGTTCAAACTTTTAGTGTCGGAGCTTAGGCCAAGACACATTTCATGGCACTTCTGGAAAGTGGATCCATAAATTCCAATTTGTTGACCCCGTTTCACCAATTCAACATAACCACAAGCGACATTTGACCCCATTTCACCAAACAAACAAGACCACACAAGTCTCTGGAGCCCCACACACGGGCAAAGTTTTTAAAGTGACTAACGAGGAAAAAAAAACAACAGCTATGTAATCTCTGCCTGGTTTCCCATTGAGGAAAAAAAAAGTTAGTTATTTTGTGAGCTTTAATTGATTGTTTTAGTTAAGGTGTTATTGTCAAGCAATGTCTGAGTTTTTACAGTTCTGTTTTATATTTTTGACATTAACACTATGATAAAAGTAAATACTTAATTAGAAGTTACACACCAGTTATTCAAGACTTGATTAGTTTTTCCGCTGAATATTAATTTACACTTACTCAAGTACTGTAATAATTAAGATGACTACTTCTTACTTTTACTTGTAATCTTCTTCTAAAATAACATTCTTAATTCAGTAACAATTTTATCCACTGTATCCATCTCTGTGTAAATGTAACTAGAAAATTGTAATGTGTACACATAAGCAATAAGGCTTTGTTTAAAAAAAAAAAAGCCATTTAATTTCAATTAGTTTGTGAGGTTTAAATAAATCTATCTATCCTTGTCTATAATTTCTTACTAAATTGTAGATTTTTTTCCGGTCGTCAATACACTGCATACTGCCTCAGAATCTCACCTCTAATTCAGCTATCACAATTGAACATTTTTGTAAAATGTCATAAGTGTTTGCCACCAACAGATAGTTTGTGGGTTCTTTTGGAACAGTCTCTTTTATCCTTTTAAATTGTCAGTACATGCTGGCTGCCGACGTTTCGCTGGTACCATTTGATAGGCCAATAAAAATGCAAATGACATTAAAAAGACAGACACTTTACTTGTAAAGGGCTAAGTGCCGGCCCAGTTCAAAGCATTGTGATACTTTTGGCGGCTTTGCCCTGGTTGTAAATATAGTCTGTAAGTGCAGATAAAGTCACATTTATTTTAATACTAACTCCTGTTTTTCTCTCTTTCTGCCTTTCATTGGGAATATAAATTTAAAAAGGCCATTATACTCCATCACCTGAACCGTGCACAGTATCACTACATACACTGCAGTGTCAAGTGTTTTATTTCTGTATTAGAGGGGGAGAGATAAGTGTCCGTGTGTGTGCGCGTGTTCATTTGTGTGTTAATCTATGCTTGAGGTAGAAGTCACTGTGTGCATGTGAGTTAAAATACTACACAAGAGGCTTGCGGTGAGCATGAGTAGGCCGTGCTCTTCTCTGGACACACTTATCTTACATGCTGTGAAATGGATACATCTGAATATTTACATAAGGTATGTCAGCTTTGGTCATACAGTTCCTCATGGGCACACTAATCAAGCTGCAATCACGGCTCAATCTAAACTCAGACCGCAACTGTTTCATGGTCTCTATTCTCATTATCTTGTGGAGAGTTATGGGGAGGGATGGAGCTTGTGAAACTGACTGAGGATGAGAGGTGTTGTAGCCTGACCAAAGCACATTCCTGATAACAGATCCAAAGTTCTTCATGAGAAAGTTTTGCTGACAAGGATGCAAAATCACCAATAAAATTGACAGGGTCATGCAACTTAAGTATTAATTCTAAATATAATATAATTGTGTAATCAATAATGTGAGATGAGTTGAAGCCAGAATACTACCAACTGAAAGAGACATTGGTCTTAAAAAAAGACCAATCCTGCAAAACTACAGCAAAATCCTGAATTTGAAGACACCAAAACTAGCTTGGTCAATCCATTAGAATATGCTAAGTGTCATGTTCTTATTTCGCTGCCTTCCTGTTTTGTAGGTGAAGCATCTTGACCGGCCAGCTGTTTATATCAGATGGGTATTTAGGAAAAGGAAGATTCCAGATAATGGGTAATTTATAATCACTATGGATTATTCGTACACAGGAGCAGCAGGGAAGCCCAGACTTTCCTCCCCCTAGCCACTTCGTATAGCTCCTCCTGGGCCATCCTATGATGTTCCCAAGCCACCCAGGAGCAATAGTCTCTCTAGCATTTCCTTGGTCATCCTCAGGACCTCCCCCTACTGGAACTTGCCTGGAACACCTCACCAGGGAGGTGTCCAAATTGCACCTTAATATGAGGCCCGAGCCACCTCATCTCGCTCGATTTACCTCTCTGCTCAGCTCCTTCTCCACTAGAACACATCAAAGAATTTGCCTCACTGCAGACGCTGCACCAATCCACCTGTCGATCTCCTGCACCATCCTCCAAACCTCCAAGCCTGATGCCAGTTTTGGGGGAGGTAACCCACATCCTGGTGAGGGAAATTGTGGACCAAATATTTAATTCATCATTGGGATTTTATGAGTCATACTTGGTCTGGTCCCTCACCAAGGATCCCAGGGGCATAGAGCCCCAGACAATTTAGCTTCTAGAATCATTGGAACATACAAACTCTTCTACCATGTAAATAGGACAACTACTGGAGGGCTTGTATTTTTGGGTGTAATTATTTGTCAGCCTTTTCTCATCTTTGTCTTTTGTTCTCGTATTTCTCTTTTGGACTTTCCGGGGTCCTTTTAGCATGTTGGTCTTGTAACAAAATGGAACTCTGACAAGATTTCACTTGGAAGCTATTATGGTCCCTTTGCTGGAAACCCCCCTTCATAAGTAGTCATTGTTTTAAAGTCAAACTATTGTGTTTTTCTGGTTAGAGTTGTTGCGGGGTGGCAATATTAATCCCCACTAGCAATGCCACCATAGTCTTAATGATCTATGTCCTCTGTTATTTGTATCCTCATATGTTGAGTGTTTTGTCAAAAGTAGGTGAGTTTTGCTTGCCTAGTAATTCTGTGTTTTCCCTGGGGAGCCATGGCCCAGTAAGAGACACAGTTGCTCGACATAATTAGACCAAGAAGGTCCTTGTAAACTCATAAATATCTCGGCCAAGTTGAATGGCTGGTGTTTTTTCCCAGCAATTAACATGGACAGAATTTTGCGAAGAATGAGAATGAAGAATGGGAAAAAGAAAGTTTTTGAAGGTCTGCAATGGATGGGGGGCGTTCAATTCCCAACAGAGAACAAAGACAGAGGAATTTAAAAGACAATGAACAGCAAGAAAAATATTATTATCTTATATTAGATTGTTTTGATTTATCAATGAGCCACATTTTTATACAGTTACACTCATGTTACACAAAACAACTTACAAAGGTATTCTCAATTTCAATTGGATATGAAGAAAATTAAAAAAAAAACTTAATTGCCCTGGAATGGAATGGGGGGACCCACATGCCAATACAAAATTTCAATACAGGTTTTTGTGCAACGTTTTTTCTTTCTTTGTTATGTGGTAGATTAGATCCTGCTGAAGAAAGGGCTCATAAAGTACATGCACGCAGGGGAAAGGTATTGAGCGAGGAATTTGCTTGGTCTGAGGCAGGAGTGGAAACAAAAGCATAAAACAAGCCAGATAATTATTCTAAAAGCTTGACTCGAGTTTCTTGAAAATTCTGGATGCAGCTTACTCGATGAAGAGCGTTTTCCATCTGGCGGTGTGGTGGAATCAAAGACTGGCCTCAAACTGCTGCAGTTACACACCAATGCATGTCAAACAATGAGGGAGGATGCAGATCTAATGGACAAAGACATTTTGGTCCTTATGACAGGGACTGCCAAACAGTAAAATGAGTGAAATGCACACTCCAAATTGTCATCTAGGTTGAACAATATTTATTATATAATTAACTTGGAAATCCTGTTGTCCATTTCACCCATATTCACCTCCAGTACATGTGTTTTGGGAACAGTATTTTTTTGTGTTAAGAAAAATGAACTTTTATTGTTGTGAAATGAATATTTCCCACTTTTTCGACCTATAGACCAATTGAAATACAAGGTAATGCATCCATTAGATCTCAAATATTCAGCAGTAAAACTTTGAAATCTGGCTGAAACAAAATGAGTAGGATGTCAATGAAGTAGACGCCATCATTAAACTCCAAGTATGCTTCCATACTGATTGAACACATCATTCATCAGTTTACGATCATATAATCCTGGATGACCACCCAAAAACACACACACACATCGCTCTTTAAAAATTAATACAGAGTATTGTTGCTTAACTGGGGATGTCCCAGAAGCTACCTCACAGGCTTGTGTGTATACGTGTTTTTGTGTGTATTTGAGTCAGCAAAGAGCAGGTTTCAGTGGATTACAATGGTCCCAATGTTCTATGCCCTTTCATTAACCTTGCCTGTCAGTTGTCTCATTTAATACAAAACACATTTCTAATCTGCAGTCTGCTAAATCATTCTACAGGCCTCTTTGAGTTCTCTGTATTGGAGTGTGTTTGTGTGTGTGTGTGCAAGAGAGAGAGAGATAGAAAGAGAGAGAGACTGCTGCTCTTATTGCCTTGGGTTCCCTCTGCCTTGCACCCTAATTACTCCCGAAACAGGCGGCCAGACTCCTCCTCTGTGCTATGATCATTTCAAATTTATTTTGATTGATTTGTGTCAGCTTTAACTATGCTTGGGGCTGAGGTCGATAAATAAAGATCAATACTTTAATGTTTTCCTCTGAACCTTTATTAAAAAATAGATTGGCTATAAAGAGGGCTGAATTACGGGGAGGAGTGCCTACTTTCAATGCATGTCAACTGGAATCTAATTGAACAACATTGAACTGGCAGAGATTAGTCCAGCGAGTGTGAGGTGCTGGAGGCCCCTGCGGTTAGAGATGTGAGGTGATACAGAGGGAAAGTGTAACTGATATTGCAAAGTGATAGAGCCAAGTTAGAAAAGTTGGATCTTGTTTGTTAACTTGGAAATGACTTGCATTGTAATTCAAGTTGAATATGCAAATTCAAAGACTTTCAGTGTAATGGTATTGTGATCAATACACATTCAATTTTGATCAAAATGTGATATTAAATTCAAGACTGCGGATGCAAAATCCTTTATGATGTCATGGTTTTAGAAAAGGTGTGTCATAATTGAGCTTGTTACTGTACCATAACTGTATAATAATAATAATAATAATTGAACAATCTTTTTTTTTTTGGAGGGGGGGGGGAGTAGCCCCTCGCCTCAAAGCCGCAAGACATCTGTAATGTCTGTGGAGTATATATAAAATACATCTCACCTGTCCTTTGGTGTTTGCATTGTATTGTCTTATTATGTCTGGAGAGAAGTTCATACATTATATACAGTGAAACCGAGAAGTTTGAGCACCTTTTGGAAATCTGTTTATTTTTCGTGAGAGCAGATTATGGGAATTGTTAAATACATGTTTTTGTAGGTCAAACTCTCGCCATCATAAAACCTTTATAACAGCCACAAAAATGTTATATTAACCACTGTGATGTTAATTTGTTAAAACAATAAACCCCTCTATTAACCTTTATTAACCTTTAACAATGAATGCGGGTAGTTTAATTTGAGGCGCAGTTGTGCCTCACGTCATGACATGTAACACTTTTTTTTAAACAATTGTAACATGTTACACAAGCGTGAAAAGAAATGTACCACACAAAACTGCAACTGTCCATTTTGGAACACCGAATGCAAAGTTTTGTGTTCGTATTGCCCTGTATGTTGTTCTCCTATTGGATAGCGATGCACCTTTAAGGTTCCATCTGATTGATATTTATATTATTATTATTATTACCTCACTAGGGTCACGGTGGGTGCTGGAGCCTATCCCAGCTATCTTTGGGCAGTAATAATTATTAAAAGTTACATTAAAGCATACAATTCCATTTGAATCTAACTTTTGCATTCTACATGGCATGTACCATTATCACAAATACAATATCGTTATGTAATATTTTATATATAATATTCATATATATAGTTTTTATATATTGTCTACCCCTAATTCAAATGATGTCACTTCTGAATGAGTAAATACTATTAGTAGCTCTCTTTTAAAGTCTTAGTTAAATGTGACAATGTTCTAAATAGTACCTCTTCTGTAGAAAATCCACTTTTAACAAAATATTTTTTACCATCTTTTCAATAAAATAACTAATAAATCAGGAGCCTCACAAGGTATTAATTTAACAAAAAATAATAATAATGTCACTTCAATTATGACACCACCTGTCATATGAACAGCATCATCATGAAACAATTTAATGTGAATTCTTTAACTTTCAGTGTGCTTTCTATGAGGAATAAAAAATGTATCCCATATAAGTGCCACATTTTTAAGACTGCTCACTCCAAAAAAAAGAACCAAGCCTGACATCCAATCACGGAAATAATTTCTTTCTGTTTAGCCATCCAAGTAAATAATAATAATAATGATAATGATTTGGAAGCGCCTTTCACTCAAGGACGTTGTACAGAGTAAAATACAAAAGAAAAAACACAAATAACTACAATTTGATGGAATCTTCAAGTACTGGTAATACATCCATAGAGCAATTTTGCATTGGCCTACTGCTTGTCTTCATTTTGGTTATGTGTACCAGATCCTTGCTTACTCGAAGAGAAGTGAGGTACACTCTTGACTGCTCACAGTCACATCTTTCAGTCCCTCTGGTGCACCTGACAATTTGGTGAGAGAAGGTAGACTGCGCCAGGCAGAGCCGCAGAAAAAGGGTGAATAAGGAGAAAGATTCTAGGGGCCCATGATCGACAGGGGCCCCCCTCATAAAATTATAATCCTGACAAAATAGAATGACACTCAGGAACATACAATTACCCAAATACTTAATTTACAATGCACTGGTGGTAGTGATGGAAAAATGAAGCTTCAAATTTGCTTCACGAACCAGTCGTTGTATTTTTGAGCCCTGTAGATGGCACTGTTGTTTTAAATAAAAGGTTTAAAAAAATGGCACGTCAGTGTGCTTTCATCCCAATGTTGAATAGAGACTGCCATCTACTGGAGTCCAAAACAACTACAACTGGTTCATGAAGCTGATTTGAAGCTTCATTTACCCATCACTAACTGGCGGCAACAGTAAGTCTATTTGTTTAGGAAACTTTCTCAACACCTCCCCATCTCCATTTACGCCAAATTGTTCAATCCAGCCGCTCCAGTCTGCAGAGGGCAGCTTTTCACGTTATCAGACAGTGAGTGGAGGGGGAGACGGCAAGATGCCCTCCAAGTCCGGTAGCCAAAAACGTAAAACATGAGAAGCTTGGGCAGGAGAATGAAGCGTCACCTAGTTCTTTCATTGGCAAAGTGTGTTAATGGTTCATGTGGTGGAAAGTTCTGGAGCAACAGCTTGTGGATTCTTGTTCTATCGATTCAAATTACAATAAATCATAAAAGGCAATTGGCCATTTTGTTTTTGGTGGTGTTTGTAGAGATTTTATTTATTCCTCCACAGATTATAATTATAGTTCATTTTAATAAAAGAGGTTATTTAGTATTTATGTTTAATTTTGCGGATTCATTTTTGTTCATTTTTTGAAGAAAGAGATGGTTTGGGAATATAGGGTCTTGCAGCAAATAATTGAATCGACATGAACTTCATTTTATTTTCAGTGCTTGCGCTACCAATTAACTGTCATATTGTCTTTACAAATATGGAAATAGTCAAAAATATCAATAAGACACATAGTTATATGCAAAACAGTATCAACATTTTCTGCCATCCTAATGGCCGGCTGTGGGGAGGCCCAGTAAGATTTCCTTTCATGGGGCCCAAAATTCCTGGCAGCACCGGTGCATCTGGCAATTTGGTGACCAAAAATAGAATAGATTTTAGACTATCTAAAAGCAGGTCTAAGTTGTGGCACAGGCGCTGTAATGCAATTTTGGTCGATTTGATCAAGTCTCAGTCAGACAGATTTTTTCCACGAACGTGTGTGGGGAATGTCATCGTAATTCATTCAAAATATAATAACAGTGTGGGACAAATCCTCTAAGTCACTGCAGAAATCAATTTATTGAAAGAGATATTATTATTATCATCTGACAAATATTTTAACAGCACTGCTGTCACCACATAACGCAACTATGGGTGGTTGCACGCAGGGACACTGACGCATGATTGTGGGTGGAAGGCGATCATTTGGAGATCTTCTTTCAGTTCATTTAAAATATTTGCATGTGCTAATATCATTGATGGACTCCAGTGAGACTGCCCACCTCTCAGTCGCTGAGGACATCAGATTAGCCGCTTCGATTGGATTGCAATCAATTGGCTGTGTTTCCTCTCACAACGAAGCAAACACATTTTTCTACCTGCACCCATTTACCAAAATACCAAAAGGAAGCAACTCCACCCATGCATACAGTTAGACTGTTCTTTATGCTAGACTTGAGCTGGCCATGGAAATACATTGTCCAATAGATTGGTGGTCAATCTGTCCCACCGCTCACCCAAGTATATCATCCATTCTTTGAGACATTTTTTTTGATTAGTGTTGCGGGTGAACAGGTACAAACTAGACTGATTGCCAGCCACTTGCAAACCAATTATACCTGTACCAATTCTTATGACAGTAGGATATAGTACAACACACTGTACTTGATACTAGGCCAGATCCATTGGAAAACGCCATCTACATACCAAAGGAAACTCAGCATTTCCTATGACAAGTTGAAGCATTATTAACTTCAAAAACATAACAAACCTCTCATGAACGATCACCAGCACGACAGCACAGATTCTTCAGACTTTTTTGTCAGTAACCATTAAACTCTGATGTGTTTGTCTCCCTTTATTCTCTTTGGTGTAAAAATATCTCTGCTTTCCAGGCCTTGCTGTCACTACAGACAGGACTAAACTCACCACAGGAATTCATCCCATCAGTTATCAGTGTGCATAAGTGAAGTTTGCATGTTTAAATATAAGGCGCTTCAGCTTTTGGAATTTAGTAAAATCATATTGTTTTTTTTCCTTATATGTGTGTATCAAACGAATACAATAGGTATACCAACTCCTCTCTAAATTCTCCCAATTTATATTCCAAACAACATTGCAGCAAGACAAGTTCTTCTTAGCTGGTTGCCAGTCAATCGTAGACTGCTTAATTATTCAGCTTAAAATACAATATTTGTAAAACGTTAAAGCATAGTGCAGTGCAGTTGAGGTTACGGCCTGTTTGTGTTTATGTAACAGGTATGGCGCACATGGGAAAAAAAATAAACATTATTATATCAGAACATAAGAAGCTTTCACCATGTCAACAGTGATGTAATAAAGCCATTACCTGTGATCATTTTTCATCAAGCAGTTAGGATGGAAAAATTGTGAATTATTATAATGGATTACTTGAATGTGGTGTGGTATTAAACAACTGTAACAAACAATGCAAACTAAACTCACCTGGAAAGCAAAAAAAAAAAAATGCCATTAGCAAAACAAAATAAAGTTGCCGATGGATGTTATAAATGATTTGGTCACATCTAAAATGGGATAGGATTGAATTAGGATAAGGAGCATGCACATCTGGTGCATCAACTGTTTATCATTCATGTTGAGATTAACATTTTGTGTTGGTCACAGATTATGGGCTGTGTGTGTCACATAATTCGATGGAGTTGCAAGGTTTGGTTTCTTTCATGAATATGCACGTTTAAACAGAAGAAATGACGGATTGACAGACAGACAGACTGAAAGATAGACCTTGGCCCTAACCTTTTTAACTGCACAAGTGTAAAAACTCTGAGCCGGAGGTGAGTTGTAAATTTCCTCAAGTAACGTTTCAGATAAATTGCACTTGCCAGATTAGTTTTGATGCAACTTGACTTGAGCAAATATGTTAAGAAAAAAATGCACTTTTACTCCATTACATTGAGCTGCAGTGTGGTCGCGACTTTTGTCTCCATCTATTAATTACATTTGTGCATGTGCTGATCACAAATAAAACACTTAAGTTTGATTCCATTTCCCCAATCAAACAGAGCCAGGCCACCACTTGACCGCACTCAGTCTTGGCGGGCTCGTCAAATTGACCAATTTACGTGAATTCTTCACGGATAAATAAGTGCAGCATACATCCATCATATGTTCAGTTTCAAGAAGAAGAATGCCCCCGGCCTCACATTAAGACAATTTTACATCTATCTTAAAATGGTCAAACAAGGTTGATGGCCCTGTGACGGTCTGTGGCTGGTTGGACCTACTTGCAGTGAATAATTAAATAATTAATTCAATTATCTACCGGAAAAGCATTTTGTGCCCCAAATTTAAAAACACCTCATCAGTGTGTTGTGTCTGCTTTAGTGTCTGATCTTTCTCAAATTGTAAATATTAGCACTTTATAGGTTCCAAAAAATAACTATATTTGTAAAATTGTATCGTTGTTTTGCAACTACGAGTAGTAGACTGGTCCGCAAGCATTTCATGAATTTAATTACAAGGACAACCTTAATAATAATAATATTCCCTTTATTAGTCCCACAATGGGGAAATTCGAGATTCGAACCCAGGCCTCCTGGGGAGACTGGGCCCTGAACGCGGCGCCTTAGACCACTCGGCCATCCTGGCAGCCAACACAACACAATACAAGCCTTTTTTTTTCTCAGAAATGCCCGTTTAGAAATGAATGCGAATAAGATACAATGTGAAGTCACCACAAAGAGATAGCTAATCAATACGTTGCTCATCATTTTTCGAAAGCAAACCTCCAACTAGCCCTTCAATCTAATTATTATTAGCTGAAATGAGATAATCTCAACACACTGATGCATTTTGTATCACGATTCATGGAGACCAAATTTAAATAATACATCCAATTCTGTTACCAAACCCCCCACCCCGCTCCATTTAGCTGGGAAGGCCAGATGGATTAATAAAATATCTACCAATCTATCCACCTACTCCCCCAAGTCACCTGCCACCTCCTCTATCTCCAAAATAAAATTTTTTCGCCAGTTTGTGAACACACAATGCGTCTCCGTGCTTCTCCTAAATTGCAAATTAACGTGTGCGCGTCACTTCACACAACACTAAAAGGTGTCGCTGTGCACCTCTTGCAGTGTAACCCTTGCAGACTGAAAAGTCAAGCTGGTTGTGCAATAAAGAGGTGTCATATAATTAGTGGGTGCTTAATTCACATTTTATGGGAGCATGGACAACTATTGTGCGGGCACACTTTTTGTGTTGTGGGTGAACTGCTTTTTCAGAATTGACGCGCACCTTCTTTGACATCATTTTGTGAATTTTTGAGGAAATGAGTAAGATTTTCAGAAGAATATATCTACCCACCACAAAAGGGCAAAAAGGAGAGAAAGCAATAATGCCTGGAACTGCACGGTGTAGTTAAAAATATGATTGAATTCTCAAGTAAAATTGTATGTTTTGTATTTTGTATTTTTTTAACTTGTCTTATCATTCCTCGGTTTTAAATTATTCTGGCCTTTCTAAGAATTTCAAGAACAAGTCTGTGTGAAAAACTGATTAAAGGATAACAACAAGCAGTCTTGCCTTGATCGCCCACTCTGCTTGTCTTTTTTGTGAAGTCAACTTGTCCGTTTTATTTTGTGTGTGTGTGTTGCTCTTTAGATTGGTCCCTTTGTGAACGTGACTTTCAACGCACATGTTCATCTGGTTTCAAAAACAGTAACTGTCTGAACCTCTATTGTGTGTCTCTACAAGCAAAGCTCTGAGAACGCACAGGATTTTTATTTTCCCAACAAAGTGAAATATTCCGTGTCCGCCTATATATGGACACACTCTCATAATACAAGCAGGCAAGTGAAGAATTATTACGCTTTTTAGACATGATTTCAATGAATGGGCTAATGATCGTGACAGTTGATCACTCTGATAGGCTGTTAGCTAACAAATTAGCGCACTACATTGATGTCGTCGATGAGACACAAAAGCAAAGCCACTTTAAAGAAAATGGCACATTCTACTAAATGAAGCTCTGTAAATTCGTGCATTTTACTTACATTTTTTCCTGTTTGATTCTGAGTGTGGTGGGAATTGTTCTGGATAAGTGTGTAATTTATGTCATGAAACCCCCGACTGTGGATTGTATGATAAAGAATAACGGACGCACGCACGGCCACCCCTTACTGAAGTGTTTTGTCAGTCACTCTCTCTCTCTCTCTCTATATATATATATATATATATATATATATATATATATATATATGTATATATATATATAATCAAACCTAACCATTCTTTGCTGAAAATGTCTGTGTCTGTACTCAGAGGAAAAAAAATTACAAAACTATTACTATTACAAAACTATCTTTTTGCCAAGGCAACTATGTAAAAGTGAATTTCAGAGCTTCATTTAGAAAAAAAGTGTTTTGCTGCCATCTTGTGGCAGCAAAAAAACGGCATAAGCGATGACGATAACACAATTGTTCATCTTTGTCCTTTGTATTAGTCTTTCACCTCATTCCTTGTGATGTTTATTGTAAATACCTTTTTTAAAATTCAGTATTGCGTTTTGTAATATTAATTCATTTATACTATACTTTATCCATCAATCCATCCATTATCAGAGATACTTATCCTCAAAAGGGTCGTGGGCGTGCCGAAGCCTCTATCCTAGCTGTCTTTGGGCAGTAGGCGTGGTCGACCCTGAACTGGTTGCCAGCCAATTGCAGTGCACACAACAACCATTCACAATTACAATCACAACTAGGGACAACTCAATTTATTTACCAACCATGCATGTTTGGGATTTGGGGAGGAAACCGGAGTACCCGATAAAAATCCACACAGGCATGGAGGAAGAATATGTAAACGCCACACAGGCAGGCCGCAGTCCGGATTCGAATCGCTGCCCCACTAAACTGTGAGGCGGAAGTGCTAACCAGTCCTCCACTGGGCCTCTTATTCTAACTGTTTAATTTTATACCTTCTATTTTTACTCACTCCTCTGGCTTATTTGTCATAAATTGTGTATTTTATTTGTCACAGTTTATATTTTGAAAAAGAAATATGAAATTGATTTTTTTTCTTGAATTTTATCAAATAAACTAACATTTATTACCACAAACAGTACAGAAGTAGCAAAAATTGGCACCACACTATATAATAATCATTTTAAGAAAAGCATCTTTGCATTTACAAAATATGCACAAAAACTTACAACATACAAAAACAAAAAAAAATGACCCCTTTTGACGATGCCCGCTGGATAAAATTCGGAAACTAGTCATCAAAATGCTTGCATTTTTACTGATAAATTAATGTCAAACATTACGAAACAAAATGCCAAATGTCAACAGATGGGATGTAAAAATGGATCGCCACCTTTATCAGTATCCGATATTGAACAAATTTACACACGTTTCTCAGGGTTCTTCTATGATAAAGGACCCACACCTCTAGGTTTTACACATCCAACAAGCCAATAAAAATATATCTTAATTGCCAGTGGAAAAAAATGAATACAGTATAATAGAATAGCCCATCCATAATCAACAAGATCATGTTTATTTAGAAATGACTCATTTGGTGCGAGGTGCATTTCCAATTAACTTACTGAATTACACCATGGAAATTGTAGGTCACTCATAAACATTCAATAGCACCCAAAGTTCTGTGTTGAAATGACCATGAACACCTGTCCAAATATTCATTTACCAGGGCACCGAAAGGGGAAACTTTTATTTTGTAAACGGTAGATTAATGAATTGCATGTATTTGCTGCCAGTGGCCTTACTACATTCACAAATAAAATGACACTGAATGTGACCACACAAAGCGTCAACGAGACCAGGAGTAATTAAGGGTTCAGTATCGCTATATCAAGGACATTAGTCAAACGAGTATATAGTAGTAATGTGTTGACAAAATGTAACCTCCTGATAACTACTCCATGTTTTCCATCAGAAGTGAAGTACATTTCTCATTAAAGTCATAGTCGTCGAATTCATTATGTTTGATTATATACTGTAATTTCAACCCAAGGAAAGAAACGCGTCATTAGAAAGGTATCACTTATTTTCATTTGCTTTGATTTTTTTTTATACATTTATTTTTTTTATTTTTTTTTATTTCATTTTCTTTAGTGACCTCACTTTGTTACTGTGGGCAAAATATAAAACCTGTGTGCACCATTGTTGTAATTTTCTAATTGTGCATCTTTTGCTCTTGTTATACGCTAATACAAATAAAAATAGGAAAACCTAGAAATCTCAGCTATATAGTAGAAATCGCTTATTTGTTGTGAGTAATTGTGTTTAATTCTTTTTTTAAAAGATATTCCCTTGTTGTAATGCTCTTGTATGCGGGAGCCCCATTTGTTGATACACAGCCATCTATTGAATGTGAGTGAGGTGAGCAGCAAAACACATCACCGTCCAGACACTCACTAGTCCCACATGCCGCCCTTCCGGGACACGCGTGCATGTACCTAACACAAATACACACACACACACACGCACTCGCTCACACTACAACAAGTTCATTTTTGATGGATTTTAGCTTTTGCAATTGTATTGATGTTTTTAAAAATGCCGTTGCATAAGTTGAATTTAAATTTAAAACGTGTGGGAGGGTGTCAAGCTTCGTAAAAAACATTATGGTCTGTCTACCCTAACGCTTCGACACCAAACACTCTACGGGTCCTCCAGTTCAACCAAAATGTTACATATATGTTAAACGATGCAAAAAAACCTGGAGGTCAAATCGTAATAAGGCATCAACATTTCTTTGGAGACTTCCCAAGTATATATTTTGTTTGTGTGAAACCATAAGTTCTCAATAAAAACCTATGGAATCTGCACCGCACAGTGAGCTGTGTGTATCCGACGTGACTTCTACACTTTCAATAATGGAACAAAATGTTTTAAAATCTGAAAAAATGAGTGGCAGCACGGTGGACGACTGGTTAGCACGATGGCCTCACAGTGCAGAGGTTGTGGGATCAATTCTGACTCCAGTCTTCCTGTGTGGAGTTTGCATGTTTTCCCCATGCGTGCGTAGGTTTTCGCTGGGTAATCTGGGAACTGATTGAACACTCTAAATCATCAATAGGTGTGAGTGTGAGAGCAGAGGGTTGTTCGTCTCTGTGTGCCCTGCGATTGGCTGGCAACCAGTTCAGGGTTTACCCGAAGACAGCTGGGATAGGCTCCAGCACCCCCGCGACCCGTGAGGAGAAGCGTTACAGACAATGGATGGATGGATTGCGTCAACTTAGGTTTCACTGCATTCACAAGTTTGATCAGCATGAAACATATATTTCTAAATCGATCCATACAATTTGGGCCAGAGTAGTGGTGCACCCTCGACTGGTTCCCAGTCAAAAACAGGGCTCATGTAGAACAACTCACATTCACATTCACATGTTCAATGTACCTAACTTGCATGTTTTTAGAAGGTGGGGAAAAGCCAGAGTGAAAGAAAACAACCTAAAACGTGCAAACACATGGAGAACATGCAAACTCAAAATGTGTGTGTGTGTTTGCGCCAACTATCATCTTCAGAAGAGCATTTGTACATCAAAATGTGTATTGTTGTCCCTCCGACTCTCTTAACCATAAATGCTCTCTGTCTTTCTCTCTCGCTCACTCGCTCCCTCTCTTCGACTCTCTGATATACATAGCAATGACCCCTGTCTCAGTCATGCTGGCACCATACTGTGAATTCCATCTAAGCAGAAAAACAAGTGGAGATTGTCATGCAAATGAAAATGTTTGTGGGCCTCGTACAAGAAGAAAAAAAAACTGTTTGTGTCTTTATTTGTGTGCTGGGAGATGGTAAAGAGGGGACAATCAAAAGGAAAGAGCACGCAAAAACAGAAAGAGCAAGTGAGAGGGAGAGAGAAAAATCAAAAGGGAGAAACGGGAGAAGAAAAAAACCCCCCAGAAAAGGTAGGCAGCAAGAGGCTATATCAAACAGACAGGATGGCATGATGAGACTGCTTTGAATGCGCACTAAATCTGCCACAAGCAGGTGGCCTGTGTGCTGCTCTGTTTACCATTATCGGCTTTACATGTGATCACGGTGTCTTATGCAAGTAAGTCTGTCCCTGCAATGTACTCTTATTTGCCATCAATCTATCTATCTATCTATCGTACAGAATTTTTGGCACCCATTTTTTTTTCTTTATGCACAATGTCTTTGAAGAATTAGACACAGTCCTCGTTGACGGCCTTATCTGACCTGCAGTTGAAACACAAAGCCCAGCAATTGTGTAGTTTTGCAGACTGTAACGCTGATAATAATAACAATCATATTATGTTCAATTCCATTATGTTTATTAAGATTTGACAAAACACAAAACGTATAAAATATTTCTAAATATGCTTTGACTCACAAAAAATATTTTTGGAGAGACTGTAAAGTGTGCTGTTGAAACGAGCAAACTCAAAAGCAAAGCATGCAGCAATAGCTGGACATTAATTAGAAAAAAATCCCTGCATTGGATTGAAAAGTCAATTTTGTACAAATTGTGCATTGCAAATACACTTGCCTTGCCCTCTCTGACAATCACATCTGTCCTTCATGTACAACACCAGAGTTGTGTGCACCATTTGAAATCAACAATAAAAGGGATGATTTATCAAATTCTATTTTTATTATATATACTCCAATTATATATACTCCAGAAAGTTTTATCACTTAAACGAAGCATAGATGATTTTAATCTGTAAAAATATTTAGAAATGTATTTTAAAAAACATTTAATTTTCATGGATTTGTCGTAAACAATGCATGAGGAAAATACAAGACATTGGATAATTTTCAGGAGTCAAATGTGTAAACAGGACAAAAGTACCTTGTCCGATCAACAAAACCATAGAAAAGGATAGGATAGGGAATGATAGGATAGGATAGGATCGTTTTCATTTTGGCCACATGTAGGAATTATGAATAAGAGGACAAGCAGTTGAAATTTCATGTAAATTATCATCATTGCAAGCATTTTTGCAGTTGATTGTTGACAGCAGTCATGATGATATTCCTCTCTGCAAATTCAACTTTTTTTAAATTGTTTATATTCAACAATAGTGCGAAAGAAATTGTTGGCTCTCGATAGCCTAAAAAAAATCCAAAAATTATATCATTATTGCAGATCTAGCTGTATTGATTTATCTCTTATTCGAATCCCCCTTTCACTATATTTGACAGCTACAGTTTACATGCAACTCTCTCATACGCAGGCACACATATTTATACACTCATACACACACACACACGCACATGAACGTACACAGTATTTGAATGCAGGTTGTACTGTTGATACATAAACCAGACCTACAAGATCAGCAAAGGGAAACTAAGCGGTCATGTTGTTTCTCTGAAAGCCAAAGTGCTAAAGTGAAATCAAGAATAAGAATTTGAAGAAAATGGAAATGGCAGTCACTTCGTTTACATGCAGTCAATATTCGGTTTACGGTAAAAATTCTGATTTCGGAGTCATTTGGAATTATCCATCCCAGGTATGATATTAAGATTTTTAAAACAATAAGGGCATCCATCCATTGTCTGTACCGTTTCTCCTCACTAGGGTCGCGGGGGGTGCTGGAGTCTATCCCAGCTGTGTTTGGGCAGTAGGCGGGATACACCCTGAACTGGTTGCCAGCCAATTGCAGGGCACACAGAGATGAACAACCATCCGCACTCACACTCATACCTAGGGGCAATTTAGAGCGTTCAATCAACCTACCATGCAGGTTTTTGTAATGTGGGAGGAAACCGGAGTACCCGGCGGAAACCCAAGCAGGCACGGGGAGAACATGCAAAGTCCACACAGGAATGCCAGAGCCGGAATCGAACCCACAACCTCTGCACTGTGAGGCCATCGTGCTAACTAGTCAGCTACCGTGCCACCCCAGAATAAGGGCATATTCAGGTTATTGGGCAAATTTAACTGGCTTTTAAAAAACAGAATACTGCTAGTATTCATCAGTGCTTGTGATTGTGTGTCTGTGCCTGTGAATGTGAGAAGGAATATTTGTATAGCACTATGTGCCCTGCTATCGACTGATTACGAATCTGCCTTTTCCCCGCAGTCAGCGAGGATAGCTCCTCCGCTTGCCTGTGACCCTTAACAGGACGGCTGGGTTTGGAATTACATTTTTGGGTCTCTTGGCATTCACTGTGGCATTTTTATCTAAACCAAAGTTTACCCAGTAAAGAGAAGATGCATGAAATATTGTTTGATAAAACTCAAATCAATAATGCTATCTGCTGAATGTCATAATTATGCTTGTTGCATAAGGTGGAACTTAAACTTATCCTTCTAATGGGGGGGGGGTGCAATGTTGCTGGGTCCCTGGGCTGAGTTTGGAGAAGAACCATGTATTGCTCATGGGCACTGTCTTTATGTAAGAATTTATGTGTTTGATGCAAAGCAAGGTTTGAACACTCAACTGTCATCATGTTTTTTTTTTGGGTTTTTTTTATGGAGGGGACCACAGCTGCCCAAACTGTTCTCATTTTCTTTAATCATTCAGACTACACAGATGTTGTTTATACAGTTGAATTTAGAAGTCACTAAACATCTGATAGGAAGGGAGACTAGTATTCCTGGTATGAAGCCTACGTTTGTGTTTTGGGCCCAGCCATTTTTTTCTAAGAAACAGCAATGGTCAATTGCCACTACTATACTTAATATAGTTTTGTAGCCATTTTGATCTATTGGTGTTACTGCGTGTATTTTGTTAGTTCTTTGTGCACCACCTTCATGCTAGGGTTGGGAGTTTGGAAACGGTGGTGGCCGACCTGCCACTTTTTCTGTTGCTGATGTAAACTGATGCAATCTTTTCACAAGTCAAAGCAACAGACAGAAAAAGAAAAACAAGGAGGACGAGTGTCCACTATGAATAGCAACACACAGAGTGTTTGGTGGCAGGTTGCACTGTGATTTCATAAACCAGACCTAATAATTGATGACACCACTGGATAACAATCAAGTGTGTATATGTTTGTGAGTGTCTTTGAAAGCAAAGAAAAACTGAGATACTAACAGTGTTTGAGAATGAGAACGTGAGTGTCTGCGATGAGTGAACGAAAGTAGAAAAGGCTGTTTCAACCTGTGTGTGTGCGTGCGGGTGTGGGCGTGCGTGTGTCGGTGTGCGTGTGTGTTGCTACTGATTTTGGTCACTTTCAGTACAGTCACTGAGCAGTAATCAATTCGGACAAAGCATTAGCAGACAAAGAGGCTTGAGTGACACTAAAAGGGGTAAACCTTAAATTTAGACTTGAGTGAATAATTTTTAATCATAAATGCATTATTACATTGTTATTACATTATTACATCAATAAACCTGCAAACATGTGATGACACCAAATAATACGGTGCAAAGCCATTAAATTAGCCCCACTTCCACGTTTGCACCCACTCACACGCGCACGCACGCGCTTGCATTCATAGTCACAGACACACACCAACATGTGCACACACACAAACGAGTTCACCCTCCAACTTGCCCCTGCCCTCCATCCAATAATACTTTTGGCAGTGCTGAGCTGTAATTGGCAGCAGGTTTGCCATGCCGATAGACTCCCCTCAGCCCTTCGGGTCAAGAGTAATTTACTGAGCTGCTAAACGGCACTAGTTTTCTCCCTCCCTCTCTTCCTCCCCAGTCCAATCCAGTCACCATCTTACCACTCCCTCCCCCTGTCTTTTTTTTTTTTTTGCCCTCAGTATCCCATATTGGAATTCCCATCCAGGCTGTATTACAAGCCGTGATGATGTCTTAATCCCTTGTTAATTAGGGACAACATCTCCAACAGCTGAGGCTAAAGCGGAGCGTGGTGGAGGCTCCTGAGACTTGAGGGCTCTGGCCAAGCTTGCAGCCCAGTCAGAAAAGCCTGGCTCTGGCACAGGCACAGAGAGCTTGGTATAAAGAGGGATGGGGGTGTAAGGAGGTGGTGGTGATGTGGGTCCTTGTTGTTCTGCATGGGGATTGACTGAGGTTACTTTCTAATCCATCATGGATGCTCTACCCCGGTAATAGACCTGGATGGTTGGGCAATCGGATGTTACTATTGGCTCACTTTAGACTCTTTCCACTAATCCAGGTCAAGAACATGGTAGAGTGGTCTAATGTTTGCTTTTTTGTTT
Source organism: Idiotropiscis lumnitzeri (assembly GCF_059441095.1). Lineage (NCBI taxonomy): Eukaryota > Metazoa > Chordata > Actinopteri > Syngnathiformes > Syngnathidae > Idiotropiscis > Idiotropiscis lumnitzeri. The sequence continues at coordinate 17,825,676 of NC_142399.1, read as the reverse complement.
GTTTTGCTGAGGAATTTTGTTCCACATTTAGTTCCTTGATTTGGATGAATATGGAAAAACAATGAATATTTGTTCTTCACCTCATTCTGTTTTATCCACTGTATATTACCATGAGGTGTATGCATAAAACAAAAACCAACCTAAGAGCTGCTGTTATTAAAGTTATATTTTATTTGCTAGAAGAATTTATTTGCAAGTAAATGATGTAGGGTGAATAAAAAAATGATGGTATCACTGGCGACAATCCAGGATAAAATGTGTATTAAAAGTTATACTTCCTACTGTTCTCCTTAACACCCCCTGTAAAGCACAGACTCCTGGGGAGCTCCAAACATGAGGTAATTATCCGACGTTTTACCACCTGCTATACATGGTATTCCTTTCTGTGTGTCCAGCGCCACTGGAGGGAAGAGATGGATAGAAATGGAAAGTGGATCAGAAGTTAGTGTGTCAGTGTGTGTGTGTATGCGTTTGCGTGTGCGCATTGGAAGAAAATATTAACTGCAGAAACAGTTCTCAAAACATGAAAATGTGACATCCAAACATTGCCGTTACTTTTATATTTACTTTTTTGCAGATAGAAAATTTCACATGTACACTGCAACAAGCCATTTTGCTCATTTATAACGTTTACATACTGCTAAATTTCAAAGTCAACAATAAAAACATTATTTTGGAGTCTTACACAATTATTCAAATTGAGAATAATTTTTTCCTTCGTTAAAAACAAGAAATTGTTAATTGAATTCTGAGTAAGAGCTATTTACGTATCAGGGAGTAATTTTAAATACAACCTCACTACATTTAAGGCAATTAGCTCCATTTGTTTTTTTTTTTGTGTGTATATACCTACACACGTGTTTTAATTTTTTTAAAGTAAATTAATAACAAACAAATTCCGTAATTGATTGCGATTAATCACATTTTTCAACAGATATTTACTTGAATAATATATTGTAATTAGTGTAAAATCTCCAAAGATTAATTATATTTCTATATATTTTAATTCAAAGATTGTTTTCCTTAATCTTTGAATACCATCTAAAATGATTCATCTTTACAGACATTTTCCTTTGAAACATTTCTCAAAACTTATACATTTAGTTCTGCCCACAAGCAACCCACTCCAACAGGGTTGGTTTGCAAGGTAACTTGAGCAGGGTGTTTTGTCGTGAAATGATGTGCTAAAGATGGACAGCTAATATGGTACAGTATTTGAATTTGGCTTTGCACAGTATGCAAATTATTTGTGAAGTAAATGAAACTGTTGATATAACCTGCGTTAACAATTTTAATTATGAATCTGTAGAGTTAACGCTTTAATTTTAACTGTATATATGTATGCCTAAATTTTATTGTACCTTTCAAGCATACTGTGCAGGCCGGTAACATTCTCTTCTTCTAAAAGTGAGTGAGAAGTCAGGAGAAAGCTCTTCGCCCTCATGTCTCATCCTGTTAAATTGCCTTTATTAAGAGTCAGGGACTGATCACACTGCTAAGTGACCTGTCAAGGTCACAGAAAAAGGGCAGCCCTGGCAATTAGTATGCTCTTTGGTGCAGCGGGGCTGGATTTGGCCTCTGCAACATTAGTATGCCTCACTGTGGGACAGTGGGGGTTATGCTAAGCTACACTAACCATTAGTATGCACACTTCTCAGCCAACGATGTGCAATCATGATGTGCTGTTGTGTTCATTATAAGACAACCCCAATCAGGGATCTAGCAGACACTGAACAAAGTTGTAAACTAACCAACTGCACCGATTAATGTGAAACTGCTCCCTATAAGTTAAGTGCGCGTGTTAATTTCTCCCCTTTTTGCTGTAGACAACCAGTAGAGAGGCACGCGGTATGGTCATACTTTTATGCTGTGCCGACTTTGTCAGGTAATGACAGTAAACAAAGTTTAACTGACAACCAACCCGGTGTGCATCATTTCAACCATACATAACTCAGAGTTTAATACAAATGCAAATTACAACAATGCTGTTTTCTGTAATATTCGGTCCACCATCCAGTTTCTTGGCCAAGCTTTACAGCCTAAAGATGGTGAAACAAAGGAACCAAAGAAGTGAGCTCTTCTCAAGTCTTGAACTTTTTAACGTTTTGGACAGTGATTTTAAATTAGATTGGCAAATTGGTTGTGTTATTTGATCCAGCTTCTTTCATTTTAGGCAGCTGGCTAACATAAAGCCCTTTCTTTCTCAACGGCACTTAGAAACATTAATCCATGCCTTCGCTTCAACGAGGCTAGATTACTGTAATGCACTTCATTTTGGAGTCAGCCAGTCCTCCCTCAAGCACCTCCAACTGGTCCAAAATGCTGTCGCTTGCCTCTTAAATGGCGCTCGGAAGACGGATTACATAACCCCAGTCTTCGCCTCTCTTCACTGGCTGCCAGTGCACTTCAGAGTTTGCTTTAAAATACTTCTGTTCGTCTTCATGTCTCTAAATGTCCTCGCCCCAGTGTACCTCTGCAAGCTCCTCTACCCCTAAGCACCTGCCCGCTGCCTCAGGTTTGCGGACCAAATGCTGCTGGAGGTGCAGAGGACCAAACACAGCCTCGGGGGGCGGTGGGGGGATTGCGCCTTTTCTGTTGCTGGTCCTTCCCTATGGAATGAGCTTCCATTAAATGTTAGGCAAGCACCCTCTCGGTCCACTTTTAAAACTCGTTTGAAGACACATTTTTATTCTTTAGTTTTCGACTCAAAACAAGACTGTCGCTGTTCTGCTGTTCTTCTGGTCTGACTGTTTATGTGTTCTAATTTCCTGCTAATTTATATTACACCATATGGAAAGCGCTTTGTTACAGCTCCAGCTGTTGTGAAATGTGGCATATAAATAAAGTTGAATTGTATTATATTGTATTGTGTATGTCTGAAGCAAAGGCCCGAACACCCCTTTCTCCTTTCTTTTATGGTTCAAGCTGCGCGTGTCTCCAGAAGCATTAGTATGCAACTCGTCAGCAAGCCAGGATAGGGCTCAGCTACATTGTTCTGCCATGATCAAATTAGCCCTGCTGATGAGGCCTGAGCTCTGTGACCTCCACAGGCCCAGTGGCTTCTCAAACCCAGAACTGACAAAGTAGATCTGAGAGCTTGTGTCTTCAGGGACAACAAGGGGCTCACATACTGATTTTTGATTATGTTGGCTCTATTTTCTATTATTTAAAGTAATTGAGATGAGAGACTGGCTGCGGTTGTGAAACAGATTTCCCCAGTAAGTTACGCAAGAAGGTGATGACAAAGGACTAACCGTACATAATAAGTGTGTATGTTTTGCAGCTGTCTGGGTTTTTTCAGTCCCAACAACTTTAGTGTACAAGTCATGCCAGCCGATTGCCAGTCAGCTCATCTCTTCTGTATCCCTCCAGACGATTCTCCCCCCTCTGACGCCATCCCTCCCTTCACTTGTCATCCACGTTTGTCTGATTTAGAGTCATCAGTTGCGAGAGCCGACACCTGCTGCAGTTGTAAATGCGCTGCTCTGCTAAATACCAACTCTCACGGCATACACTGAAGGTTCTGCCTCGCGGTCTCGTAAATCAGGTGTACAGCGATATTTACAGCTCAGTATTCCAATGACAGTGGGTCCAAATTAATGCATCATCATTATTGCCTCCAACTCAAATATCAAAATTTACTGCCAGGAAGTTCATCAAAAGTTTTATTTACGTACTGTTTTAATACAAATCACAAAAAAGAAAAAAGAAATACATGTAAAGAGAAATGGTGGAGAATAAATTTACACAACTGTGCTCAAGTTAACTGTTGCATGAATGTCAACTTAATGATGAAGGTGCAAATGTGAGAAAGGGTTGGCGAAGGATTCTGACGTCGTGCATGTTAAAAGTGATCCAGTGATGGTTTGAGTGCAGTTCCCTTCATCCAGAATAAATCACATTTGAGAGGAAAACTCACTGATGCTTAATAGTAAAATAAGCTCGTCTGATGACTGTGTAACACGTCGTTGTAATTTGATGTCTTCCTATTGTGGAGAATGCTAACTAGGTTTGACTGTCATTCAAAACCGTGTTTTTTATTTAATTAGTTGTCAGGTTTAAAACGGCCCTGACGCCTTTTTTACACTGGGAATTATTTAAATAATGATGGCTGAATGTCCAAAGTCAATCAAGCAAAGTTTTATTTTCCAATTTGCGAGTTGGTGAGAGAGAGAGAGACGGAGGCCGAACAGGCCTGTTCGGCCTCCCACACTCCCTTCATCTGCCCCCCTCCTCTGACTCTCCTCCGGACATAAAGAGACAAAGAGGGGGGCTGTCTTCTGGAATTCTAGCAGGCAGGCAGGAAACAACCAATCACAACAGACAGTTTAAAACTTCAGCTCGAAGATTCAGAAACTTGAAACCGAATGTGTGTGTGTGTGTGTGGCTGTGCTCATGTGTGCTAAATGAGTGTCTGTGTGTATACAATTATTAGTGATACAAATAGTGTATGAAACATGATTATGAATACACAAAATTGGTGACATATCCTAACATTCCCCCCTGTTGTGAATTCAAAATCATGGCCCTACGGCTTTAGGACAGATCATCATTATGAAATCATACAACAGTGGAGAGGCGAAAAACCCTCAGTAGGGACAAAAATTCCTCTCCTCTCTTCCGACGTGGAACGAGATCTTCATCATTTGATGACCATCAGGGAATAAAACATATAAAAATACATTTCAATGTGCCTAGTGAAAAATAACAAAACTGTCTCCACGCAGAGCTTGTCCCTGGGGTGACTTGATGCAGGCCCCTTGCCTCGCTGTAGGAGGAGACAGCCGTCTTTACCTCCCGGATCTTCGTGTGTGGTGTATATGTATGCACGTGTGGGGCTTGAGCGACAAGTCCATATTCTTTTTACGTTTCAGTGTCCAGTTCGAGTTCGTCATTGTCCAGTTTGAGTTTGTCATACTCAACATCAATCAGATTGTAATGTTACTTTTGGGTAACAAACATGCAATTAATCATCATTTTTGTCAGAAAAATAATGTAACAAAAACAGTCTACACATAACAAAAATGAAAACCATAATTATCCCGATATATTGTCTTTCAAATTCTTCATAGTGGTCATAACATCAATAATTGTTTCATTTTTAAAACTTTAAATGCAATTATGTTCTTCAATCAAGGCTAAAATTTCTTTATGTACGTCATTAATTTCCAAACCATATCTAATCTTTTTATTCTGTGGCTTCAACATTCGTATCTGTGGCTGGTGGTGTGGTTCTGATGTGCGTGTGGTCCGAGATTGTGACTCGGGGAGGGATTCGCGTTGCTAGGCCTTTAGCTGGAAACCGGTGAAGTTTGTACTGCAACTGGTGGATCCAGCTGCCACGCCCCGCGACCTTTGCTGCGTCGGGGTCACCGCCATCATCTGGCGAGGGCCATCTCAGCATTCACTTCCCCCCAACGAAGTCGTTTCAACACCTTGAAGAAGAGTTGGTCTCCCACACGGACGTAATTTCTGTAAATCAGAACAACACTTGACCAGTATTGGCGTCTTTTGGATCTTTTTCGGTCAAACATATTTTTCGTTGGTGGTTCTGATGAACCTGAGAGTCTATAGGGGATAGTCTCCTTCCTTCGGCTGGCATTGTCCTCATTGCTGTGATTGAAACACAGTCTGGCCATTGTCTCTTTTTTTTCATTGTCTTGATAAGTCTGGCCATAACAGTTCAATTAGTGCGTTCCACAAGTCCTGCAGACTGTATGCACAGTGACGCTTTGAGTCCATTTTTTAACAACTGTCCCACTTGTTACAACATCATTCACAAAATGCATCATTTTCACTTCAAATCACTTCTGGAAATTCCAAATGTCAGGATAATTTGATTACACAACACTTTTCCCAATCGTTTTTAGCATCAGCATGTGTTGATGGAAACAACTTAATCCATTTTGAAAACATTTGAATTATAACCAAACAATATTGCAACCCAAACAACTAACACTTTGTCTAAAAAAAAGTTTTTTGTTGAAAAGTCTATATGTGGGAACAATTTCATATCATACTTCCCCCTGTTGACACACGACCATCTGCTCGTGTGTCAATCATCTTATTCCTCTAATCAATGAATTAGGCAGCCATGATATGCCACCTGCCAATTTGCTGATCTGTCCTCAGCAATGTTTGCACCTTTGTTCTCACATGTGCATGTTCAATTAGTGATGCCTTTTTCCCTGGCCTGAGATCAACTTGTCAAGTTGATTTACTGTGTGTGTGTGTGTGTGGGGGTGTGTGTGTGTGTGTGCTTTCATTAAACCACTTGTGCTTTGTTGACTCTGGGGTTATGGCTTGGCTCCAGCCTTTATTCAATCGTAATCGTGTCATTTTCTGTTCAGATAATTTTTTTTTTTATTTACAAATACTTACTTAGACGTGCTTTATGCGCAACTTTTCTTTTATCTTTTGTGATTTTTAAAGCACCCGTTCGCCCAAAATCAACAGAACACAAGAACATTTTATCTTGACTGTGAGTTCCCATTGTAACCATACAGCTCATACAAGATGGGAAACTCCAAATTTTAATTAGCTCACAACCGCCTACGCTCTTCCTGCTTATCCTAACAATTTCTCTCTTTTACAAGTTATCTGTTGGTATCACACTACTAATACTCCCATCGCATAAAAGTCAGCGTGATTTCTTCCTACAACCTTGGTTCTCAGACACTTTCTTATCAGTCTGGAAGGTGCACCTGGTCTTCAAATCCTACACGTCTTAACTCCTCCAGTCGGGAGGAAAATATGTCAAAAAGTCAAGTCATGGGTTTGGTGAAAATTTGGACGGCTCCACAGTCGTGTGGCGCCTTCTAAATGGTGCGTGGAAAAAGAATGGCGCTGGGCTTAAATGCATCGCACCTTATTAATGTAATGTTACAATTAAATCGCCGTGCAATGTGAATGTCGTGTGATGGAATGTCATTTTTTCATTCCTTAAAGCAGCAGTGAAAGCTCTTGATCACACTCTTAAATAGTTCTCTGCCACGAAATCCAAATTGTTGTGACTAATATGCAAATGGATTCACTTTCCTGTGTTTCTGCAGCAACACAAGTCCATGAAGCCATTTTTTGCAGTCACTGTTTGCCCAAATGGCTTATAATAATAATTTGGTAGTGCATTAAGATGCTTTGTAAATACAATCTTGCAGTGTATCTCCACAAGTTCCAACATACACAACCCATTTTATGGCCATGATACTATTGTTTTAAACTCACCCTAAGCCTGTTGGGCTCTTTCTCTGCCGCATAAATTACAGCCCTGAGAGACTTTGGGCTCCAACTTTATCTATGAAAGGTCAGGGACTTAATGGAGGTCATGAAAGTCCCAAGGAAAGTGTTTACACAAAAGTGGTCTGGCAAAGTTTTATTACTATTTTTCTTCCCGCTTATCACTGACAATGCGACCTTTTAAAGTTTTGACTCTTGTTTAAATTCGCCCTTGCTTATTGATTCTGATATTAAAGTCCAATTGTCAGTGTATCACGGCTTAATAAGCAAAACACATGTTGATGTAGAAGTCCTTCTACACACACTTTTTATGTTAGTTTTTTTTCCTTTCGCCATGTGATCCTCTGTTGCTTCTCTCTTCGTCCTGAAAAGTTATTGTTTATCACAAGACTCTCTGCTTCCTTCTTTTTTTCAAATGTTTTCTCTTTTTCTTCCTTCTGCTCAACACGTTCAAGCTCTTTGTGCATAATTTAGAATCTTCTTTTCCATTTTACAAGTTGGCCAATTTAAATTAGGTTGTTTTATTTGAAAAGCCTGTAATTCTCTTTTTCCCTTTTCACATAATCACAAATTTCTTATCACAGAATGAACATGTTAATTCTATTTTATTTTTTATTTATTTTTTTTTCTAATCTTGACTCATTTCACTTTGACCAATTCTACCTTAAAGTGGACAAGTACACATTAATGTTATCTGTAATTTCTCATTTCTTCTCTGCTTTAATGAAAATTATAGCCCTTGCCAAATTTTTCCTGTATCATTTATATTTCTGCATTTCATTGCATCTCTGGCCTACTTTAATATAAACATGATCAACTGGAATATGAAATCTAAAATATTTATTTCTTCAATTCACCAAAAAGCAAAATCTAATTTCTATCCTCCTTCTCTCATTCAAATGACAGTCTTTAATCACTAAACTCTCTCTCTTCCTCCTCCTCACAGGGGCCTCTCCACAGTCTGCTCCTAATTTCCAAATTCACTGTAGTTTTTCCACAACCACTCAAACCTACCAATGTCTCGAATCAAAATTTAAAAAATCAAGAAACACCTATGTTTTTGCAAAAATTCCTCATGTTCACTTTCAGAAGCTTCATCCAATTTTTAAAATTTCATAACACCTACTTCTCCCTTTCTGAAGGAGACGCAAGTATACAATTAAGTAAAAACCATCATCAAAATGATATATCTTGTCTATTGAATCATGTAAGTATAAATTGTCTCATCACTAAACTTTTTCTGTAAATTAATCACATCCCCACAACTTGGGCTCTCATTATTCTGTAAAAATAAAACTAATTTCAATTCATGCAACCAACTCAGTGGCCTTCTGGGTCCCTCAACCACACAGGTTCTAATTCTGTTACTCTGTTCCATTTTTCCCCTTGCAAATCTGACTATGGGCTTTCTCACTTGCCCTATCATTTGAAATTGATTTATTATAAGCAATCCTATCTGCACCAATGTCACATAAAAAGGGTAATTGGTGTCCCATTACCAATACGGTTATTTCAGCTCAATCATTTAATCAAAAGCCAATATCTTTTGTAAATTTAGGAGAACCTCTTCATTTAAAAACTTAGTCATGCTGAAGGCTGCTTCTTCTCAAGGCAATTTCTTGCTATCTGGCCTTCTTTTAGTGTGGTCTTCCTGTGTGGTTGACGGCAGTTTCTGGCAAAGTGTCCTGATCTGCCACAATTGTAACAAATATCATCTCCGGTGGGAAGGCGTCCTTGTCTCAGCCTCTTCCACCTTGATAAAAGACATTCTGACCTTTATTTTGATAAAAAGTGTCTATAGACCTCTGTTTCTTTTTATTTTCTATCTTCTCAGCATGGAGGGCGTGATTTACATACTCCTCCAGGGTACCTGTTGGCAGGCAAATGTAATGTTTATTCACCCACTTATGAATTTCCTCTCTTGATCCTGCATGTGAAGCATTCTTCAACTGCTGTTGAAATGCCCCATCCACATCACCATCTTCCTGCAGCCCGCTGTGGTTTTAAAACACAGCTGTCATTCTCACTTTGTATTGCCCAAATGTCTCATCTTTTCTGTTTCTTGTCACCCTCTTCTCTTTTTAAGGCTACCCTCATCCAATATTCTGTTTCCTCAAAGCCATTTGTCTTCATCTTTTTGGGGTCTTTCTTTGTCTTTGCTATGATTGATTTCTGCAATGCGGCTATTTTTCGTGTTTTTAACTGACCATTAAAGCCATGTTCAGCTATCCATTTGTCTAAATACTGAATTTTATCAGGATCCTGTTTTTTGATGAACTTCCTTATCTTCACTCATCTTTTTAAACCATCCTAGGCATCTGGGTTAAATTTTTTTATTTTTCAGAAAACGCACATCAGGCTATTTCTCTCTTTTCTTTTTAGCCTATCCCGTTGTATAAGTTATTTTATTTTATTTCAAATTTAAATGAATTTATCTCCTCAAATCATCTTCTTTATTAACTTCTTTTGTAAATTTGGGAATTATTTTTCTCAATAAGATCTCGTCACTCATAAGTAGCCTTTTGTTGGTTGCTAATCCTTGATTCCATTTTATCTCTACTTCATCAATCCTTTTAGCATAATTCCAACCACTTTTATCACTCTCCCTGATATTTAGACACACAGACAGACACACAGACATATACACGGGCCCACAAAACGACACACACAGTTCTCAACACTGAACAACTACAAACAACAATAACATGTTAGTATAACAGCAACACAATCCATCTTTATCTTTTGCCCATAATAAGTCCTTTAATTCAACTAATATCTCTCATAATTATGTATGTGCAGCCCTATAGGGCCAATGCAGCCTCTGCCACAAATGCACACTGCCACTTATACACGCAGCACATTGAGGTGAGCGCTTTATTGGTTTATCTGTCTTTTTTGGGGGTTTCTCAGGATACAGGGGGCAGTTGCAACCCCCCTCCCCCTTCTTTACCTTCTTAAGATGCCCTTTATTAGTCCCACAATGGGGAAATTCGAGATTCGAACCCAGGCCTCCTGGGGAGACTGGGTCCTGAACGCGGCGCCTTAGACCACTCGGCCATCCTGGCAGCCAACAACTTTCTCTGTCATTCTCAAATACTGGTCCTGTTTATTACCCTTACTGCAGTACATGGGATAAAATACCAAATGGTATTTGTAATCCCCAATCACACCATTCATTCATTTTGCAAACAGTTTTTCCGCAAACATCCACAAGCAAAACGATCATTCCACATCTGACGTTGTGTGTGTGTGGGGTTTTTTTTTTTTTTTTCTTCAGCTTCTCTGCAAATTCTTCTCTCACTACCCTGAAACCTGATCCTTCAGGCTTGCCCCAGCCAGACCTCTTCTTTTGCTGTTGTCTGTTCTGCTACTTCTCCAAACCCACACACACACACACACACACGCACGCACACACATTCTCACTGACTCAAACTTGTTCCTTTGTTCCTTTGTTCACACACACACAGCTGCACAGCCCCCAAAACACTTCAAATAAAAACCACCGAAAATAATGCCTTATTATTCCCTGAATTTCAATGTGAAATTGTGAGTAAGACCTTCTCCTGATTGCCACTCTTTTCCATTGTCGACACCGGAGGGAACCTTTTAATTTTCGCGGAAGCTTTGTCTCCCTTCTCTAGGCGGATCAATCTCTAAAATTTGCTCAGTTTATGGCCAAATTCGCTACCATCGACGCCGAGGAACAAATCAATTTGTTCACCGTGCTATCCGTGTCTAAAATTTGCTCAGTTTCAACGAGTTATGGTCAATTCGCTACCGATGAGTTATGGCCTAATTCGCTACCGATTATTTTTACATAACTCCTTGGACTAGCACGATGCAGTTTTTGTTACCGTACTGACTAAACGGTCGAGGCCCGGCCTCTGCGCGCGCTTGTCTTACCCACATAAATCACCCCTTACGAATTGTGTTAATATTTGAAATTTTAAAATGGTGGCACAAAATAATTTGAAAAACAATACCTGATTTCCTCTGGATCAGCCTTGTCCTATCGGCAACCGGCATCCGGGCGGTGCGCCGTCGCAGGAACTTGGAGGCCTCGCTTTCTCAATGTTGAAGCGCTGACGTCAGATTCGATGGCGTCCAAAAGATCCAACGACGACGCCCGTCCGAGTGCGGCTGCCCGCATTCTCCACCAAATAAATGTCAGGTTTAAAACGGCCCTGACGCCTTTTTTACACTGGGAATTATTTAAATAATGATGGCTGAATGTCCAAAGTCAATCAAGCAAAGTTTTATTTTCCAATTTGCGAGTTGGTGAGAGAGAGAGAGACGGAGGCCGAACAGGCCTGTTCGGCCTCCCACACTCCCTTCATCTGCCCCCCTCCTCTGACTCTCCTCCGGACATAAAGAGACAAAGAGGGGGGCTGTCTTCTGGAATTCTAGCAGGCAGGCAGGAAACAACCAATCACAACAGACAGTTTAAAACTTCAGCTCGAAGATTCAGAAACTTGAAACCGAATGTGTGTGTGTGTGTGTGGCTGTGCTCATGTGTGCTAAATGAGTGTCTGTGTGTATACAATTATTAGTGATACAAATAGTGTATGAAACATGATTATGAATACACAAAATTGGTGACATATCCTAACATTAGTATATACCCAACCCTCTTTGCGGTACGCAGACTTGTTTAGTCGGGAAACTGCAAACTTAACATCTCTTTATTTAGTGGGTCTGATTCAAGAATAAAACTGAGGAGTCCTTTTACTGCTCAGTCTTGGGGCAGAAATGAAAACTACAGCACTAAATAGTATTATGTTGCGCACGGTTAAAAATATGGATTTTACTATCATTATGGTCATCAGCCAGTGTTTGCTCGTATTTACAAATATTCGTGAGTCAGATGTTGGTAACTCCGGGACCATCTGCACCCTACAAGACCTGCTGCCTTGATCTCTTTTTAGTTTTGTGATGGAATGCTGATGGAACATATCTTGGGTGTGATTAAGATACTGCTTGTCAGAATCAGATATGAGATGTGCTGTAAATATCTGCGGGTGTGAGAAATAAAAAAGGGATGAAGTGTAGATCAAGTTTCTTGCACTGATGAAAATGGATGCAACTTGACAGGTCACAGAGTGACTCAACATGTCAACTCCAAATAGACAGGCCATTACTATCATTAGAGCTAATTTCATCTTCCGCCCTTTTGTCTCCGCTGTTAGTCACTTATTTTGTGGGGATGTTCATATTCTTTGCTGTCCATTATCATAAATCAAAATTATTATCAAGCACTAACATTGGAGGCCTGAGGCAACCAAAGTGAATGGTTTTCATTGTCATTTATTCATAGAGCGATTTAGAAAGCAAACAATTTCTGCTTTTGTGCAGTCAACAATTAGATATACATTAAAGTCATTGACAAAATTTATCAAGGCGATATGTGATACATAGCTCAGCCTGTTGGATAAAACGAAATATTACAATTATCCAAAAATGTTGGATATTGTAGGATTGTTCATTAAATACAGTGACACATCCAAAGTCAAATACAATCAGTTCCGGGAAGGTGATTCGTCTATCTTCGGGGAGTAGGTGGAGTACACCTTGAACTGGTGCCAGCCAATCGCAGGGCGCACATAGACGAACAACCATCCGCGCTCAGATTCACACCGAGGGGCAATTTAGAGTGTCCAATCAACCTGCCATGCATGTCTTTGGAATGCAAGAGGAAATCAGAGTACCCGGAGAAAACCCACACAGGAATGTAGAGAACATGCAAACTCCACACATGATGGCCAGAGATGGAATCAAACCCACGACCTCTGCACTGTGAGGCCATAGTGCTAACCAGTCGTCCACCGTGCCGCCGACATTCATTGCAATTTAAAATCAAATAACGTAATTTTCAAATCTCAAATCTACTAATTTTACAAAGAATATTTTTACATAGTAAGGATTATCCAGTCAGAATGGTCCATTTTTTCAATAAGAAGCTCAATTTATGTATTTTCTTAGAAGGATAATGCTATTAGTTTGCATTTTCAGTTTTATCAATTTGTTTTGGAGAAATCAACACACAACTTGTGAGTTTAAAAACATTTCCGAGTAATGACCAACGTGGCCACGCCTCTCTCTCCTCCCTCCATGTTTTGGGGGGAGTCAGGCAAGGGACCGATCAGAATTTGTCTATGCAAAGTCATTGTAAATACGTCACTAATAATGTCAAAATAATGGGAATAACTGGAATAAAGTTCATGAAAACATGCTTTAACATTGTGATTTTTGGACTATATTATGCATGCTTGTATGCATAATGTATCTATGGTTAGGTATGTACAGTATGAATATGGAATATGTACGTATATATATGTATATATATGTATATATATATATATATATATATATACACACACACGTGGGGGTGTGTGGGGGTGTGTATTTGAATATATATTTATACATACAGCATTTGTGATACAGTGTGCCTATGCATTTTTGGCGAATGCATATGTGCATTTTGGACCTAATGGTCTAAATGTATTTTATTTTATATTTATATTTATTTTTCTAAAGATATTGAAGTTCATAACCTTGGAATTTGTTGCCAGCATGTGGAGAGTAGAGGCAGCAAAGTATGCGGTACGGTGGCCCGACTCGTTAGCACGATGGCCTCACAGTGAGAGACAGCATCGGGCTTGGGTTCCATCCCGGCTCCGGCCATCCTGTGTGGAGTTTGCATGTTCTACCCGTGCTTCCGTGGGTTTCCTCCGGGTACTCCGGTTTCCTCCCACATTACAAAAACATGCATGGCAGGCCGATTGAACACTCTAAATTGCACCTAGGTATGAGTGTGAGTGCGGATGGTTGTTCGTCTCTGTGTGCCTTGCAATTGGCTGGCAACCAGTTCAGGGCGTCCCCCGCCTCCTGCCCGAAGATAGCTGGGATGGACTCCAGCACCCCCCGTGACCATAGCGAGGAGAAGCGGTACAGAAGATGGATGGATAGTTTTTTCTTTGTTTTGAATTAGTTTTTTAAGTTTTAATCATTTTTCAGTACAGCTTTGTTTGTCTTTATTGGTTTCAGTTTTTGCTAAAACACTTATTTTTAATTTAGTTTTAGTTAGTTTTAAAATTAATTTTCATTGTTTTTTTTTTAATTGGTGTCTTGTGTGCAAGATTAGAAAAACATCATGGTAGGTATTCTATCGTAAAAATCAAACAAAAATAACAACATTTTGATAGAGTATACAGTTTAACAGTAAACAGTTAAGTACAGTGCATGATACAAGGGGTATCTAAAGTTAGAGGATGCATGTTCACAACCTAATTAAATGAAGGCTTTTTCTAAAGTGGATTTGTGGATTTAATTTTTATTGAGAAGTATTAAACCAAGTTTACAGTGTACAATTTTTTTGTATACTGTACTATTGAAGGGTGGCACAGTCGCCGACTGGTTAGCAAGATGGCCTCACAGTTCAGAGGAGAAGGTTTCGATTTGATTTGTGCCTGTGTGGGTTTTCTCCGGGTATTCTGGTGTCCTCCCACATGAAAAAAAAAACATGTATGGCAGGTTGACTGGACACTCTAAATTGTCCCCAAGTGTGAGTGTGAGCGCGGATGGTTGTTCGTCTATGTGTGCCGTGCGAATGGCTGGCAATCAGTCCAGGGCGTACCCCGTCTACTGACCGAAGTATAGGCTCCAGCACATGCCGCGACCCTTGTGAGGAGAATGGGCTCAGATAATGGATGGATGGATGTAACATTGAAAATATTTTGTTAGTTTGTGTGGAGAGCGGAGGGTTCATCAAGTAGTCAAATCTCGGATTCAAGAGATGTATTGTGGTTTTCGTCCTTGCCTTGGAACAGTGAACAAGCTCTTCACCTTTGGCAGGGTCCGCAAGGGTGTAGCAGACTGCGCAACCTGTCTACATTTGCTTTGTGGCCCGAGGCTAAATTTTTCTATGCAATACATTGCATGGCGTGATTTCCCATCAAATACTGGAGAACTTTGGCCACCATGTGGCTGTAATTGAGGACTGTTTTGAAATATTCATACAGAAAACATCAAATCTCAAACACAACACAACACAACACAACCACGCAGTACCTTATTGGTGTTACATCATTGGACTCCATTTAATTTATTTCCAAGCACATTAAAACTAGTGGCAATTGAGAGAAATTACAACCAGCTGATTTGGTGCGGGCAGATGATGGCTGAAATAAAAATCCACACAAAAAGGTCTGGAGCACACGGTAAACAGCCCATTTTCAAATCCATGTGGATAAGGTGATTGGCAATGTTAACAATAAGTACAAAATACTGACAGAAAAAGTACCCATCAGCATGGTGCTAGCATGCAGAAATGAGGACCTAATATTCCTTAACAAGATTGTCACTGTAACTTCAGCCCTGCTTTATGTATCATATTTTGTATTAAAAATCAAATTTCCTCTTGTCGATTGTTTCTGCCTTAATATTAAATAAAATAATAGAAAAAACGATCGGATAAATTTGGAAAAGTAAACAAGCAAAAAATTTGTATAATATAGCAGGATTGCAGCAGCACTGCGCATGATTTATTGCTTACGAAATATAAATATATTGCATCAATACTGCAAATGTGCATGACTTTATTGCTGCAACGTACATACAACCTTGAAAATCTCCAACAACAATATCAAAATGTGGCAACAATATTACAAACATACATACGTACATGACATTTTTCATGTAAGCTTGAAAATGTGAAATAACAAACAGCCTATTATATCTATCGATGAAGAACAACACTGACAACCAAGTCACACTGACAGCAGGGTCACGTTTAAGCCACGCACAACGTAAGTGGAATTAATGAGACAGCTATCACGTGCAATCCTTCTCGTTCCTCAGGTCCACGACACAAGCAGTCAAGGATCATAGCTTACTATCATCCCTTAATGTAATATCTTACTTGTTTATTTTTTTTTTTTATTATTTCTGTCTCACACAAAGGCTTTCGTAGCGATCCAACCATTCACAATGTCTATCTTTGCAATGTAGCAGTCTCAGACTTCGTGCTCTAGTCTGTCCATTGTAAATTCCCCCAATTTTGGGGTTTTTAATATTCGAATAGAATAGAAATAGAAATCCCTTTATTGTCATTGTACTCAAGTGTGCAACGAGATTAGAGATAATAATATTCCCTTTATTAGTCCCACAATGGGGAAATTTGAGATTCGAACCCAGGCCTCCTGGGGAGACTGGGTCCTGAACGCGGCGCCTTAGACCACTCAGCCATCCTGGCATCCAACAACTCCGCAGCCATTAGAGTGTGCCTTTTCTTACAATTCACCGTAGCCTCCAAAATGTTGACAGTCTGGGTGTGTTGCTGTCAGTCGTTAGTGAAATGGACGTGGTGGGGGGGATTAATAAAGACGGACAAAAACCCACTTCCACCTTTGCTAAGTCCGCCCTGTTGAAAAATCTTCTAGTCCTCTGTCCCCTAAATGGTTGTCACTGGGAAACTTATGTCCATCTCTGTGTATTACATTTAAATTTATAAGTGTTATCGTGATTTACTTTTTCCCAGAATGAATTCCACAGGAAATACTTTCACCACTTATCAGAAAATTAGGTGTTTTAAATACCACACAAGGCTGAAAGTTACGCCCCACTGGAAGCGTGTCGCTTCAAATGTTTCCAAGTCCAACTTTGACAAATCGATAAGCTCGTCTCACTTATATTTATCCGAAATTTACACACATGGGCCGTTCTACTTGCACCGTGATGCCACTGACAAAAGCGCGGTTAAAATCACAAGACGGACTGAAATGCTTCCAGTTTTGTTTAGCTCGAAAAAAAATGCTGACTGTATGCTTAACACCACTTCCATCGAGGCGTGCCGTTCCATGAGACACATGCATGTCATATTCCCTTGCAATCATGCATTCTTCCTTAACACCCCAATGGTATTCTCCTCAAGCACTCTTCTGCAAAGCACGGGCAAAATAGTATTGTTATTTGAAGTAGCGGGGCATTAGCCGCTGATGTCTTTGCACTTGTAAATGAACCTTCCGCCCCTTCTAATCTGTCTCTTTAATGCACTATAGATTTTATTTCGTCTCATGTAATATCACATTCTCAATAATGATCATCAAGCTGACACTGTCCCCTCCTGCAGAAATTAAATCTTGCCACTGAGTGCAAAACTAATAAAAGATGTTGCGGAAAGGAAATAAAAAATAAATAAACATGATGAATCGTAAGCAGCAGGGATTTGTATTCAGTTGCACTAGACAATTACACAAAGAATTGGAATTTATCAGCCGCTTTGCCTCTCAAAGGCTCAATAATGGGCTGCCATCACTGGGCAGGAACTCACTGACACCATCTCACTAATAGAGATGTACAAGTGTGTGTGACACTTCCCTTGCATGGGGGATGTACATACAGTTCACAATCGCACATACTTTTGCATACAAAAGTCTCCCACAAACATCCAAGAATGGACGGAAAATTAAAACTGTGCTCTGTTTCTTAATGTTGTAGATGGAGAACTTCCCGCAAATTATAAGGATCAGCATAATTTTACTAGTGTTATCATTATGTTATTATTATTTACTGGTCCACATTCGTGATACATGGACCAGGTGTGTCACCATTTTTATTTACTCCATAGAAAACAAATACCAACATCCGACAGGGAAAACGTAACTTTAAACATTTTATAGTGCATTCGTGAGACTTTCTGCTTTTGATTTGAGCAGACATTGATGCTGGACCTAAGAGATTGTGTTGCTCTGTATGTACTGTTTGCATCCTTGCAACAACTGACGTGCACAAATGTGAGCGCGTGCTATGACACAATGACGACAAAAGTAGACCAGTACAAGATCACTGTACATATAGGAGCTGAGAGTAGAAGAAGCAACTCGGGTCCCCTCTTCTGGCAAGACTTTCTACAAGATGTTGGAGTGTGTTTGTGAATATTTGTCCTTTCATCCAGAATAACATTTGGGAAGTCATAGGCCACTAATGTTTGACCCGAGAGAAGGCCTCCAGGCTCACCATGTTGTTGTTTATCCCAAAGGTGCATGATCATGTTCGGCTTTCGTGAAAGTTCTTCCATACAAAAGGCATCCACGCATACCTTATGGACCCTGTTTGGCAAACTGGAGCTCGGTCGTACTCAAACAAAAGTATTCTCACAAAGTTAAAAGAAGATAATTGTCCAAAAGGTCTTGGTAAGATAATGGTAACATTCAGCGAGCTACCACTCAGCTGCCCACAATAAAATCGCTGGACAAGCATCTCCCCAGATAGCTCACACCTAACCTCCTTGTCATCTTCCTCCTCTCTTTTCTCCTACTCTTCTCATGGCCTCTGCCACCCCTCCTTCCTCTCCTCTGGCTGGCTACTTGACAGTTGGAGCCAGTCAGGGTCACCTCCCACACTTCCCAGGGATTTGAAGGGTGCAGCTCTGGAGCTGGAGGCCCCACACCCCAGCGGCTGCTTGACTTGCCCCCAGCGAGTAGGCAGTTGAAGTGCAGGAAAGTCTGGGTCACATTGCTGAATGCGAGCAGCAGGCCTCTAAGGCTCGGCCAGGCTCGGCCGGGCACTGACACTTTTCTTGCTGTGAAATAAGGCCAGACACAGGCTGCCAGGCACTGACTTGACCTCCTCAAACTGATGTGGTACACGCTGGCAGAGTTCTCACCACTGCCACCGAGGTTGAAAACAATCTCTGCCCCCTTTTCAGTTCCTACTTTTTTCTTTGCTTTGTTTTTTTTTTAAGCATTCTTCTTATTCCTCCTTAATTTTGTTCTTGTAACAATAACTTCCCGCATCACACTGAATGGAAGTCTAGAACAGAAAAGTTTTCTGAATGAATAAAGCTCAACACTGAATCGATATCTTCAAAGTGTAATGTTGGGGGATTTTTATGTTGAATCTATTATCTCTAAATCACAATGTAAAAATTGTTTTACTTTATGACACAAGCGTGTGGTTGTTCGTCTTTGTGTGCCCTGCGATTGCCCCTAGTAAGGATAAGTGGCTTGGATAATTGATGGATACATAAAAAGCTCATGATGTCCAATGCAGCAGGTCAATCAAAACTTTCAGGCGGGTGTACATTCACATGCAACATGAGAACATGTTTAAAATTGATTGGCAAAAAAAGTCTCGTAGAGTTTAACATTGACTATATTAATCTACTAAAATGCAGTAACCATGTCTTTCTCAATCCCATTCTCATCCAATTTAGCATCTTTAATTAAGTAATTGAATATTCAACTAATGAAACATACTATGAGATTTTGAAATTTAAGAAACACTACTATGCAGTATCGCGACTACTACTACTACTATTAATAATAATAATAACAATGATAATAATAATAATTCTTCACTGTAGTATGTATGTATATATATATATATATTAAATAAACATAAAATAAAAAAAACATTTCCAAAATGAGCTAATGACACCCACCACACCCTTGCTAAAGCAACTGAAATACGCACTACAATAACTGAAATTCTGTGACAGGAAGTAAGTCTTAGCTTGTAGCAACTTAGATGGTGTTCCTGTCAGTACCTTGAATTTGATTCTAATTGATGTATTTTAACATTTCTCATATTTCAAGAGATTAAAAGAAGGGTGAATATTAATTCAGCAGTCATTTAAATGATATCCAGTGCAGGTAATTCGGGTTAATCGAAGCTCTGGTACCATAAAAATGTCTTCCAAATCCTGCCTCACTCTTTTGTCTCTGGCAACATCTTGACATAAATCAACCGAAGCTTTGTTTAACCAATTTACACCGGTGCTTTCTCAGATGTATTAAATATGTGGCAAGGAATAAAGAAGAATTAAAAAACTAATCAGATTTTGATTGCACATAGTATTCTTTGCTCTGTCAGTCTGCTGCCTTCTCGTGTCCATCTTAAGTTGTATGTGACAGCTATTTTTTCTGACTGGCGTTTGGAGGCTAAATTGGCCTGTCTCAGTCAGGGAAGTGTCTATGTTTGATGTCAGATAATGTTCACTGGTGAGTCGTGGGGAGAGGGAGATTAAAGACGAACCACTGATAATTATACCCAACTCCACAGTTGTCCTAACCCTCCTCAGCTAGTTGAAAGAAATTTCCCTCTGATGAGCAAAACAGGAGGAAGATGATGGAGAGGGAAAAGAAAAAAAAGTGAAGAGGTGATGCTGCTCTTTGAAATTGGTTTTCCTATTTCTGTTGTGCCCTCTGTAGCCTCTGCCAATTTAAGAAGAGTGCTAGTGTATTATCAATGTGCTGTGGACATAATACTGGCTGCTGCAAAGGTACAAACGCCGGCGTTTGCCAACATTGACTGCATGTGAAATTTGCAACAAAAGCTCGTAAAGAAGTAATTGTTAAAAGCCTCCAATCCAAGAAAAATAACGACAATGAATGATGTAGTCGTCCGTCCACTCTCAATGATAATGGTGCAGTAAACAGTGGCGACAAGCGCATGCTGTGAGCTCCAGCTGTGCCAACATCATCTCTCACTCTCTCTCTCTCTTTGCAATATTCAGTATTTTTTTTTCAGCACAGTTCATCAATAACAAGCACAAGTAAAATTGTGGTTTTGCAATGCTTTATTCACATTTCAGCTGGAACTGCTATTGACATTTTGCATTTTGTCACAATGCAACAAAACAAGAGGCAAGTAGGGTTTTTTTTGTATATTTTATTTTTTGTATTTAAAATAATTGTCAAGTCAAAAATTGTACCTGCTATGTCGACTGTAATTAGACACGGACATAGAAATCCACGCCATTTAAATAATTAAAAAATCTTTCGTCGTCTAACCATTGTCAACACTGAAATAACATCACAAAGCCGTTAAAAATGTATAGTTATCTCTACTTAAGCTACATGCATCATCACAAGGTATCCTATTGTCAACATCACAAAGGTAGAAATATGGTAAGCTACCCAATAGTTCTGCTTTTTTTGCTTTATGCAACATAGCAGTTTCTTTGTACCCAGTATCAGAAGCAATAGGCTCCAAGAGGTCTTAAGCAACAAAACATTTCACTTTTATATCAATTCAGGTGTAAATTGGAAAATATTATACCATGGGAAAAAACGTTCTATCACCTATATTTTCATTTCTTTCTATATAATCTCAATCCAATATATCCTGCATTCCGTCAAACATGGTCTTACAATCATTATAATCACTCTGAAGTCTATGATTGCAAGACCTAGCAGGGGATGATGTTTCATGCTGAGGTTAAGCCTGTGTGCAATGCCTAAATGACAGAGCATATATTAATATGAGATCCATCCAATTAACACTAATGGAGCTTTCTGATGTGATCCAGTATGCCATCATTTCTGGCTCAAACATTTGAGAACAATTTCCCATATTGATTTGCAGGGATGTTTGGAACCGCTCATGTGTGTCTCACACAACCCCAGCTCTCAATAACTAATTGCACCGAAATGTACTGTACATACAAGTACAATGAACAGTGGTGTGGCTTAACCAACATACCGTATTTTAAACTCAATGGTGCACGTAAAAGGTGCAAGTGTGCATGTGCACAGAAAATATTAAAAGCACACCGCATGTAAGTATCATGTAAGAAACGAGTTGCATAGTATGGCGAGGCAGCCCCGTTGGGTGCAGTGGGGAGACCCTGCCCCCAACCTAACACGCACGCACCGCACGCACGCACACACATTCACACGCACCACAAACCTGTCTACCGTAGAGAATGTCCACACAGTGTGTCTTTATATATTTTGTCAAACCATCTTTCACGCAATAATCTTGAGCCTGTGCTTGCTACAGGAAAGAGTAATATGTATGTTCAGGCAGTCGGCGGGGTACACCCCAGACTGGTTGCCAGCCAATCGCAGGGCACACATACACAAACAACCCTCCTCGCTCACACTCATACCTAGGGGCAATTTAGAGTGTCCAATCAACCTGCCATTCATGTTTATGGAATGTGGGAGGAAACCGGAGTACCCGGAGGACACCTACACAGACACGGGGAGAACATGCAAACTCCATACAGGGAAGGCCGGCGCCAGAATCGATCCCACGACCTCTGCACTGTGAGGCAATTGTTCTAACCAGTCACCCACCGTGCTGCCCCATTTTAGATCAGTCCTTTCTGAATTTTGTCTTTATAACAGTATCAAATATGTTTGATATAATCGGAAGTCTTTGAGTTTTTGTGGCAATGTGACAAAATCAACAACCAATAGATGAGCTCAAACAAAAAAGTAAAAAGGAAACTTTGCACTCATGAGCGGCAAGAACGAGTTAGATATTGACATAGCAGTGAAGACAAGTTCAACAATATTCAGTAGGAACGCTAAAGTGATATGTTGCTAAGTGCTGCTCGTTATTAAACTTTGAACCATCCACTTAAAGTATTTCCACGTACTTTACTGCTACACACGTTGATCTTCCAAAAATTGGATCACTCTTATGCAGGAATTGTTTTTATACAGATGTTCGTCATATGTCCTCCAGTCAAATCAAGCACATTTTTTTTTTGGTGGTTTTCTTTTTTACAGATGCTTGTCACATGTCCTCTAGTCAAATCAAGCAAAGTTTTTTTTTTTGTAAACAACCCCCTATGCCATGCTTGGTTGCAGTAACACTGGCATGGGAGTCTGATTAAGCCAGAGGCTATTGTAGTGCAAGATTAACACTGTTCGGTTTCTCCGAACGAGTCTCCTCCTTTCTCAGTCTATTACCTTTGTAGCATGTGTCAAGATCTGTTGTGAGAGTGCCACTTAATGAAGCCATACCTGAATTTATTCGCCCACACTTCAGCATCGACCGAGGGAGGAAGTACCAATTAATAGAATGTAAGAGCACACGGTGATTTATAATTAACAAGCATGCAGGTTATAGTAAACATAACACTCAGTGTAATAGCCCAGGAGAGACGAGAAGTGGTGAAAGAACCGAGGAGGTGGAGAAGGAGGGTGGAAAAAATAAACTTGAGTTGATTTGTCCCTTGGTGGATGAGCGCGAGTCCTTGTGGCTGACAGGAGCTGTCTAAAGCAGCTAAATGAATAATCATCTGTGAGTTAGACTGCAGACAAACGCTTAACGAGGATGATGTGAACCTTGCTGACATGAGGAGGCTGGAAAGAGAGAGGCAGAGTTATTGCAAGACAGCAAACGTACCCGGCTTGGAAATGAATGGCTTTCATGTTATAATGGCTATGAAGTTGTTACTCAATAGGCCAAAGGCAGTCTTACCTGTAATGTAAAGTGTTTGTTTGTCAGAGTTTCTGAAAGGCCATTGAATCCCCCTATTCATTTTCAGTTGTTAATGCCAGCGCATAATAGCATCTCTATAGCAAAGAGAAACCGCAGGAAGCAAATGTGACAGCCAAGAAATTCTGTTGGGGGTGAGGCAGGATATTTTATGAATATGGAAAATCTTGCAGAAACTTTGGCTCATCCGGTGGCATTTATATGGCAAACATCTTCAGTAACACAAAGTCCCACCTGCCTCACAGTCGTATCGCTTGGCACCTTCTCTACTTTATGCATACTTTAGCAATAAGCTGTAAGAGGATGCATTACACAGGGTTAAGAACAGTGAAGAGGCTTTGCCACACAGAATGAGAAGTAAAGAAGATCACTGTGTAGCTCAGCGTTAACGGGCTGTTTGCATTTGCAACACCTCGAAAGAGTCAAAAGTTCATGCATTAGGAAATTTGAATATGGACTTGATTGGAAATAATCTTACAATTCTTACATGGTCAGTAAATAATGACTCAGATAAAAATTAATTTCCAAAGCATTCATTAAGCATCCATAATTGCAAAAAAAAAAAAGTCAAAACCATTTTAAATGTCTTATAGAGCCACAACACATTTTTCACAGGATAAACGGAGAA
Organism: Idiotropiscis lumnitzeri; assembly: GCF_059441095.1. Classification (NCBI taxonomy): domain Eukaryota; kingdom Metazoa; phylum Chordata; class Actinopteri; order Syngnathiformes; family Syngnathidae; genus Idiotropiscis; species Idiotropiscis lumnitzeri. The sequence goes on along the minus strand of NC_142399.1, from coordinate 17,801,579 downwards.
TGCAATAAAAAAATATAAAGTTAAGTACAGTGCGGAAATGGATTAGGGCCAGTGAAGGAAAAAAAAAGGTTGAAAGGATTATTACTTATTCTCAGATTTCTGACTTTAAAGGGAGAATTCTGGGAATAAAGTGAAAATTCTGAGTTTCAAGTGGGAATTCTCACTTAAAAGTTAGAATTCTGAGCAAAAAGGGAGAATTCTGACATTCCAGTGTGAATAAACTGACTTTATTCTCAGAATTCTGACGGTCAGAATTCCCACTTGAAAGTCAGAATTCTCACTTCATTCTCATGATTCTCACTTTATTCTTAGAATTCTGACTTTTATATCAGAATTCACACTTTATAGTCATAATTCTGAGAATAAAGTCAGAATCCTTCCAACCTTATTTTTTTTTCCTTCACTGGCCCTAATCATCTTCCGTACAAATGGAATGTGAATGCTGAACCACGTAAAAAAAAAAAACCTTTGAACTCACTGTAAAAAGTAAGAAGACTTTTTCAATTCAACCAATACATTATTATTATTATTGGGTACTGTATTTTTAATACCTGAATTGCATTATGAATTTCCCAATGTTTCACCCTATAGTTTGCCTGTTGATAGAAATCCCCCGCCCTTCTTTTTACCAGGCAACATAATAGCATTCCTCTTATATACAGTACTAATTGTTTCAATGTTACTTCATCGTCTAGAAGGGAGCCCCGATCGTTGCAAACACATTCAGAATAGGTTGCAGCTCTGGGGGGGGCTGACCAAAAATTGGCCTATTTTGGAGAGAAACGGCATAGCTGGGTAACATTATTCAAATGATCTGTTGTTCACTGGAAGGCATATGTTTTAGGTGTTGTGCAATGGCTTTTTAATGGTTCAGCTAGTATGAGCTAATATACAATACAGCACAAATGAAGACAGCAGTGTCCTGCAGGGTTCCCACGGTAACATTTCAACCTCTTTGAATGCTGATTGGCCATCTGGTATTGTTTTCTGTCACTTTCTATTAAGCTCATTGATCCTCCCTCCCTGTCTGCGGCATGTGGCTGATCATAGTGGATCAGTGTATGTGCCTGTAATATGAATATGGTATGATTACGCGACATTATGGTCTCTGTCTGTGTGTTCGCCGTGGCAGCCCCTGCAGCTACGCTTATGCTGACTGTGGTTGTGATTGGGCTGTTTATGTGGCACTAAATGTTGCACAAATGATAAGCAGAAGCATCTCCTAAAGGAACATTGTATGATGTGATTTGGTCACTGCAGTGGACAGGATTGTGTAGCATCACTAAATAGCATACAGACATTGTGGTTGCATGTAGTCACCTTATAATATTACAATGTAGGCCATGGTATGAGGGGTGCATCTTTGAATTATCTTTTTTTTTTTTTAATATAAATGGTTGACTTGGTGTAATTTTTTTTTACGCGAGATCAACATGATCATAATGTGGCTTTTCATTTCTTTAACAGTGTGAAATAACTGCACTCGTGGTATGCCCACCCTCATCCTTCAGCATCTGGTGTTTTATGTTCACTACAAATTGAGCCAGTGTTTTCGCAATCCAAGTCAATGTTTGATTGGTAGTGAGTTGCCTAAAAAATAATATGTATGTAATTGTATTTTCAGCTCTGTTGGCATGGCTGCTGACTCATGCTCACAATGTTGAGTTTGTCTGAATACACCACGTACAACAACTGCAGTCATTGCAATGGTGGCGACAAATCGCAAATATGCAACGTGCGCCTTCAAAGTAGCCTGCTAGCTGAGCTGCACACAGGTCACTGGTGACAATGTGTGTAACTTCTGGAATTCACGCCTCATGGAAATTGCACAATCCGTAAATTTCGGCCACCTAAAAGCAAGTAGTCATTATTTGTGTTCCTGTAGCAATTCTATGAAAAGAAAATGATTAAGCTGTTGATTATAAATCCATGCCTGTTTGCACAAAAATAAAGCAGTTTGATTTGAATTTTCTCTTCCCAACTCTATCAAACATGAGCAAAAATGTGAGCGTTAAACCAATGTATGTACCAAACCATCATATTTGGCATACTGTTACATCCCGAGCGATTATATATACCGTATTTTTACAGTCATAAGACGCGCTGCATCAAAGCACCAGTTGAGGGTGCTATTTCCGGATTTAATGCATATACTAGGCGCCGCACTACAAGGCGCTAATTCAGCGGCTCGCGCTAGCTCAGCTGCCTCACGCTTGCTAGCTCAGCTGCTCGTGCTAGCTGATGTCAGCTCACCAGGACTAAATCCCCTAAGAGATCGTTGCCAGAGGTATCACCCCATTTCAATGACCGATGTCATGAAACTATTCAGAATCACTGCCAATAACAATGAGTCTAATCAATAAATGTTGTCCTGGCAATAGTCTAATAGACAACGTCAGGGGAGGGACTTCACTGGTCACCACACTCCTTAGAGTCACGGTTTCAAATCAAAACAAAAAAAAAACTCAGCATGCAAGCCAACAATGAAACAAAGAAATAAGATTAACACAAAACATGTATCTCTCATGCCATCTATATACCCAAAAGAAATAAAAATAACACAAAAAGATTATAGCAATGGCTTCTTGGGGGCCACTCAGCCTTAGCCAATTACAGCAATGGCTTCTTGGGCGCCACTCAGACTCAGCCAATCACATGGCTGTTTAGAGAGATGTGCTGTTGTGCTTTGGGCTTTTTGCAGTCTGTTGTCTAAACCTGGGACGTTTCTTGCTTGCAATAACATAAATGATAAGACAGACTACAACATTGTGGACAGCTGCCCTTTTGTCCAGCTTTCTCCTACACCATCACCCAAACACCATAGTCACATAATGTCCAGCAGGGTGTGCTAACATGCACTCCGAACAGCCCAATGAGTAATAGGGTTGATGGTCGCGAGTGATGCTTAGTTTACAAGGCGCTTTGATTGTTTTGGGGAAGATTAGGGACTTTAAAGAGCGCCCTATGACCCGGAAAATACGGTATGTTGTTTTCCCAAACTGTCTGGCACCCTTAGCACAACTACGATATGGCCCACAACAAATACAAGTTTCACACTCCTGTACTCCAAACTGAATTTTGATTGCTGAACTGTGCAATTCGGGAAGAAAAGGGAAGTAAAGGCCCAGTGTCACATTTTTTGAACTCTTTTTCAGAGATGGGAGGAAGTTACATTGAAATAGCAAAAGTTGTCCTACACTAATCAGATTTTTTCCCCCCAATCCAAATTCAAAAATGAAAAAAAAAATGTACTGACTTTTATTTTTCTTATCTGTCTTTCCTCCATCGACACCCACAAGAGACTACTAACTAACTACTCATGAAAAGATGCAGCTATCATCATGGTGAACTGTCAACGGCCTTCCTTATCTTGTTCGTTTCCCACTGAGGCTCATTCATTTACATTATTATTCAGGAAAAAAAGGCATCCGAAGTCGAGTCACGATGGCTGATTTAAGCTGCCACCCGAATTCCATTTTTTTTCCCCCCTCTTTTTGCTAAGAGGATTTCTGTCTGGTCCATGCATCAGACCCACTCTTACTTACTAGGACAAAGTCACCTCTCACAAGTGTGCTGAGTGAGAGGAGCGTCTTGCCACTAGCTGTTTGGCTAATGACATTTATACAAATGGAAAAGTAGGAGAAGGAGGAGGCTTTTGATGCAGATTTGGACACAAATACATGTACGTTTATATGAAGATATATAGATACTCTGTCGTGGACTGGCAAGGCATCAAACGATTGGCCAGTTAAATGGCATGCATGCTCAGTCACACGTGTATAAATATTCATGCATACATGCACACCTCCATAGCTTATCCCCAAACTGGCCACCAGTCAAAATGAGCCTTATTCTCAGGGGTTTATATTTTCTCCAGGCCGGGCTTGGCTAGGCACACTCAGTTAAGATGGCAGCCAAACAATCTCTCCTCTCACTTCTTCCGTTTCTTCCTTTCTAATGCTAATGCCTGGATGAATATATTCCCTTTTTCCACTGGCATGCAAGAGAGCCAAATTTCTGATTACCTCCTGTGACAAAATTCCATTGCATCTAGGTCAAAAACTGCTTCAAAGCAATGACAGGATTGTGATGGTTTGTTTTCAAAGTATATGAATTTTCTAAATATAATTCAACGTATGATAGTTACATATTTGTTGACGTGGAATGCATCTGGCCTCTCTTAAGTAATATGGACGACCAACAAAGGATATGGAAGTCAACTATCAGACGCATATGTACATATGAAATAAGAAATTAGCAATTAATAAAGCAATTAATATACACATAAAGTATGATGATTTGGTTGTTTGAAAGTGTAGTTTACGGAAAAAGATGGAAATATAATGTGAAAGGTGCTAGATAAATAAAGTTGCATTGCATATCAAAAGAATAAACATATTCCCACAGCTCTTTACAAATTGTTTCCACAATCCATTTTGTCATATAAACGAGTTCTACAACCACATTTGTACGGCCTAAGGGAGCACAGTAATAGTCGACCTACCTACATACTGTAGCTACTGTACCTGCATCATGAACCTCCTGTCAAAATCGTAGTTTAGCAGGGGTTGGCCCGAGGGCTCGATTGATTTTCCTCTACTTTTGCACCGCCAGTCATGTGTTGGTAAAACTTCTTAAGTTTTCAGATGCCACTACCTGTACTCAGCTCTTCAGCGATGGCTTCAAGTATGCCTACAGACAAAAAAAGAAAATGAAATCATGTGGCCCCGGTGCATGGAAAATCATCAAAATCATACACTAACTTATCTTACCAGAATAAGCTGATTCTTTTTATGCATTAAAACATCAATATAAATAAATCCTTTCGAAACAGTGCTTCATATATATGAACAATATTCAATATTCGCTTTTTGTGTAAAGTACGGTCAGTATTCCATCTTACTTTCAAGCAGCTCACCTCATGTCAAATCTTATTTTTGACTGACAATGCATACATTGCTGCCACAGTGGTAGAGAAAACTAAAATAGTCTTTCAAGCTAAATTGATATAATTGTGGAAAGGTGTATTCGAAATCTCAATAAACCGATCAACACAATATGATCCATCTCAAACTAGCATCTTGCTCACTTTAAATAATGTTTGATTCAAAATTGCTGAATTGCTAGTATGTTAAAGGAATTGTTCTGTCACCAATTAGTAATATACTGGAAATGCATCTCTTATACTGTACATGGACTAATCAGACTAAACACTGTTAGTACAGTTTTTTAGTGTTTTTGAAAAATGTAAAAAAGTTTCAACATTATTTGGACAATGAAAACATTTTGAAAAATATATTTTCCATTATTATCCATGACTTAAAAAACAAAATAAACAATAAATATGAATACGTGGATGAAAATGTTTTATGGAATCAACGAGTGAAATAGAGAACCTTCACGCCATGATTTCCAAAATACGACGTTCCGAGCTTACGAAATGACGAGGCTTATGACGTTTGTATGTTATGTACGACAACCCAATGAACGACTTTGTGGAGCAAAATATGAAATGATAGTCCCTTTCCAGGATGCAAGCCAAACAGAAGGGTAAAATAAATTAATCACTTTTATTTTTTTAATCCTATTCATTTAAAAAAAAAGTTATATATTTCATATATATATATATATATATAAATATATATATATATATATATATATATATATATATATATATTAGGTGCATTTTGGCAGAGCAGTGGATGTTTATCTATTAGATGCACAAATACAAGTGTAATTATAAATACTGTTAGTGCTGTTCTAAAACACAACATGAAGACGGCCGGTTGGGTCTGCAATCAACTTTTCGCTTGCTTAAAACACTGAGGCGTTGTCAAAGCGAGTGGACCACTCGGATCACTCGTGTCAGATAACAGGTAGTTCCCTCCTTGTACTTTGTAAGATATTCCAACTTTAACAGGGGTAAGCACTGAAGTGCTTTCTAATACAGTAGCACAGAAAAAAAACTCCATCAGTGCACATTTTCAAATATCTAAACAATGTGGGCTTTCTAACAATCTATACAAGCTGACATACAAGAAAACTGCATCATTACAATCAACAGTTCATCTGCATGGTCACTTATGTTATATTTCATAATCAAATCACGAGGCTTCGCTCCACAATTCGGCCTGCTTTCCCAATATTTGTGGTTAAGGATGTTAAACGTTTAATATTCAATGAGAGTATATGATGCCCAAATCCTGAAATAATAAACAACACACCCTTTGGTGCCCTGATTCTTTCTACCCATACTGTACATAAATAAAATGTTTAGTCATATCAAAGGCCAAAGGTTGGTATTGTGACAAAACTATTGGAGAGTATGGCCATATACACATCACAGTTATTTGTTTTACTTCGGCCAGCAACAGATCATCCAAAAATACAGCTGATCCTGTTTCAATAGCAGCCATGCACAGCTATGGCTTAACACTGGGTCTATCATGTTTCATGCGATATGATGAACTGTTCCTGTATATATCTCTCCTCTTCCCATTCTTATGATCTACCTTGGTTTCATTTGGCTACATAATCTTTAGGTTAGTATCCTAAGAACCATCAATGAAACGTGTTACAGTTTAGCAAATCATACACTGAGCAAGAGTAAGACCTTATTTTTCAGCCAAAAGTGGGCTCACTAACTGGCTCAATTAAATGAAGCAAATTTCACCATAATAAGCATTTCTTTGCACGACTTGCATCTTTTTTTTAAGTGATATGTTTGAGTCCTGCTCCCAGATCACAATACTTGCACAAGAGAAGTATCGCAAATGTTGTTGTGTTTGGTATGGTTTCATTCTTTTGCATATCTTTGCCATTTCCTTTAAGGCAATTGATGGAGACATAAGGCGAATGGGCTGGACCCTGGAAGATGTGGCTCTTACAACAAAGGGAGTCCCAAAAGTAATATCCACAACACAGAGCCTCCTGCTGTAAAGGTGAGCCTCAATGTGAAAATACACAGCATTCAAAGATTGCTTTTATGAATATGATGCAGTCTAGTCGTAAGTAAAGCCAGTGGTATATATCACATGAGAGGTCAAAAGACTTTATTGATGCGCAGTAAATCTGACGCAGGTTTATTTGGGCACTATATTCCGACATTAAACAGGGGCTTGCTTCTATGTAACATGATGAAATACAGGATGGTGTCTGAAATGTCAATGAACGAAAGATAACTTACTGTATAGCCTTTACTGTGTTGTGTCGGTGCACATATAATACAAGGTGACATTACTAATTTGCCTCTTGACATGACGGTGACTTGATTGAAGGCAGCATAACAACAAAGCTACACCATCTATGTGTGTCTTCATGCGCTGCTATACATGGCAAAGATGTTTTTTGGCACCATCAAGACACAGGCTCATGATTGATACACACAGACTGAGGGCCTGATTTACAAAAGGATTGCAAGGGATGGAAACTTGAGAGCTCACGCAAACAGATGTGGAAGCTCATATACAAAGCGGACTCAACCATGATTGCATCTAGCAAACATGCTCAACTGCCCTAAATTAATTTAGCATGTTTTGGGAGGTGTAGATCAGCAAATAGATGGCTTTAGTACGGACAATGTGATTGATCAAATTTGTGACAAATTGTAATGGCTGATTTGACGTCTTTAAATAATACGTCTGAAAGGCAATTCCAAACCAGCCAGCTTAGCGTAGGCAAAATGAGAGGAGGTGGCAGAGCTTTTCCGCTCGTGTTAACATTTTTGTCTTTTCAGCAATGCAATTTTTGAAATCCTGAATAATCTATGAGCTGACTTGGAGCCAGTCACAAGAAAGAAATCGGGATCATTTCAGTGCATTGTGACAACTGGTGCTAGCCTTTCACAGAGCAGTTTTCTGGGTTTCACAGGATAGACTCAGAACGAGTTATATCAAACTTAATGTTTTTTATGCTGGTTGTGCCTTCCCCCAAATTATCGGAGTGATCAATTCGTTTTCATTCTTATATGATATGATGTGCTTGCTTCTCTTCTCCTAACAATTCCAAGGCCAGCTTATCTGTCATGTTCAGTGTTTCTTCTGGTGATGTCCTTTCCTCCCGAGTCACAGTCTCGCCTGGTTTATTGGTGAGGAAAGCTTCCTCTCCTGATTGCAATCTGCTTCCTTTGGTATTTAGGTGCAGCTTCAGTGGAAGGAAGGGGACGGAGTATTGTCTTCCAATGCTACTTTGTTAATTGTTAGTTGTTCTTATTCAACCTCACTTCTTACCAGTTGGATTCTATTTTGTTACTTCCAGAAGTACTTAAGATTTGTTATATGGTATTATCTATTCATGTGATTTTTTTAAAAATCTGTTTTTCTATCATGTTTTAATTATTGCATTCAACACCCATTTTATACCTGTTGCTAAGAGTATGTGCGGCCTGTTACAGTGAGTGAACACACAAATTAGCGGCCACAGTTTGTGAACTTATTAAATGCAATAATGTCAAATTTTGTGCAAATACCTGATCAGGCCTAAAGGTCAGGAAGAAATAAGTAAAATACAAAATAAATATTTTTTTCATCATCATCTTTATTATATTTTTAAAATCACCATTTGCTGTGCCACAGTTTAATGTGTGTGTGTGTTTGGTGGCGTTCTCCAAATGCCCACTTCACAGCTGTGATCTGTGATCACCCATGCCAACTTTACATCATCCACCCGTGGAGGTCTGCTAGCAGTTCCTTATAAACTTAATTTGCTTGCATCAATCATCTGCATGGACTCCAGCGAGTTAATGACCTCTCGTGAACCGATTTTAAAGTAAATGAAAGAAGCCGCTGCCATTGGCTGGGATGCTAGTCGGCTGTGTTCATCCCCACAACGGAGCAAACGCACCCACACAGTGAGATGACGCTTTACGGTAGACTGGCGTTGGGCATCAAATTATAACCCTAAATGTTCGCTTCTCAATTTGAAGTTGATCAGTGTTATAGCTCTTCATTTGTAAACACAAAAAATACTGTAATTGTTGATTTCCAGAAGATAACGAATTTAATATAAATTACCTTTACAGTACGTAAATTGACATACCAGTGAAGGCAAGCATTTATTTAATTAACACCACTTGTTTTTACATTTTTTTTTTATTTTGCTACTTCGCCATTGGAGAAAATAGAAATGGAAATTATTTCTCCCATAAACAGCTGCATAATCTTGATGAGTAAAGAATTGTACTTTTTTTATATTCATATTTATTTATAACAATTTATATTTGCATGTGTAAGTCCTTGCCCAATAGGATTTATCTAAATCACTAAAGTTGAAAAACTGCAATTGGCTGCCGACCAGTTCAGGGTGTTCCTCGCCTGCTGCCCAAAGATGGCTGGGATACGCTCCAGCACGCCCGTGACCATCGTAAGGATACATTTTCGGAAAATGAAGGGATGGATATAGCTAAAAAGATACATACATTTGAATTTTATGTGGTAACCCTCCCGTGTGCCCCACGGGCTGGAAATGAGAACAAGATTACATTTTCTCAAAACTATTGGTTCCCTACAAGTAGCAATTCACCAACTGGTCCTTGTAATTTAGTGAATATTTATGTGTTAAACTTGAAAACAACGACTGGCTGTCTTGCAATTGTCTTATTCCCCACTGATCTCACATTGCAATGGTCGCTTGTTTCTTTTTCACATTGCAGCATCAAGTTGCTACAAAACTCAAACACATCAAAATTAGAAAAGCTCCCTCATTGGGGACACACTGTGAGTGTTTTGATGGTGGCCAGATAATCATTTGATTCTATTAGAACGAGTGAAGAGTTTGTATGCTTCTGTGTCTTGCCAGGAGATTTAACGACCACTGTAAATCGTACGGGGCTTGATGTCTTGATTTGTGCACAGTTGCTGCTGAGGGTGTCCATGTGTGTTCCCTCACTAGCTGTTTTTTTCCCTATAAAATCAATTTGCCCCATGCTTGGGCTCGGCAATGAGCAGATGCTTGCATTGTAAATGATGATGCGAGGGGCCATAATAAAGAGTTGATAAACACAGAATTACTGCTGGGTTGTAGGCTTGCAGAGAAAAGGAGGGGAGTGGCTGAAGTGGTAAAAGATTTTTTGGGGGGAAATCACTCACATACAGAGACAGATAAAAGAAACGCAAGAAAAATGTGCTTACGCGCAACACAAGTTAATCACTTTCATTCAACAAGACTATGAAGTGAATTTGAATGAAGTGATAAAATCATGTTCTAATCATGGTGGCTTACCCTTTATGTATTATTTCTATTACAAAGTGTAGGTAAGCACAGAGCCAACCACACACTCATATTTGTTGTTTAATAGTTCACTTCAATAGCTAGATTAGAATATGATTGGGAATGCCACTTAATCAGTAAAAAATTATGACTTACTATGATAGCATGTGAATTTAAAACAAGGTATGGATACAAAAATTCATCTGAGGAAAGATGAGTGTAAGCTTTGGTAATCAAATAGATGGACACTAAAACTCAGCTTTGCTTATTGTGCTGATTTGATGCTTTATGAGAATGTATATTTTTATACACTGAAAATTCTATTGGGATGTGGAAATAAAATATGTACTGTAGTGATATTGGTCAGTATATTGCTTTGTCAAAATGGGCGAGTTACTTCCTTCAACCGATTAAGATAAAGACACAATGTAAATAAAGAGAACACGTCTGTTTGGTGTAGCTCGCAAGTCGGAGATCATTATTGGACATCTGGGGGACGTGTTCAGCCGATTCAACATGTAGAATCCGGTCAGGCTGTCGGGACAAATGATCAAAATGATTGGCTGTCAGCTAGCAAATCAGTGCTCTGGACAAGAATGGGAAGTGACGAAAGTGGGTAAACGTTGAAATTTGAAGCTATTCCTCAAGAACTAAATTAACGTTGTTCATTTTCACATCTCAAAGAACATTGTGGTTGTCGAAGTAATCACTCTCATTCACGAAAGACCGCCATTATTGGACATCATCATAAAAGGCTACGCAGTGATTGTCGCCGCCGATGGCATGAAGGGGTACTACGTCTCACACGTGCGCATATGATCCGGAGTAGTTGGCATTTCCGTCGGCTTTTGCGGTCTTTTCTTTGGTTATTTTCCAGTCCGATGTGCCGACTTCTAGGCCGCCGTGACTGTTGCCCACGACGGCCAACATCGCATTGGTGAGTCAAGGCCTTAAAAGTGTCTAGAAAACGGGTGTCCATCAGTGATGATTGACTGACCTTAAATTGGTGAGACTGAAGCAGAAAATGTCGCGCTGAATTGGATGGCTTTCAATGCCGCTACGTCATGGCTCAGCTTTTTTAAAGGCAAATATATGTGCATTAGCTGCCATGGCATTTCGACAAATATGTTCTTTATAAGTTTGCTTGAATATAACCAGTGCAACAAAAAACACATTTGGAAGCATTTTTTTATTTATTCATTTTTTTATTTTATAAAGCATATATATTTTCTTTCTGACCAACACAAGTACACTTTAAGTGTGAAAATTAGGAATAAATTACGGATATTGAAGTTTCTTTTATATTGTATGTGCAAATCAATATTATCATGTTTTATTTAAATAGTTGTTCAAACTAAAGTCTGGTGTTCTAGTGCTTTAGTGTCATAAGACGGTGTGTAAACAACAGTAAGTCAGAACCAATTAGCTGCGCAACAGAATCACATCTAAAAGTGGAGGTGGCAACCGGGGCGGCCGAAGGGCCACCAATGGGGGCTTCAACAAAACTACGAAGAACTGATATAACGTTCAACCGCCAATTAAGGGCTAGTAAGAGCTAGCAGGGCTTGGCGGGAGCCATCAAATTACTTTTCAAAGATAAAAGACGTACTTTGGATGTGACAGCATGTCACGACTGTCGTTCAAATTGATCACTTTTCAACAAACCAGGCAGGTTCTTCTCATAGACCAAACTTTATCAGGAGAGAATAAATTCTCGCTAATGTTTCTTTAGATGAAAATAGCATATTGCTATGCACAGTTTGAAATTAAGGATAAAATGTTACCAAAAAATGAAAACCAGTTGGCCGTTTATTAAGTGGAAATGTGTTTTTTTATCATCTGTATCTTTCATCAAGCAATTTTTCAAATTGATTTTATCTTATCCGAATACCCGATTATTTGATTAAAAATGTCAGTAGGAAATCTGAGTCGAAGAAATTAAACTAAACTAACTTATTATTTTTTTTTGTGACCAATAAAGATTGTGTGACTTGACTCAACTTACTTGAAATTTGCTTGTGACTCCACTTGATCATTTTTTTTCTCCCCTTAAAGTAACCTGGGACTTGATTGAGTCTTGCACAATCAGTATGTGAATTACTTCGTCCTCTGATTTAATAAAATTTAATGCAACCATCGAACTCAAATTATTTCATTTATCTCAATGCACAATTGTGATCAAAAATCTACTTTGACTGCAAAACTTACTAAATTCACAGAGCCGGCCATTTGCTGACAAATTGCCTGCAATTGCTGACTGTGACCTGTCCATCACAATGAAATGCAAATCCATGAAAAGACTGGCAGTTAAAGTAGCTGTAGCTATAAAAGTATTTAGTCAGGCACAATTCTTATAGTTCAGGTTCAGAGCTTCAATTAATGAACAGTACACTTAAAAAGTTTTTATGAGCATTTAAATGATAACGCTCTATGTTCTCTTTCAACATAATTTTCATTGGTCATCTGATGTCAATGATATGATTTTAAAGTGCTCAAGTTTACTGGAAAAAAATGACTTAATGAGTTGGCTGGAATACTCTCATAATGGCTGTCTGCAATTTTGTTTTTTTTTTCATTTAACTTCATCCAGTCAGATGGCTTAGAGAAGAATTAGAGGAAGATAACATGGAGAAAGAGAAAATAAGAGAGAAAATGAAGGTATGTAATACAACAGGAACAATGAGCTGTATTTTAATGAAAGTTGAATATTGTTCTGCTCTAGTTCTCATACAAGTAGTTAAGCATCAGTCAGAAAAAATATAAATACATTTATATGCAAATAAAGTAATGGGCACCTTTCATCAATGTTTACTTTTACAAAAACAAGAAAGAAAATGATAAGGCACAAGATTTAATCACATCTAAATCTATGCTTGCATCAAGCTGGTGATTTAAAATGCTGTGTGTTGCAGTCTGACTGAATTTGCTTTTGTTTAATTTATATCTGCTGCAATCAGATTTATTTAAGGGAATATTTTGCACAAACAAGTCACTGTTTACAGTGTGCCATTATTGCACTCATCTGTGTATGCAAAATATGAAAATAATGAAATCAAACAAAAAATGCGACAGCCCAGGTTATACCGTGTGGTCATTCATGAGTGATTGATGTGTTTATGCAAAACTGCTTCAGGTTTTGAATACAGAAACCAAACAAAAAAATAGCAGATTTTTTGTACGCTACATTTTTTTGTGAATCACAAACATAATTTCATGTCACAATGGCATCAACAAAACACATCTATATATCAGTTGGTGGAGGGGTGGGCGGCCTCCTCTGGCCTAACATAATCATATTTATCATATAAGCTTAATTAATTTGTGTGTGTGTATATATATATATATATATATATACATATATATCCATCCATCCATTATCCGCCGCTTATCCGGGGTCGGGTCGCGGGGGCAGCAGCTTCAGCAGGGAAGCCCAGACTTCCCGCTCCCCAGCCACATCTTCCAGCTCTGCCGGAGGGATGCCCAGGCGTTCCCAGGCCAGCCGGGAGACGTAGTCTCTCCAGCGTGTCCTGGGTCGTCCTCTGGGCCTCCTGCCGGTGGGACATGCCCGGAACACCTCGCCAGGGAGGCGTCCAGATGCCCGAGCCACCTCATCTGGCTCCTCTCTACGTGGAGGAGCAGCGGCTCGACACTGAGTCCCTCCCGGATGGCCGAGCTTCTCACCATATCTCTAAGGGAGAGCCCAGACACCCTGCGGAGGAAACTCATTTCGGCCGCTTGTATCCGAGATCTTGTTCTTTCAGTCGCGACCCACAGCTCGTGACCATAGGTGAGGGTAGGAACGAAGATCGACCGGTAAATCGAGAGCTTTGCCTTCTGGCTCAGCTCCCTCTTCACCACGACAGACCGATACAGCGTCCGCATCACAGCGGAGGCTGCACCGATCCGCCTGTCGATCTCTCGCTCCATCCTCCCCTCACTCGTAAACAAGACCCCAAGATACTTAAACTCCTCCACTTGGGGCAGGATCTCCTCCCCGACCTGGAGAGGGCACTCCACCCTTTTCCGACTGAGGACCATGGTCTCAGATTTAGAGGCGTTGATCTTCATCCCAACCGCTTCACACTCGACTGCGAACCGCTCCAATGACAGTTGGAGATCACGGCTTGACGAAGCCAACAGTACCACATCATCTGCAAAAAGCAGAGCTGAAATACTAAGGTCACCAAACCGGATCCCCTCATCGCCCCAACTGCGCCTAGAAATTCTGTCCATAAAAATTATGAACAGAATCGGTGACAAAGGGCAGCCTTGGCGGAGTCCAACCCTCACTGGAAACGAATCCGACTTACTGCCGGCAATGCGGACCAAACTCTGACATCGGTGGTACAGGGACCCAACTGCCCGTATCAAGGGGCTCGGTACCCCCTACTCCCGAAGCACGCTCCACAGAACTCCCCGTGGGACACGGTCGAACGCCTTCTCCAAGTCCACAAAACACATGTAGACTGGTTGGGCGAACTCCCATGCACCCTCAAGGACCCTGTAGAGAGTGTAGAGCTGGTCCACTGTTCCACGGCCAGGACGAAAACCACACTGCTCCTCTTGGATCTGAAATTCAACCTCCCGACGGACCCTCCTCTCCAGTACCCCTGAGTAGACCTTACCAGGGAGGCTGAGGAGTGTGATTCCTCTATAATTGGAACACACCCTCCGGTCCCCCTTCTTAAAAAGGGGGACCACCACGCCGGTCTGCCAATCCAGAGGCACTGTCCCCGATGTCCACGCAATGTTGTAGAGGCGTGTCAATCATGACAGCCCCATAACATCCAGAGCCCGAAGGAACTCCGGGCGGATCTCATCCACCCCCGGGGCCTTGCCACCGAGGAGCTTGTTAACCACCTCGGTTACTTCAGCCCCCGAGATAGGTGAGTCCACCACGGAGTCTTCAGGCTCTGCTTCCTCAAAGGAAGGCGTGTCGGTAGAATTGAGGAGGTCTTCGAAGTATTCTCTCCACCGACTCACAACGTCCCGAGTCGAGGTCAGCAGCACTCCATCTCCACTATAAATAGTGTTGGTGGTGCACTGCTTCTTTCTCCTGAGACGAAGGATGGTGGACCAGAATTTCTTCGAAGCCGTCTGGAAGTCGTTTTCCATGTCCTCACCGAACTCCTCCCATGCCCGAGTTTTTGCTTCGGCAACCACCGAAGCCGCATTCCGCTTGGCCAGTCGGTACCTGTCAGCTGCCTCCGGAGTCCCACAAGCCAGAAAGGGCCGATAGGACTCCTTCTTCAGCCTGACAGCATCCCTTACCGCCGGTGTCCACCATATATATATATATATATATATATTTACATCAGTGTAAATTTATTGAATTTAATTTTTTTGTCATTTTCCACTTTCTGAAAATGTGACTGTAAGCAACTCATCAGATAATGTGAGTTGGTGACGTCACAAATTACCAGAGCTGGGCAGTGTGTCTCCCCGGGGCAGAACAGCCCAGCCGGACGCCTATTTTTGAGGTAACGGGGGTCTGGGGCAGACAGTTTTTATGAATAACGCCAGAAGTGGAGGCTGGATGGGTACCCAGGTCGCTGCCGGACGAAGGGGGACTGACCGGCAAAAAAAGGTCAAGTTACGTAGTTTTCTGCATTCTTGGATCTTCAACTTGGTGCTTGAACCCGCAAAATAGGTTGATTTTTTCAGGACTGTTGAAAGAAGATGACAAGTGTAACCGCAACTCATGATGAATGGAGTATTTTAAGCCAAGTATGCCTGATTTTTTTTTTTTTTTCAATACACCTTTGAAATTCTGATGTCACCGGGCGGACGGCTCCTCCGGCAGGCGCCAGATGAGCAAGTCAGCACTGCCCGCTTCCTTATCTGATGCTCCCACTCAGCTCAAGTCCAAGATGCCCCACGATAAACGTGCCTCGTCAGCATCCGCTCGTTGACGACCCGCGGCGATGGAGGTGGGACGCCCCACGAGCCTGCGGCAGGCCTTCTGGCTAATCCCATGAGGCCTTCCCAGCCCAAGCTTGCCTCCGCCGAGTTCATACTCTACATGTTTTTTTTTTGTCATCTCAAGATTTGCCTCGGACTCCTTGGAATTTGATTGGGCCCCTGTGGGTGAGCATGCGCATGCATGTATGGGGTTTCCCTGCCTGCCATGGCACAACTTTTAAAAATGAAGTGTGAGAAAAAGGCTATGTTTTATCCACCTGCATTTGTTCCACATGTAAATATTTGAATTGAATGTGTCGCGCAGCTATCAAGTGTTGGAGTCGCAATGGGCTACAAGTCACTATTTGTTATGATAGTGAGACAGAGGTGAAAAGTCAAGTCCAACTTTAGAAAGTTCAAATCACAAAGTTCAGAGTCCCAGTCAAGTCTCAGTCACAAAAGTCCAAGTCAAGTCAGAGTACAAGTCCAGATGAGATCAAGAGTAAACCACTCTGAAAAATGTATAATTCTGTATAGTCAAAAGAAGTCAGAGGTGTTTGCGAGTACAGAAATATCATTTAGCAATCCCCGTTAGCTTCTGCAACAAAATATGCAATTAAGGCTAGCATTTTTTTTAATCCAGTTGGATGATTAGTCTTTTTTTGGACCATGCTTTGTCAAGGTTCGCTGAAAGGCGAGGAGGAGGAGGACCCAAAGATGCAGGGAAGCCAAGGCAAGGTAACTTGAGGGGAGTTTAATTAACAAACAAAGGCAAACAAGGGGCTTGGAAACAAATGAACAAAACGACGAGGACGAACAAAACACGACGGGACAGAACAAAACGGGACTAGGGAACAGGAACTGTGACGAGTAACATGAGCAGTGAGCACGAGCGAGAGCAACAGTGGCATGCCAATAGGGCAATGCAACAATGGGCAGTGAGGTCGGGGAAATTGTGCAATGCACCGACAACGAACCGTCGGCACAGGGTGCTTAAATAGTCCGGTGATTAGAGGAGCAGATGGGAGTCAGGTGTGAGGCTAATGGGGAACCGGTGTGTGGCTGGTGGGTGCGTCTCCTCAGCCGGACGAGACAGGGCGGGAACGAGCGCTGAAGAAGACGCCCCCCACTCAGCTGAAAAAAACAAACAACACATGGCCTGGTGCGTGACAATAACAAAAAACCCTGACATGACCGACACAGGTTTATTAGTCATGTCAAGTTTTTTTTTTTTGTCTTGTCAATTTTTCATACGCATGTACTTTCACAATTCTGCATGCTCATGTCCCTATGAGTCGCTGAGTTGGTCACTTTATCTTTTTTTTCTCACATCTTGTGTATCAGGTTGCTTATGTTATTCCTTTGTAATTCCCAAAGGTATGTGTGTATTTGTGTGTGAGCGAACGAGACGAGCTCTGTGTTGTTTCTGTAAACCGGAATATTTTTTTGTGTGTATACGTACAGTTGTACACCAGCAGCACAATAAAGTGAAGTCGGGCCATCATTCTTAATGCAGCCTGTGTCATCAGTACCCGCGACAACAGAGGGAATGATGTGGTCGATACATATGAAACAGAGTGTGATGCATAAACATGGAGGCTGCAGGAATAGGAGGTTGAGGGGTAGCACAGGGGCGAGGTTATATGGGAAGTGTGCGTTTGTGTACCTGGACCAGTCTGTATTTCTGTTTATTATTCATGAGCCCTCCCCTCAGAGCGCTGTCACTTGCCCCTCCCTCCAATATGAGAGTTGGGGTGTGTGCATGCGTGTGTGCAGGGGGGTGCGTGTGTGTGTGTTTGTGTGATGGATGGTGACAGCTAGATCAGGATTAAGATCAAACACAGCTCAACGTCATACTCTGCCAGGTCCACTGGGCATGGTTGCCCACACACCCCATTACTGTCATTTTAATGAAAAGTATTAGGAGTAAATTAAAGAAACCCAAGCACTGCAATGTTTTGAATTAAATTAACACCAATATAATATATAATCTAATTGACGCAATCTAATATACGTTTAATGTGATTCACAAATTTTTTAGCTCACCTGTCATATTTATTGCTGACTCTTAATTTCACTGCGCTCACAATGTTTTCAGATTTTTGACAGGAATGAGAAATTTCAAACGGAATGCACCAATGTTTACCAAATTTGGACATGGCTCACAGGACCGAAAAAAAAGTCACAAAAGTACAACCACAGATGACGGGACCAGGTGGAGACAAAGACATGACAAGGAGACAGGTACACATAGGAATAATAATAAAAAAAAAAAAAACTCCAGATGCGGAGGTGCTCCAGTTTCCAGTTTCGTTTGAAAAAAATGTCATGCATTTTTTGGTTCAGCTTTATTCATGTTTCGGTAAAATAGCAAGAGCTATGGTGAGTCACAAGTGAATTGGGATTCTAACAAACCGTATTAATATAACATTAAAACATAATGTATTATGATAAACTTCACTCCATGTGTTACAGAGCAAATACACACACTTTATCTCAATTAATTTGTCCCGTCTTATCTTAAAATGGCATTCTTACAACTGCAATGAATATATTGACACATAATTGTGAATAGCGATGTTATCTGCATTTACTTTGGATTATATTCTTAATATAGCATTACAAATAACTGGCCTGGAGTAGCATACGAAAATGTCTTTTTGTTTTATTTATTTTTATTTTTTTTTACGAAGAGCCGCGGACTGAGTTTGGGCATAGCTTGAAATTGGACAATTCCGGCTCTGCTTCCTCTATTCCATACTGGTTTGCTTGGTTTAAATGAGGGAGCTTACCAGTTATTTATGGGGGGGATAATTTCAAGTACTGTTTCACTTCATCTTTTTTTTAAATTTCCTGAACAGTTTCTTAACTTTACTATGAAAGCAGTATTTTCAACAAAAATCTTTATATCAAACTTATAAACTTGAAATTTTCCCCAGTGGGCTTTATTCTTTTAAAGCCTCCAGAAAATACAATAATGCGGCTGGTACTTGAAGCATGCTACTAATGAAAAGCCATTGATGGGCTAACCTTGTGTTGTTTTTCTATGGAAAGAAAAAAAACAAGGGGTTGTAAGGTTCGAAGGAAAATTTACAGTATATAAAAGCAATCTATGAAAACATGATCCGTATGTGTATGTATGTATAGTATATGCTGTCTGTATATGCTGGCCATTTAAAATTGCGTTAACCCGTTTTAGTTCCGTTTGAACTTTTTGGCATAGGAGGGATTTTAGTGGTTTACTTACCCGATACTGAGGTTGCTTCCATCCATCAGTGCGTATGCGTAATTCAAAGTAACAATAAGCACAGATGAACCCAACAAAAAAAACCTTTTAATCCTGGATCCTTTACGACACATCTAGTTCGCCGTTTATCCTGGCCAGAGGTTGGTCTGGTTCTTCAACAAGTTCAAGTACATCATAAACTTCATCACACAGAGGGACATTGTCTCAATGTTGTGTTGGACAATTCACAAAAATATTATGGTAAAGGAGAAAACAAAAGAGCAGAAGCACAAAAACTCCTGGCAGAGGTCAAAACAAGGTGGCCAAACTGTAGCGCACCGCGGCATAACCTCGGATTCGGAAAAGCAGAACTTTAAAATTGCTGGCCTCTCATCTCGAATGAAGAACCATGAGCATTCTTTATTTCAATACCTATTGGATATGGAGCTTT
Organism: Idiotropiscis lumnitzeri; assembly: GCF_059441095.1. Classification (NCBI taxonomy): domain Eukaryota; kingdom Metazoa; phylum Chordata; class Actinopteri; order Syngnathiformes; family Syngnathidae; genus Idiotropiscis; species Idiotropiscis lumnitzeri. The sequence continues at coordinate 17,781,795 of NC_142399.1, read as the reverse complement.
TTTTAAGATATAAAACATTTTCAAAAAATCCACTATGTATGTGCTTATTTGTGTTTCTAATTTTAATGTTGCTCAGATGAGTGTTCCCAAAAGAAATTAATAAAAGTGGATGCCTACATATTTTTTGTGTTTTTTTTTTCTCAAAATAAAAAAAAAAAAAAACACTTTAAGTAACCCCATGTTGGCTCTTTGAACACTTGTTTTTTACATTGCTGGTAGCCCACGTCTGGTCCCATTTTGAGAACTGGTTATCCAAACTTGGTCATCTTGAAAATGGTGGATCAGGGTGATCCAATCCAATGAACGAAGGAGGGTTGAAAGGTGCCCGCAGGACATCTGCCACTAGAAGGTGGACGGGTGACTGGTGCAACAGTACCGGCGGCCTTGTCAGAATGAGAATGGGTGACTGGTGTGACACATCTAGACACCCTTCCCGTACTGTAGCTCAGACCAGCTGTGGAGCCAGCCTAGCCGATATAGGGTCAGAGAAAAGCCTCACACAAGCATGAGGATTGAGCTGCCACAGGGCCAGAATCAAACTCTGCACTCCTGTATTGTGAGGCCATCATGCTGACAGAGGCACTTAAAAGATCATTTTGCAGAAAATTATTTTTTTTCTGCAGGTCAACTAATAGAATCAATTTCACAACATTTATTGGAAGGAATTCATTTCTGTGCTTAAGATTTTCCTGTGAGATGAAACAATGTCCTTGATAAATACAGTACATCATGTATTTAGTGGCAGTGTATAAGCAGGAAATGACATTGAGTCTTTATCTTTTCCAAATTGATTGACCCTCCCCCCACCCCCTCTCAACCCCCAACAACATGCACGCGCACACGCACACACGCACTCCACGCTCAGGGAGTGAGGGCAACTCTGGCCTCCCTGTTCCCCACACAGCATTCCAAAGTGAGATGTTTTCAATCCACTCATTATAGAAGGGTTGCACAAGGTCAAGTTCAATGCCAAGGAAAAAGAGCGCTTGCTCTGAGGGGACCACCAGACAAACACGGCAGCAAAACACAAACACACGCACGCAGACACACCCCCACATGCAGTAGGAACAGTATGAACTGCTGCCTTCCATCCTCGGGATTTTACATAAATACACGAAAATTAGCCACAGTTTATATTTTAACTGACAAAAATAGGATCGTGAAAACAAAAAGATCCGTCCGTGCACATGGAGTGATGGCAGAGGTTGGATGGGGGCTGTTTGGGTGACGAGGGGAAACTATCTGGGAAGTAAACATGTACAGGAGGGGCGTTTAATGATGTCGTTAGTATGCATCAACGCCCATGTCTTATTCTCTTTCTTTTCCTCTCTGTTCTATTTGTCACTCTTTCACCATAGCGTTTTTTCCACTCCGTATGCCATGCCTCCCCTTATGTGAGAGGCAAGTGGACGCTTTTGTTCATTTATGACAAAGAAGTGTGGATACCAACAAACAGGACTTTACTGTTGCATAAGATTCATGTTTGTGATCCTAAATGACAACATTTATGGCTACATTAGGTACAGAGAAGTTATGGCAATCTGACGCTGTAATGGGAATTTTCATTATTTTTCTTCAATTTAATTGCCAAAATTAACTATGGATACTGCATTTACTCTGGGTTTAAATTCCTCTGACCCCCCCCCCCCCACTTGTAATTTTCCTCGGAACTAAGTCTTATTTTCTTACAAACATGTATGTTAGGTTAACTGAAGCTTAAATTTGTTTTAAATTTAAATGCGAGTGAATGATTGTTTACTTATATGCGCTGTGTTATTAACTGATGAAGAGTACAGGTTTTACCACAACACTGGCCCAAAGTTGACTGACCCAAGGTCTACTTACCTGAGGAGAAGCGTTGTAGTCGGACCTGTTAATCTCAAAGTTGTGATGATCACTGCACGTGCACGTTTCAGTTTATAGCACCCCCCCTACCCTGAACAGCTCCCCATGAGCGTAAGAAGTCCCTCGCTTTAGTGTGTGTTTTTGTCAATTACTATGATGGGCCAAATGCAGAGCTGAAACTTCATGTACTTGTGTGTTTATATGAGTGTTTTTACATTCTATTCTACAGATAAGCAATTTTAGAAAGGCTTGACAAACTCAAGACATAGCACATAACAAAGAAAACTATTGTGCACAAGTGCACAGATTTTAACCTCTTTAAAACCCCAGGACAAAATCTGAAGTAATAAAGAATGATATAAAAAAATTAGAATGCTCCAGGGTCTTATACACCATTAGATTTAGTAACTCTATAATTCAAACCTGATCATAGATTGTATAGCGAGATATAACTTTTAGAGGATAATGTACAGCCCTATAAAATATACTTATTATATAAGGACAAAGGTATTGTTTCAGTCCTGACCCCTCACTCCCAAAAGAATCCCAATGATTTCTTAATGTCGATTTCTACAAACACTTGTAGAAAGTCTACATATAGAGGAGTGGAAGACGGTATAGATGCAAAATTAAGTACAAATGGTTGCAATGTACTGTATTAATTCATAATCCTCCGGCCTGTATTCTCCAAATGGTTTTGTGGCTGCGCAGATTTTCGACTTGGTCTGTCATGCACATACCTTCAGTCTAGATGCGCATTCAAGATGGAGCACCCCTAAAATATAGTGGTTCCCTGTTACTGAAGTGACTTAAACTTTCTCTTGATCCACTCACCACTCCTTTCCAAGCACATTTATTCAAGGCTCGAAATAAACGTCACTGTTTTCGCATCAAAATTAACATTTTTTTTTAAATAACAAAGCTGAGACGCAAATGCCAACACATTCGTAAAAATAAAGTATCAGAAGTAGGCAAGCCACCGAGAAAACGCCAAAAGCTTTTCTGGGCTCACGCCACCTACACAGGTAATTATGAGGTCAAGGGAAGCTCTGTGTTATTTACGCAGAAGCAGCTAGCTAGCAACAGCTGCGGCTGGTTACGAGTGTGCCCACACACGTTGCAGAGTTGCTCTTCAGTCAGTAATCATATCCTCCGTATCGACGAAGAAGCTACATTTCTGACAAGTATCATATACGAAGGGATAGTGAGCAAAGACAGTGAGCCATGCTAAATGCTAAGCTAACCTAAGAATGACAGGGCTAGTGCGTTTAACACCACAAATAAGTGCTTGTGTGATTGAGTATTAAATCTCATTACAATGTGCAGGTGAAATGCAATTAATATGGTCCCTTTGCTTTTAAATGTGTGTTCTTAAAATTAGCACTTTTGTAAGTTTATGATTCACTACCTAGAATTTTATACACTCTGGGCTTAATCAAGAAAAAAAAAATAATAATGATTGCAAAATGAAATGAAAAACATACTCAGTTTCATATTTATTTAGAGAAATAGTCAATTTTATTAAGCTCAATTTTAATAATTTTTTTTTTTTATTCCAAGGTGAGGAGGATGATGTGATTATGGTTGAAAAGGAGTTGAGCACTATGTTCAGCATTCATTGAATATTACAGCCAATTTCCCAAAAAACCCAAAAAATATACATTCGGGCTATGATTCAACCAACACCAGCAAAAATCTTGCCTCTGCTATGAGTCCTCGGTTGCTGATTAACCATGCTGCTTTTTGAGCTTTAATTACAGTCATTTTTCTTTAGATTTTCTTGAGATTATTGACAAACATTTGAATTTATGAGTTGTCTTTTTTGTGATATTTTAATTAAAATCACAAATACTTCAAATAATTAATTACACAAGTCTTGTGAAATTGAAACCATCAAAATGTAGCCTGATAACTTTGGGGGGAAATGTGTACAAAAGGGACTGTCTATTTCTGTTTTTGTTTTTGTGTTTAGATGGTAAATAATGAATTTTGTGGAATCTCTACAAAACGGAAAATAGGCACATTTAACGTCTCTTAATTTGCAGCATAATCACGAGAGAATAAATAGTTCTGGGTGAGATTATGTTGAATTTTTTTTGCATAAAATAATTCAACAAAATGTGGCAAACTTGTTTCAACTCAATACATTAAATCAAATAAAAAGGAATTCTCCTCCACCCCTTTCTGATGCTCGTTAATTTTGATCACCGGTCCCTCCCTGAGATCTGCAACATTGAAGCCCACGAAATGGGACTATGGGGGATAAAAGAAAACCATAATTTTGTCACGGGATTAATTTGGAGACATGAGCCATGCCAAATGAAATCCCTGTCAAAACCTCTGCTGATTCTTTTCATCGCTTGCAGATCCCTGAGAAATCTGTTCCCCACGGCGTTTATGATTTGACAGTCCAGTAGTTTTGGACTTAGTTCCCCCCTGATACCTCTGACATGTTGACATTAAGTGGTTTCCAAGACAGGCAGCATCCCTATTTCAATCACCATTAAGCAGAGGATATTTGGCGTCAGTGTGCACAGAAAGCGCCACTCACAAGTCGACATTTCACACAGATACAATGGCGAGCAAACAACTGCAAATTCATTAGAGAGGCAGCCATTTCGAGGGAGTGTTGGTAGGTAAATACAGTCCACAAGTGACCTTTTGCTTTATGAAAAAAAAGTGGGACTGATTGTATACCTGTGTCCTTGTCGAATGTCCTTTTCTCCACGGCAGCCCTGTCATGTGGAAACTTGTTACTTTTTCATTTCTTTTTGCCTTGACATAAGCCAGACCGCCCAATTGAAAAAAAAAGTGGCATTTTTTTAATAGAAAATGGCCTCTCTGTACAACAGTGAGGGGAAATTTCACTACCTCTATACAGTTAGTTTGCTAGATTGTTCTTATAAACAGGGAACATTATCTAACAAAAAATGGCATCACATAGGCAAAGTACCTCTGTTTAGTAAAAAAAAAAAAAAAAAAAAAGCATGAATACAATTGAATAGCATTCAACATAAGACCCTCTCACACATAAAAGGTAAAAGCACCCAAGCATCATCCTCTTTCACTCATCTGCGGTCGGGTCGCATGGGCAGCATCTTCAGCAGGGAAGCCAAGACTCCCCTCTCCCCAGCCACTTCCTTCAGCTCCTCCCGGGGGATCGTGTTGAGTTCCCAAGCCAGCCGGGTGGCATAGTGCCTGAACACCTCACCGGTGAAGCATCCAGGAGGCATCCGAACAAGATGCCCGAGCCACTTTATCTGTCTCCGCCCAAGATCGAGGGGCAACTGTTTAACTGACCCTCTCGGATGACCAAGCTTCTTACCTTATCTCTAAGAGACAGCCCAGACACTTTGTGGATGAACCTCATTTTGTCCGAGTGTATCTGAGATCTTGTTGTTTCAGTTAGCTCGTTAGTAAATCAAATAAATAATCAGTAAAAGTGATACAAATATTTAGACTCAATACAATAATGTCGGTAAATTAGGTTGACTTCCTGAAATAAATATACAAATGAGACTTTATACCAATCTGATCATTTTAAGCAAAATTGCTGACCGACTGCAATGTCATAATTAGTGCGATCTTTCAATTAAGTCATTGGTGAGATCTGCGGAATAAGACATTAGAGCAAGCACAACCTTGTTCACTGCGGGGTTGTCCTGTGCTTCCATAGTGTATATGTGAGGTAAAAAGTGTATCTTTTTTTAGCCTTGTCAGTGGAAAGCCTTAACTCTGGGAAGCGGGAGTTATGGCTCCGCGCCATCGACCATCACATCACAAAGTAATCGCGTCCGTGAATGTTGTTGGACTGGTAAATAGTCTGAAACCAATTTATTCACATAAAAAAATAACTAACTATATGTGTGTTACTGATTTAACTATAACATCTCTTAAATTCAAAAACGCTTTTATCACTCAGTGTAAATTACGTGAACTTCCGGCCATGCACCTTCAGCCAATGACAGATACAACCAGCAGGCAAGCATTTTGTTTGAACAAACACGGAAAAAGACAGTTTCTTTGACAGATACAAGAAAACTTTTGCTAAACGAGGATATAAGGAACACTGCAGTCAGGCCAAACGTGATTTGAGTTATGCTATTCTCATGAAGTGATTATGTATAAAACTAATACAGTTTGCGTAGATAAGGCCCTAGAATCTGTACAGCTTCATTGGAGCCAAACAACTTTCAGATGTGCTTATTTCATGACGCATGGCACATAACATGGCAGGCAAGTGGAAAAACAATGTAGGACCAAATGACGGTGGTCTGTGGGCACCGGGACTTGTACAACACAGCCAACTTCCAGAATGAGCCAAAAACGAGCAGGAGTTGACTACATGGCATAGCTGCTAAAAAAGTGCATGGCCTTTTTTTTTTTACAGCTGTTGAAACAAGCTCGCAATAGTTTTAGAAAAATCCCCGTCCACCTGAATGACTGGTGATGTTCATGTACTTTTTCCCCATTAATGTCAAGGAAGGAAATGTTAGCATTGCAGGTTATACTGTATTTAATGTTTATCAGTGTTTTTTAAGTTTTTTAATATTTTTTAAGGTTAATTACTATTTTTCTAAAATATTTTTGCTACGGTGGATGTCGACTGTAGAATAAATAATTAATAATGTGGCTCCATCTTATGATCAAATCAGTGATCGGGTATTGTTTTTGTTCAAACTTTTTGATCACTGACTGACCCTGATAATCTTGATCGCTTAAAGCCTGGTAAAAATCTCAATTGTCAATAGACTCAAGACAAATGTAAATTTGAAAATGTCTGTCATCAAACAAGAACAGGAAAAGAGTGTTTGAACAATACTTTTTGGAAATATTTTTTACCATATATCAGTTGTTCAATTAAAACTACATTGTTCAGACCATAAAAGAGCAAAGAGGTTAAAAGTGAGTTAGTAGTTGAAAAGCAGTATTAAAAAAAAAATAAACCCAGCCATCATAATGGGTTTCAGACCTATTTGCGATAGGTAAATCCATGACATGGAGATAATCTAATGTCTGAAACCATTACTTTTCACAAAAAATACGAAATATCCAAACATGTTTTCAGCTGATTGACGCCGATTTTATATATATATATATATATATATATATATACTAGGGCTGTCAAAATTAAAGCATTAAGTCAGGTGATTAATCCAAAAAATTTTAACTCAGTTTGATTTACCTAAAAAATAATTTGCATTCTTTGCAAATACGTATTGTGCCGTATTAGCTGTCTTTAGCACATCTCAGAACAAAACGCTGTGTTTAAGTTACCACTGGGCCTTGCAAACCAACACTGCAGAAGTGTGGCGCTTGTGGGCAGTTTTGAGAAATGTTTCGAAAATAAATGTCTGCAAAGATGTCTCCATTTAGATCGTATTCAAGAATACAAGAAAGCTATTAGAACAGTCTTTGAATTAAATATACTTCATATTTGGTGATTTTGCATCAATAGATATTATTCAAGTAAATATCTGTTTATAAGCTTCGCAAAAAATGTTAGTTGAAAAATGTGATTAATCATGATTATTCATGGAATTTTTTGTGATTAATTAGTTAAAAAAAGTAATCACTAATATATATATATGTATATATATATATATACATATATATGTATATATATATACATATATATATACGAACAATCATCCACGCTCACACTCATACCTAGAGAGAGAGTATATGTATATATGCATAAAATCACCGTTAAACGGCTGAAAACACGTGAAATGGAAAAAGAGTAGGATGTGATATTGGAAAAATATGCAATATTGATAATATTGTGATATTTAGCATGTACCTAAAGAAATGACATCTTTATTATCTAATGAAAGATTTTCACGTGGAAAATATTTATGTATTGTATTGAATGTTTGTGCTTATTTTGTGTTAGTAATGTCCCTAGGTACTCTTCTATTAGATGCCGATACGCCTCCAAGGTTGCATCTGATTGATCAAGTTTATATTAAAGCATAGGATTCCCTATGAATGTATTGCAGTCAAAAATACAATTAGTAACCCATTTGAATGGATTCGAGATAACAAACAACAGCGATCACGGGTTTGTGTTACGAGTCCAACACCAAATAAATTAACCCTCCTCATGCTTTTAACATATTCAAATGTATTAAAGCCCACTTTTTAAGGAGATCATTAACATATTTGAACACACGCAATAAAATTCCAAGCATTTTGTAGTTTCGAGCCGCTGTCACCCACTACGCTTTGCTACATTGTGGCTAAGCGAAACACCTATGGAGGGGAACACATTGCTTGTATGTTGTACAGTCCAACTTGGCCTCACTCCCCCGGATGAGTGTATGCAATTCAGCAATCCGATTGGCATCCAGGCCGGCGCATCCAGGCCAGAACCTGCCAATGGTACAGCGACACACTAAGCTCAGTGGCCACTTCCCTTTCAAAACATCTTGTTGAAGTCTTGCAACTGATCAATTGTTTGGCATGGTCCTGGTATCATGATGTCAAAATGTGAACATCTTCATGAAAAGGGACGGTTTAAATAGAAATTCTATTTGAACTAAAAAATGTGTAACGTGAATTCATCAATCTCTTGTGAATTTTGCATTCACTCCCTTATCTGGGAACAGCACACTGTGAAAAAAGTACAAAAACAGTGAACAGAGAGACCTGTGTGTGTGTGTAATTCAAAAGTTTAGATAGGGTCAAATTAAGTTCACTTGTAATTGTATGTTTTAGGTCATCCCAAAGTAGAATAATACCCAACATTTTGCCAGTACTGTAGAGTACAGTACAGTATATACTGTATACATTATGTTCTTACGATTGTGCAAAACTGATTAGCCGAGCCATGAGAGGATGACCTTTTTCGTCTGAATGACATTATATTAAGATTTTAAAGATGCATCCAAAACATAAAATGTTGCCCATTGGTCACTTTACTGCCTTAATTTGGCTTTTATAAAAGTCCTCTGTCCATGGCCATTATCTTCTGTCTGTAAAATATTCAAGCCTATTTGTATTAATAGCTACATGATGAGGTTTTCCCAAACAAGCTAGTGTTTTATTTTATGTCAAACAGCAGCATTATTTGAGACATAGCTCAGTTTTTTTTTAACACACAATTAGTCATTGGGCCACATCTGCTAATTTGTTTTTCTTTTTCTGAGATCATTTGCTGAAACAGCTGTCCTTAAAACAGAGTTTCCTTTCTTTGGAACTCCTAGGCCATATGATCGAGTGTGTTTTGGACACGAAGCATTTAAATGAAAAATATTGAGGGGAAAAAAAAAAAGATTTTGATTGATTGACACGTGCGGAATCTTGTGTAAGCAGCCTGGAGAAATAAAAGTAAAAGTTCCATCAAAAAGACCACACTTAGTGCTACCACTGCACTTTAATGTGGTTTTAAGGAAACCCAAGCCGATGTGTGGTTGAGCCCGGAGAGCTGAGGGGCTTTGTGTAATTCGGCGTTCCTCCGTATGTCTTGGGATGGTCCAAAACCGCAGGCCTTGACATAAGCGTCAGTTCCAAAGATGACTGCCAAGTTTCAATGTGAGCAATATTTCTGTTTTTAATCCAAGCGTGCTCCTCTAGGATTTCTAGCAGAGGAAAGTGCACTAAGACAGCTGTTCTATAAAGGCCGAAACCCACGTGAAGTTGACCCGGCACTCTGTTTTAGAACTGTTGGTAAATGTTGATTTTATTTATTTTTTTAACAAAAAATAAAAATCTTATGAATCATCTGTCTAGACAGTCGAACAACCTGTATATGATTGCATAGTATTCTAAAATTCTTCTCACCAAGACACAATATGACAATTGCACTCCATAAAGCAGGACTGTTAAAAGAAGGGGGTGGGAGGATGGCAGTGCATTAGGAATAACTGTTGTCCATGGAACTAATAGGCATGGAATGATGACAGATATCATCGAGTAGACTACTTGCGATGACTGGGAAAGAATTAATAAGCAGGAATGGGTTAATAGTGCATTAAGAGCCAGCAGGGGAACGGCAGGAAAGCGGAGGGAGAAGCTTCTGAAGTCAGCTGTGAGTAATCAGCCCATGGCGAGTCTTCAGCGATTACCATAACAGAGCAATTGTACGTGAAAAATGGATAATAGTATGGACAGAGAAGTGTGGCATGTGTGTGTGCAAGAGTGTGTTGTGATGGCTGTGGGGGATGTTTGAAATACATAAATGCTACTAGCTCACTAGTTGGTGTGAGAGCAAGCATATGTGTCGTACTGTTTTGCTATTGAGATAGATAGATAGATAGATTAGATAGATAGAGAGATAGACAGGTGCATAATGCTCGAGACCAGTGTAACAGGACTTGAAAGACATTTGACAGCTTTGGAACAAGGGAAATGAGAAGATTTAGGGATATGATACAGCTAAAAATCGATATGGCCTTGGCTTTTCTTCTAACAGAGCTCATGAGAGGTTTCATTTTATTTAGTATGCGGAATCCCTTGGTTAGCTTATTATGCTCCGATCAGCATGCATTCCTTCTCTAATCATAGAGACATTTATCCTTGGGAAGAGAGCCTATTCAGTCAGTTAGATGTTCAGTCATTATGCGAGGGTACAACCATAATGTAAATTTAATTGGTAACATTGTACATGCGGACTGTGACTAACCACAGCTACAAAAATAACCAATGTGGGGAGCTGCCGTTCTAGAATAACAAAGTTTATACTGTAAGAAATTTGCCTTTTTTTACTGTGAAATTGAAAGCACGTAAATACAGTAAGAGGGGTATAGTTACATTTTAGTTCTACAGCGTATCACAATACAAAGATGGAAAGCATATGAGCAAGAAGGCTGTATTGCATTATGAGTCAAGTGTCAGAAAATAGAAATGTGTTGGAAACAAAGTTAATACATGGCACAATTAAACTAAGTTTGGAGTTTGGAGTCGTGTACGAGGCATCCGAACCAGATACCGAGCCACTTCATCTGGTTTGTCTCAATGTGGAGGAGAAGAAACCTCCCAGATGACCAAGCATCTCACCCTCCTTCTACGGGAGAACAAGAAAAACGTTTAGAGGAAACTCATTTCGCCCGCTTGTATCTGAGATCATGTTCTTTTAGTCATAACTCACAGTTCGCGACCATAAGCGAGGAAAGGACGAGTTTGGGCTCTCTTCCTCGACACGGAGAGGGCATATCACCCTCTTCCGACCGACAATTATCTCAGATTTGGAGCTTGTGATTCTCATCCCAACCACTCAGCTCCATCAAGAGTTTAAGATGACTGGTTGATGAAGCCAACAGAACCACATCATCTGTGGGGGCGTGACACTAAGATCACCAAGCCGGATACCCTCAATGCCTTGGCTGTGTCTAGAAATTCTCTCCATAAAGGTTATAGATGACCAGAAATGGTGATGTAACCCTCACTAATAGAGAAGGGTACCTAACCCCAGACCGAAAGGTGACCAGGGACTAAATTATTAAAAACTGTAGTATCGACCACCCTGAAAGGTTCTGTGCTTTCAAACCATTTCTTTTTCTGTAAATTAGTCTTTTCCTTTATTTATTTTACATTAAAGTCATTGCAAGACAAGGACATTTATAAAAACGAACAACAAAAACTGTGTTAATTGTATGCGCTAATTCTACATTTACACAACATGAATCAGAATCAGAAGAAATCAGAATCAGAAATCCCTTTATTGTCATTGTACTCAAGTGTGCAACGAGATTAGAGAGCTTGAAGTTGAAGATATGATATGCTCTGGGCATAAGAATTGGATCAGACTGGTTCTAGAAAAAAAACAATCCGATACTGATCCATTTTGGCCAAAATTACAAATCTTTGTCTTCTGTTTTTATTAAATTTCACTTAATGTCCCAACTTCATTGAATTGTTGTTTATACTTCTGGGTCATATTTCTCAGATAGTAAAGAAATGTTTACAGCAAAAACTGGAATCAGAAAAGGCCCAAAGATAGTGACTGACTGAGCCAAGTGGTGTGCCACTGTATTTGCGCATTACGCATTTACCCAGGTGGAACGGAAAGAAGTTCCCACCGATAATTCCGACAAGATTTCAATGGTTAAGTTCTGTTCCACTTTGTTCCTGTTAATGAAATATTGAACAGAGTATCTGGTCTTGATTATTTATTTTGTAACCGATGGCCACGGCAGTAGCATTTCCCCAGGAATTTTGCCATTACTTTAAGTTTTCTCAGTCTATCACAGGATCCATGACAGGTCTTGGGGGAGTGGCCCTGCAGCGCAGCAATGTGCCTACGTTATGTTCCGGCCCACGGCCTACCATAAATGCCAGTATGTTCCCTCAAAGCCTGTCACATTCTGATGGAGGTCCTTCATGATTCTCATGTTCTGTCAAAGCTTTGTATGGATTAAACATGGATGATGGGCAGCTTTGGAGCATGTTTGTTGTCCGAGGGTCGAATGAAGCTCCCTTGCCTGGCCCGGGTCGTGTGTTGGGGCATATGTACATTGCTGCTGAATAAATGTTTGATATTTGTTTCCTCTCAACTATTAAATCTCAAACCATCGCATACCAAAACATGCAAATGAGGCTATTCACATAAGCCTACGTTTTTATTTTGCACACGTTTAATCAGCACATATTCTTCCGTCCACACTTCCTACAAACCCATAATGCCTTTAACCTGGGAAGTTATACACAACCACCAAAAAACGTGACTCATTGAAGTCCGAGGCTGGAATTTTTATAAAACTTGTGAATCGCAAAGAAATCCATTTGAAAAATACTGCACAGTTTAAATATGAAAATATCTTAGAGAGTGGATGAGTATCATCAGTTTATCCACATAGCTCCGTCACTACGCTACACTTTGGAGGAGTGCATGTGTGTTTTTAATTCTATATGAAATTAATTCAATAAAAGTAATCCAATCAAAAAAAATGTGTACGACTGAACTCATATTTGAAGGTCCATCAATAAAAAACGGGGTGTGCCTGCTATTCTCTAGATCAGTGGTGCCCAACTTCCCTTACGCCATAGATTGGGCGAATCACTGTAACGTACTTGCTAAATCATATAAAAGCAAGTAAATAAATAAAAAAAAAAATCTGTGACAACTCACCATTCCGCCATTATGGTGACTATAGTGGTATTAAATGTAGAAGCCCTAAAAATCGCACAAACAGCATTTACAATAAAAAATGGGTGAAAACGTCCACTGGCACAAATACACAAGCAGACAGCAATTAGTATCATATAATATGTCGACATTTGTGGCAGGGACAAAAATCAGATGTTGGGCAGTCGGTGACCAGAGGTGAGAGTTATGGGCTAGGTGTGTCCTGCACTGTCAGCATGAGTCAGTGGTCACCGGGCCTGAATCAGAACGTGCAAAATTATATCCCATCTTCATGGGGTGCTGGACTTACAACAGCCTCGAAAGTGCAGAAGAGGTGAAATTTTAATAGAAGTCGCTCTAATTTGCGCTCAGGGTCAGATTTGACAGAGAACATTTTAGGGTTGATCCGTACTCAGTTTGAGGATGCATGAATAACAGATTTCAGTTGACGGGAGAATGGGCGCAGGTGTAAAAGCAAGCACACGTTTTCTGATTTACAAACACTAGAATATAGCCTGCAGAGGCTTCACAGTGCGGTTGCACAACTTACTTAATACTTTGTAACTCCTTATATACTATCCATCCATCTTCTGTACCGCTTCTCCTCACTCGGGTCGCGGGGGGGGGCGGGGCTGGATCCTATCCCAGCTATCTTCGGGCAGTAGGCGGGGGACTCCCTGAACTGGTTGCCAGCCAATTGCAGGGCACACAGAGACGAACAACCATCCACGCTCACACTCATACCTAGGGGCAATTTAGAGTGTTCAATCGGCCTGCTATGCATGTTTTTGGAATATGGGAGGAAACCGTACCCGGAGGAAACCCACGCAAGCACGGGGAGAACATGCAAACTCCACACAGGATGGCCGCAGCCGGGATCGAACCCACACCCGATGCTGTCTCTCACTGTGAGGCCACCATGCTAACTAGTCGGCCACCATGCCGCCCCATTATATACTAGATAACTATATAAGAAAGAATCGTATCAAAGTGAGCAATGTAACACTGCTGCAGCTAGTCGTAATCACCTCAAATACATTTTTCGTCAGTTTGCTTTTTTTCAAGGGCTGATGAGATAAGGCTGTTTTTCTCTTAGCTTGTCCAGCATCGCCCAAACACCAAGCAGGTGGCAGGGAACATTGGGTGGCCATAGATCACATAGCAGCACAAATGGTACATTACAGTTTCACGAATTACATAAGAACATGGACAAAATGAACAGAATGTGTGGTAACGTGGTGCGTCAAAGACTCAGTCTGCTTGCATCTGTGTTTTTATGTACATGCTCTCTACACTTTCACACTTACACCTGCAATCTAATCAGATTTAAAACAAGAGTTGCATTTTACCAGATTGCATTTCGTGATACTTTTATAGTGTTGGAAAGGCATTTAAAATGTTTCTCTGATGTTATGGTGATAGACAGGACACCCAAAATCTTAAATACATTATCTGATTCAGTGCACTTTTTACAGCACTAACTAGCCTTCATCAGTAAGGTTTGCATGTTCTCGCCATTGTGGTGTGGGTTTTCATCACCTACTCCGGCTTCATCCCACAATAGAAAAACATGCATGTTAGTTAAATTAAAGACTAAATTGTGAAGGTGAGTATGAATGGTTGGTAGTCTATACCTGTATGTGCCCTGTGATTGGCTCTCGACCAGAGTGTACCCCGTGTCTCACCCAAAGTCAGGTCAGATGGGGCTTCAGGTCACTCCTAAGGAATACCAGCGGTACAGAAAATGGATGGCTGTTGGATGGGGCACAAGTGTGCCTTATGAATTATGCTTTGAGCATGCTTGTTGGTATGTGTGTATGTGACCTGAGCTGGCCTTTTAGGCAAAGGAAGTCATCCACAAGACAAACTAATCGACTGTATGTGTGTGTTTCTCCTGATTCTTATTGCATATTTGTGGGCTTGTAAATACATTTGACAGACTAAACTGTGATGTTATGTGAAGTGCAAGACTGACCAAATAAACCAGATGGCAAAGACATCTATGCCAACAAAGTCAGTTAAAGAACACACACAGGCAGACACACAAGTGGGTCCAAACCTCTGCAGGCCTTCAGTCCTGGGCCACTGGTAGAACATTCACCCGCTGGCAGTGTCCCTCTTTGGGTGAAAGTCCAGGCTCAGACAGCCTGGCAGCATTTGGCAGTTGGGGCCTCACAGATGCCAGCCGAAGAGCTCTGGGAGCCTGGAAGGGAGTGTGTGTGGTTGCATATGTGGTAGTGTTGTTGCACTCATCTTGCGTGAGGTCTCTCCTTACTTTGGGCAACACATGCTCAATCAGTGCTTGTGAGAGTAGAACAACCCTAGTCAAAGCATCACATGCCCAGCGCAAAACAAAAGCTTGTTTCCAAAAAAGTGGATGTGTCGACAGATGTCGAGCGCATACTGGTCCCTTGAGTAAGCGGTTTCGAGTATCTGTCTTACCTGAGGCTGCTCTACAGCTGTCCTATAAGCTGAACAGTGTCCCTACCACAGATACCACGTATGTGTTCTGTGAGTGTGTGGGCGTGTGCGTCTATGTCCATTTTTACTCCAAGTGAGTTCCTTGTGGAGGAGATGATGCGTCACTTGAATCATGTCTGGCGTCTATGTAGAGATAACACATCCAATTGTCCTACTTTGGAATTACGTCCGTGTTTATTGACTGAAACAACTCTAAATACTGATTAGAAATAACACTAATAAATACAAAGAAAAAGATACAGAACAGAATGTACCACAAATAACACTTTTTTTTATCTTGTAGTATTTTCCATAGAATATATTATATATTCTCCTCACATCCCAATGAGAAAACACATTTAGTATTTTAACCTTAAATATTGTTAGTCTTGAGATGATTGCAGAAAAATTGCTTGCATGGCTTTTCTTCAAGTAGGACTGTTCCTCCCTTTTTGCCAAAAACATGCATTTTAGGTTCATTGATGTTAATTGTTGTTGGGAGGGTGAATGTTTATTTGTTATGGACAAACATGCGTCCTGCAAATGTCTGCCAACATGACTCCGGTTTACCCTGCCTATTGCCCGAAGTTAGAAGGAATAGGCGCCAGCGAAACTGTGACCCTAGTGAGAATTAGTGGCATAGAAGATGAAAATGAAGATGGTGTAAATGTTAAAAAAAAGTTGAACACAAATAATGGTTACATTTCAACTATTACATTATACATCAGAAATGATATAAGAAAGCTGATAAGGAGCTGAGTAAAAGCAGATACAAGCCAGAAAATGCAAGAGGAATGTTGAAATGCTGCCAGGAAGCATCCATTAAAAAGTACGAAGAAAAGATGACATCAAGTCAGGACAGGAGGGAGGTCTTCAACACCCCCCCACACCTCTCACTCTAAACAGTGTGATAATACTTTTAGAAATGACTAAAAAGCTACACGCCTTTGGAATTACATCCCAGCTATCAGTAGCCACAAGCCTCGGTGCGAGACGGCGTGACAGGTGTACGTTTCAGCAACTTAAACAGGGCGGATTAAGCCACTAGTGGCTCCTCTTCATATGCATTCCTTATGGGAGTTAAGGCCATTTGATATGCAGGGCCAAAGGCAAGATTACCGGCTCATAGGCCCATGGAGAGAGGTGTGCTGCAACTAAAAGCCTGGATTTGAATAATTGTGGCAGGGCTTAGTGCCTGGAATCAGCACAGAACAGAACCAATGGATTATTACACACACAGTCACAGACACACATACTAACTTTGAAACGCTTTGACTTGTCTGACTCAATAGCTTACAGTATCACGGAGTGAACGTGTGCGTGTGTGTGTGCGCATGTGGTGATTTGTGTCATATCCATTCTGTAATGTAAATGCATGCTACTGCTGTTCCTCTGTGCTTGTGATTATTATTTACTTACAGAAATGCAAGTGTGCGTGACAGATCATATATATCTTGGCATGATTGTGTGTAAACATGAGTATTTGTATTGAAGTGTTAATGGCTGTATTTCCCCGGCTATGTACATGTGTGTGTGTGTGCGCGTGTTTGCGTGTGTGAGTGAATGTAAACACCTAAGCACAGCAGAGCTACACTTACACCTTTATACTCTTAACATGGATTGACGACTGTTCTATTGTGCTTGTCAAGGTTATAGGTAATTGGAGTTTATCTCAGCTGACTCTGGGTGAGAGATGAATTTGACAAAGGAGTGGTCACAACTCATTCACAAGGTAAAAAAAAATAATAATTCACATTCGCACTTGAACAATTGAGTCTCCAAATAAGCTGAGTATGTTTGCGTATATTTTGTGATGTTCCAGTACGGATAACCAAACTCCACATAGTGATGTTCCTAAAATACAGTGCATGTGGGTGTGTGTGTGTGTGTGTGTGGTACAGTATACACAGAATATTCTATGCATTATACAGAGATAGGCACGTCAGCAATTTTTGCCCATTTGTCATTCGTCAAGGCCAGGAGACCCATCCATCATTGTCAGTCCGTCATTATTTTAAGCCAAACAAAACTTTGATCGTCAGTCCGTCATTGTTATTTTAGTTGCGCTTCCGTCATTGCTTGTGAGATCTCCGCAATTTTATGGCCGTCAGGAAATCTTATCTGTACATTTGAGTTGGTCACCATTATTTTTGGACTTGTCAGTACAAAAACTGGTTAACAGCACACAATCGTGTTCATTTTGAAACAGTGTGGACCACTTTTCAAGCACACAAAATATAGATTATATGTATATAAATTGTGAAACTGTATGGAAAACTTCATATACAGTCAGAAAATATATAAATTCTTCAAATAGTTCATTGATCCTGTCCATGCTTCTCCTCCACAAACTGCTTCCTTGTAGCCGGGTTACCCCAACAAGGACACATTCGCGGACAAAAACGAGCCACCATTCACACACAGTCACACTTCATGACAATTTAGAGCGTTTAATTAGCCTACCATGCATGTTTTTGGAATGCAAAAGTAAACTGCAGGGGCTGTGTTAACTGCGATTAAGTATTTTTACTCAGTTAACTCAGTTTGATTTACTTCAAAATTAATTGGCATACTTTGCAAAGCCAAATTCCAATACTGTACCACATTAGCTGTACATCTTAACCACACCAACTCAGAACAAAACACCCAGCTTAAGGTACCACTGGGCCTTGCAAAGCAACACTGCTGGATTGTGGTGCTTGTGGGCAGAACTAAATTTGTAAGTTTTGAGAATTGTTTCTAAGGAAAATGTCTGTAAAGATCACCGTTTAGACTGTATTCATCAAAGAAAGCTATGAACAGTCTTTTAAAATACACTTAATATTTGGCTATTTTACATTAATTACAAGTTATTATCCAAGTAAATACCTGCTACACGCTTCACAAAAAATAGTTGAAAAATATGACTAATCACAATTAATTACATTTTTATTTATAATGAATTATTTCAGAAATATAATCACTTGACAGCACTAATATAAATATATATGTGTGTGTGTGTGTGTGTGTATACAAACACCTGTAATTTCGTGATTATGAAGCGTTTATTAGCTGCATGTCTCCAAGTTATAACACATTGGGTAAAGAAAGAGATCACACAGATGAATTTTTAAAAACTTTGTATTACTTTTTCCAAACAGTGCTGAACTCAACTATTACAGAGTTGCCTCCCAGAAAGCTTTTCAGTTCCTTTTGTCGCAAGAGGCAAATTCGTCAATGAGCTCGTACGTTCTGACTCATCAGCAGCGCAGCCTTTGGAAACTCATTTGTTACCCTTTCCTGCTCCTGCCTGACTGTGGTTGGGAGATGCAGGGGAGTTGCCAGCGATGGTGGGAGTCCGGTGGCCAAAACGAAATGAATAGCTTTATAGAGGGGCCAACAAGTATTTAGTCAGGCACCAATTGTGCAAGTTCTCCCACTTAAAACAATGAGAGAGGATTGTAATTTCCATTCTAGGTATACCTCACCCAGCCAACATGTCCAACTGGGCCCCAAATGGGGCAAATGCGGGATTCCTGGGTGCCGAGTAGAAATGGGCTAGAAGTCGGCAATGGTACAGGGTTCCATGTGGGCGCCATCTGGGATTTGTGGGCATGGGCTTAAACTGGGCAAATGTTGTGGGTGCAATACGGGTTGTGTATGGGCTAAGTGGGCATGGGTTAGAACTGGTCAACCATGTGAGGGTCTCATATGGGCTGTATATGGGCCAAGTGGGCATGGGTTAGAACTGGTAACCATTTATCGGTCCTGTTTGGGTTATGTGAGGGCTAAGTGGGCATAGGTTAGAGCTGGTCAACCATGTCTGGGTCCTGTATGGGTTATAGATGGGCTAAGCAGGCATGGGAAAATTTGTTCTGGAGCCTTTTTTATATTTAATGCATGCTATGCTAATAGTAACCACCCAAAGACTATTCTCAGTTGAACTATTCAATGGATGCCAGAACGATAGAGACATGGCCATGGATCCTATCCTGCGAGATTGTGAAAGGACTAAAATAAGTGTAGGATTTTTGAGGACCAGAAGTCAACTTTTATTAGGTTTGACATTGATTTAACTTATGGAACAATGCAAATTATGGTCGGGTTGTTGTTGGACTTTTCAAACAGAATTTTTCAGCTTTTGAGTAAGGGACGGGTGTTTTTATTTTCTGGGACTCTTGAGAACAAGTGGCACGCACGGTGGCGGACTGGTTAGCACGACGTAGTACAATTTGGCATTGTGTATTGTTTTTTGGTTCCATTCAAAATGCACAAAACATATAGACATATTTTGTTTGTGGATCGCTGCAGCATCACACGAGCGCACAGAGACAAATGTGGCAGCAACTTAAAAAAATTAAAATAAAATATCGAATCGAAATCGGGAACTGAAAATCAAAAATCGAATTGGGGCTTGAGTGAATCATCTCCCTAATCATAATCATTTTGGTAGAATGTTGGGCTCTTACCCTTTGAGTGTATGTGGCGTGACCGAAGCTGTTCACTTAATCGACAATTTCTTTCCTGTTTCGTTTATCAAACCCAGTTTAACTGCCAAAATATTTTTAAGTATGTGATGATTATTTGGATCGAGTGACACCTATGTTATAATGGTTGCAGGTATTGGTGGAACGTCATTGGACGATAGTGCAACAATGATGCCGTTCATCATGACAAATCCTCTATCTCTGAAGTACAATCTCTTTGGACATCATAGCAAGAACAAGCGCCGAGACCTGCCTTTTTCTGATGTTCTATACGGTAAAATATAAATTTTTTTAAGGGAGTGTGGTGAAGACATTTCAGCATGTCCTATCAGGTTTCACAATCAATCAAAAATTAGCTTTACTAAGTTGGCTTCTTGTCTTTTTTGTTTTAGGAGCACTGAAAAGGAATGGAGCCACAAAGGACATCAACGAGAAGGACCCAGGCGCCCCTGTCCAAGTGGTTCACGGGAGCTCGTGATCGAGGTGGGAATAGGGCAGTTAGAGCTCGGAGATCTCAAGGCAACACACAGGACAATGAGGCACAGTAGGCAGAGTGTCATTTACCTCTGCCTTGGTATAATACAGACATACTTTTCAATCATGCGTGATGACGACACTTTGGTTGAGGGGTGGGCTGTGGTGGTGATGGTTGTGATGGGGGGTTATGGGATTTTCACCGATGTTGCAGCTCGTGCCACTTCATGCGCCCTCTGTCAAGGGACAATATTTTTTTTTGTCGTTCATGTTACACTTTTTCAATTTTTATTCTTGTTACACCGATAGTGACAGCATAAAATACACAAAGTGTGTACAATTTATCTCAAAGCCACTAGACTTCTCTTCAACATGGAGTGAAAGAACTAATCAAAAGTTAGGACGGTATCAAGGCCGTCTTGCCCACACAAGGCAACCTCCTGTCTGCCCAATTTTAACTGATTCATTCTCATCTCACAAAGAATCCATCTTGTATAGATCCAGTTTTCAGCCCAGCTTCAGTGACATCACTCTGCACCTCAGCTCTACATTTACCTCCGCCAGATAAGTTCTCCGGTAAGGATTGCTTGCCATTTATTGTAGACTGTGAAATGCACGAACATTTGCTATCAGCATTCACCACAGAATGTTCTAAGGTGGCATTTATGGTGTCACATCTCACTGGGAGGGCGATGGCCTCAGCCACAGCTGAGTGGTCCAAGGGATCATCCATCTGTGACTCTCTCAATGACTGTGCAGAGGCCCTAAGGAGGAGTTTGGACCCCGTTTCCTCGGGATTGTGAGAAGGCACGAGACCTGTGTCACGTCAGACAAGGTAAAGATAAAGTGAGCAATTACACAATCAGATTTCATGCTTTGGCTACAGACGTAAGATGTAATGCCACAGCCTTGTCTGATATATTTTCAAAAATACTCTAAAGCTAAAACATTTGTTAGTGCTTCTTGACCTTCCATCAAACATTGAATCTTTAATCAGATAATAAGAACCAACAATCGTCTACAAGATCGTTGGCCCCACCGCAATGCTGTCGTGTCGACACCGGGATATGCACAGTCTCATAAAATTTCCACAGCAAAATGACTCAACGGGGAAAGAGAAACCAAGGGAGCTGGGACGAGCAAAACTGTCTGACCATCACCATTGCTTGCAAGAAGAGCGATGTTTCTATTGTGAACAGACGGGTCAACAGGCTCACCAGTTAATGGGAAGGTGCTGGTGAGCCATTTTGTTGTGAATTCCTTCCCTAGGAAACTAACAAATACAACTGTAAAACTTCATGACTCTTCTCTATCTCTTGGTCTACTCAAGGGATGATGAAAGTTTCATGCACCGGGACTACTTTTAAAAAGTTAGGTTTGAAAACACATCTATTTCCCAAACCATTGCAAGCCAATGTGCTCATTGGCAGCCTACTTTTTTAGGTTACCCATAAAACAGAACCTCTGAAAGAAGTAGTTGGGAAGCACCATGTACCAATGATTTTTGATTTGTATATTCTGAATTGCAGCCTATCGTACTGGATTTCCCTTGGTTACAGAAATTCAATCCACATATCAACTTGGATAGTGGGGATAACAAATTTGGCAAAGGGTTGCTTTTTTTCAACTCACCTGATGATGATATGAAGGTCATAGCTGTTCTGAATATTTCTTCTGATAAAGACCCTGAATCTCCCAGTCTCCAATTTACTACCAAGATCTACAAGAAGTTTTCAGCAGAAGTAAGGCCCCTATTCTACCTCCTCATAGACCTTATGACAGACCCATTGATTGGGTTTCGGGGGCTCTCATCCCGAAGGACAGCCTGTACTCAGGTCCTAAGAAGAGGGTCAAGAATGACTATAATGAGGCCTCATTGAGAGCTGGTCTTATTCGGCCATTCAATGGCAGAGGTAGGGTTCTTTTTTTGTAAAAAAGCGAGATGGACTCTAGACCGTCCAGTGATTATGGCCCACTTAATGATATCACTGTCAAGAATCAGTTTCCTCTTCCATTCTTGTCATCAGGTTTGATCAGCTTCAGGTGGCCGAAACCTTCAGTAAACTGGACCTGGAAAATGCATATCACCTGGTTAGGACTGACGACATTGACTCAAGTTTAGACCGACCACAAAAATTTAGATGTTCGGAAATTAAAAAGACTGAACCCACGTCAAGCCAGTTGGTCACTGTTCTTCAACAGATTTGTGTACTGTCTTACAGGATAAATTCCCAGAACACCAAACCTGATGCCTTGTTTCCTTGTTTTTTTGCCCCAATTTGATTGCCACGGAACCTGAGCCTATCCTGCCAACGAAACATGAGGTAGGGGGCTTGCCTTGGCAAATGGAATCATCAGGCAAGCAGGCGCCTGGTAAGAACCCGACAATCGGGTGTCTAATGAATCACTTGTTTGTCCCTGTTTCTATGAGGCCACAGGTGCTCCATTGGGCTCATACATTGGGGCTCACCTGCTATCCAGGTATAAAAAGAACGATGAATGTCCTTACTCAGAGGTTTTGGTTGCCCACCATGGAGTGCATCGTGAAGGTGTATATGTCTTGTCCTTATTCATCTTGTCAGTCTTTTCATAGTCCCATGTTTAATCAAGTTTTAAGCAAGCCCTGTCATTGAGAAGCCTAGTTTTGCATTTTTCTTTTGGTACTTTGTATTGTTTATTTTTGGTGACCATTTCTCCAAGTGACTTGTTTTTCTTTGTAACAGTTGCATTTTTTTCCTCTCATGAGTCACTTTGTGTTTAACTTCATTCATTGAACAATTTATTATTTGAACTTTGATTTGTTTGTGTAGTGCATTTGCGTTTAAACCTAGTTCAGTCGTAACAGTTTTCTGCAAGTCTTCACAAGGTTTTCACACACCGTTGCTGGTATTTTGACCCATTTCTCCATGCAGATCTCGTCTAGAGCAGTGATGCTTTGGGGCTGTCGCTGGGCAACACGGACTTTCAACTCCCTCCCAAGATTTTTTTCATGGGTTTGAGATCTGGAGACTGACTAGGCCAATCAAGGAGCTCGAAATTCTTCTTACAAAGCCACTCCATTGTTACCCAGGTGGTGTGTTTGGGATCATTGTCATCTGCTATATGGATAAAGTTGGATTGTATTGTATACTAAAAGTCACATTGCATCTTCAAGACCCTTGCTGACAGAAGGATGTTTGCACTCAAAATCTGACGATACATGGCCCCATTAATTCTTCCCTTCAGATGGATTGTGCTGGTCCCTTTGCAGAAAGACATCATGATGTTTCCAACACCATATATAAACCTCTGTTTTGGTTTCATCGGACCATATGACATTCTCCCCATCCTCTTCTGGATCATCCAAATGCTCTCGAGCAAACTTCAAATGGGCCTGGTCAAGTACTATGTTAAGTAGGGAGACACGTCTGGCAGGGCATGATTTGAGTACTTGGTGTGTTAGTGTGTTACTGATGGATTCCTTTGTTACTTTTGTCCTAGCTCTCAGCAGGTCATTGACTAGGTTGGTCCTGGGATATTTGCTGACCATTATTGTGATCATTTTCACCCTATTGAGGTAGATCTTGCTTGAAGCTGAAGGAGATTTTCAGTGTTGTCTGTCTTCCATTTTTTGGTAATTGCTGCCACAGTATCTTCACACTAAACTGCTTACGTCTATATAATTTAGTTTTTAGTGTCCTTTGACAGCTCTCTGGTTTTGGCCATATTTGAGTTTAGAGTGTGACTGTTTGAGGTTATGGATACATGTCTTGTACACTGATGAGTTCAAATAGGTCTCATTAATACACATAACGAGTGGAGGACAGACGAGCTTCTTTCAGAAGAGGTTACAGGTCTGCGAGAGCCTGAAATCTCACTTGTTTGTAAGCGACCAAATATAATTAATTATAGTTTCCACTATAATTTTCATATAAATTCTTTAAAATTCAGACAAAGTGATTTTCTGGATTTTTTTTCTCATTTTATCTCTTATGCTTGAGATATAACTATGTTGAAAAATACAGACTTTGCTCATATCTTTAAGTACATATTTTGAACTTGCACAATTGGTGGCTGACTAAATACTTTTAGCGCCAGGATATTTTTGGAACTTAACTCAACTGAAGACGTTTCTCTTTGGGCTCAATACAACCCCGCTGCCAATTCGCGCAAACACTTCCGCATTTCTTTCTCATGCTAGGTTCAGACTGAACACGAAATATGAAATCACGCCATGTGTCTCGCATGGTTTTGTTCATGAGAGAACTTCAAACAAAGACGAGGATAGGCTCCTTCTTCTCCTCTGAAGAAAAAAAAAGTTTCAACATTGTCAGTCAATCTGGTGACTGGTGGTAGTGCTACTTTGATGGCAAAATACGATATTGGTTGACAGTACCTCAACTGAAGTAAGTCGAATTATTCACGTCATTTTACACTTGTGCTTCGCTCCCAAATTGTCCATGGTAAAAAACCTTCAGAGATACCTAAAGTGCAAAACCCCCTTTTACGCCTGTTGTCAACTGGGCACACTATCTGTTACAGTGAGTAACCATGCAATTTGGCACTTGCTATTTGAGATCGTATTAAAAGTTTCCAGTCTTATTTGAGCAACATGCCACGAATAGTGTCCGCATTCTGTTAGAATGAATGCAATTTAGCACCCGCTATTTAGGATCTTGTAAAATCAGGCCTACTGTGATGCATTTTGTGTTATTTCAACCGGGTCTTACTAAAGTTACTCTGGGCTTCTGCTTGACTTAAGTTGGTGTGAATGCCGAAATGTTTCTCAGATTTTTGTTCTTTGTTCTTTTTGGGGTGGGTGGGTAACTCACATCCTTGGGCTCATTGTTAATATAGAAAAAAACATGCAAAGAAGAAAAAAATTGCAAGGAGGCAATATCAAATGTCAAATAATGTGCACAGACCTGAAACCTCAACACACGCAAAATAGCCAAGTGTGTCCTCACTTTTTAAATGGTGTGACCGACACTTTGAATAGATGCAGCATCAACACCTGCTGCTGCATTTCAACCAAGGAGAGATGGGGAGTCAAAATGGCACACATCAATTGTAGCACACCAACACGCACACGCACACCTACACAGGCACTCGTCCGACAATCTTGGTTGTAAATATTACCTGATCTTTTTTTAGGTCAGTGAGAGCTCTTCAATTTTCGTTTCAAATATATCGCATTTGTTCTGTTGAAAATCCTGTTTGTCATTTGTGAAACTCGCCCTCTTTGAATACTAGTAACTGCATACTTGTAACCCTGAGGACATGACTATACTGTTGATTTTTGTAAGTATAAAATTAAAGAAGTTAATGTATGAATCAGGGATGTTTTTTTTTGTTTTTTTTAATCTTTCCTGACTGCGAGCACTGAGGATTTTATACAAACCCCAAAGGGCTAGACTGCCAACGTGCTGCCTCGGGTTTTGACTGTTTATTTTTGTATGAAAAGCCAACATATTTAGTGCTTACAAATGTTCGAGTTCAACTGCATTAAAATTTTAATTTTACTTTAATTTGGACTCTTCAATTTCGAGTACATTTTCAGCACTTTAGCATTTTGATCAGTAATAATGGAATTTCAAACTGAATTAATCTATTCATACCTAAATTTAGACTGAGAAGTCAAAAAGTAATACAGCACAACATTCAACCACTAAAACAAATTTTTGTGGTCAGGTATGCCAGCAAATGACGATAAATGGCCAATATTTTCAACGCACAGTTGAATCCTGACTATCCAACGTTTGCTATTTATAAATCCACCTGTTTGTGTTTTCACATATTAGTGTATATTATTGGCTGATTATAATTCTCTTCTTTTCCTTTCAGCTTTTCTCTTTATATTCTTTCTTCTAAAAAGGCACCATACTACTGAATGATGGGAAATTAATAAGTAGCGTCAGTGAAAGTAGGTAATTTCAAGTGAGATATCAATGTAGAGAATATTAAATTTGTACATTTGGAAAGCTAAGTATAGTCTAGATAGGAGTGTCTTCGCCACGTGTGCATGTTTTTTTCCCTTGTGAATGGCTGTTACAAAGCTCACGCTTAACAATTTATACTGCATAATCTACTGTCAATAATAAAATCCTTGATCATGTCATGTAAAGTTCTCAATTTCAAGTGCACATCATTTACTTCGAAATTTAAATAGGGTTAGTCAATAGTAGTTGAATCCTCATTTTTTTTTTTTATCAGTCATTCTGGACGTTAATCAGCATCGTCTGAATGATGTTTTGCGGCTTGGAACATACATATATATATATATATATATATATATATATTGGGGCAGTAGTCAGATAATTACTCGGAATGTGGACAGGGGCCACAGTTTTTTTTCTGAGACTGTAAGCCCTTGAATAAAATGTATTGAAGCAAGCAAAAAAACAAAACTAAAAGTAAATCCCTCATACGCTGAATGATAGTGGAATGAAGCATATGCAGGTAAATCATTTGTGATTGAAATTAGATCAGAAAGCTAACATTTTTTACACTTGCATATGAGCTGAACAGAATCTTTGATGAAAATACTATTTCAATTTTACAATGGAGGAGATGGATACTTGTGCCTATTGTGTGATCTATGTGGAGTGCCATCCCTCCTCTCCCAAAAAAAGGACATCTTTTATTAAGGTGTGACTTTGTCACCCACTCCTTATTATGAGTGGATGATAACGTAGTCTCCTCTCTCATCTCTTCACTGGACGCCTTTTTTACAGATCCCCAGACAGACTCATGTAAATCTATCAAGTCAGCTGAGAGAAGCACAGGCTTTGGGTGTGATAATGACTTAGAGGAGAGAACCAATGACACACATTCAGCCTAAAGCATACACACACATTGGTGTGCTATCCACACCTCTCCACTCAAAGAAAACTGTCCGATCTCCGCACTCATCCTGTCCCCAACCATCTAAAATCTGTGTCAGCGTCAGATTGAGGTGGCAACGCCCATCAGAACCATTATAATGTGGTGAAAGACAGAAAAGAGCAGGGGAGTTGGAGGGCATTGCCAGGCCTTCGACAAAGTAAAAAGCCTCGGTACCCATCCAGAGCCCCCAGTCTCAGTGGGTAGCAATGCGGAATGGGCCAGCCAGGGTGGTAATAGAGTAAATAACTCAAATGAGTCAGAGTGTGAATTACTTCTTTGACGGGCTGGAGGGAGTCCTGCTGTGAGTCCAACCAGGGGGTCCAGCCAGGATGCGCCTTCAAAATCTGGGGAAATGGCTTTGTGCTGGGGAGAGGCGATGGGTGGTCGGGGAAGGGGTGGTGGGGATAGTGGCAGGACATTGGGGTGCCATGTCATTGGGGACGGGGTGTGGTGTGTGAGAGTGTTTAATACAGGTGATGATGGAGGAAAAAATTGCTTGCAATAACTCGCTGTAGTATGTCACGACAAACCAGGCCACCTGAGGGATGAACCGGGTCTCAAATATGAGCCATGCTGGCCCAGGTTCTTTCTATAGATGCTCTTGAAAGGGCATTGTCTGATTGGTCTGGTTATTTGCATTCATTATCGCTCAACCTTTCGGCAAATAAAATTTCTATAAAGTATTAAAGTGCTAAAGGATGCTGATAGTGAATGCCAAAACAAACAAAAACAACTGTTTTTAAGGTTGCTATTTACTTAAAGTGAAAGAGCACGCACGTTTGAGGAAAATTCAAGGAACAAGTGACAAAGTGACGTAACTTAAGGTTGACGTGAAAAACTAACTTGGGTAAAGCGCTCACCAAAATGAGAAGGATGAATTACAATGGAAGGAAGACAACCCGTATAATGCAACACTGAACCAAAAACCTATTCACGATGCAGAATGAGAAACAGAAAATTACAGTAGTACCTGCACTGACAAGCATAGGTTCGGAAGAAACGTAACTGCTGACAGAACAAGAACAATGAGTATTATGTATGAGCATCAAAATGCAGTGACAAGCAAAGAACAATAAGTCATTGTCTTCCTTCAGAGTCTCCTAAATAACCTGCTAATAATAATCTTTAGCAGGTGTGATGCAGGAGACTCCGCCCACTGACAGCATCCAACTGAATGGAAAAACAATCACATAATAACAAAGCTGAGCAGCGACAAAACAGGACGATGACAGTGGACAATACCACTCTACTAAAGCTCAGTTTTGGAGAATAAAAAAACAAAACTCCAATGTTTTGTATTCATAGTAGGAGAATAATTTGAAAACCAAGCGTGTGGGTTATGTTTTTTAAAGGAAAGTACAGTATATTACAAAAACTAATCCAATGGTGAAATTATGAATACAGTTTCCATCATTGAATGACCTCGAAATAGGTTACATGGTCATTTCTATTCTGTACCGGCCCTCAAGTTCAGAGACACCTCCGAGCCATCGAGGGGCAAACAAAGACTTCAATGACACTCCCTCCTTGTACGAAGATTCTATTTATCATTTCAAAAGGGACAACCCCCTTCACCCATCCAACTCCGCCGATGGACAGCGTGTGCTCTCTCAGAACAAAAAATATCCGGCAGGAAACTTGGTCTTCAAGATCAGAAACATGGGCTAGACGTCATCTGTATGCTGCTGTGTGTTTGTGGGATCTGCTTCTCCTGTATGTGATCTTGTCCTGACCTTCACAATCTTCTTCCGTAATTCAATGCATCAAGTTTGAAGATTTTGAAAGTTAAATCAGGCAAAAGTTGCCAGGTTGTCTTGTGGCAGTAGAGCACCCTTGACAGACAAATCTGTATAATCTGTATTTAGGGAGGATACGTGAGGAGGGCTGGATATAAATTTAGAGATGCAAAGAAGACAGAATTTGAAGAAAATGCTGCGCAATATTGCATGATGTTTGTTTCCAAATAGTGAAAACCTAAACAGTAGTGTAGACAGAGTAGACAACTTACCAGATATGGACAATTTCTTCACCCATATTTCCATTTTCTAAAAAGTTTCATCTGAATATTCTTGTATTTCTTCGCAGCAGGAACAACACCTCACCTAGAACGAGAACTGAAGCAAAATTGGACACGACTTCCACCACTCATAATACTGTACATCTCAAATATTAAAACAAAATCTGCAGCCATTATGCTAAAATCAATCTCCCGATCTAATTGTTAATTCCAATTCTACGTAAAATTCTGTCTCATATTGAATGCTAGATCCCACATTGGAATTCCTTCACTGGAGCTCAGTTGGTGAGCCTCTGATGAGAAGGAATATCATGTTTGTTGGGATTTAAGGTGGACAGACCAAAAGCCATGTGCCAAACAGGCAAAAACCAGAACATATGAAATGTACAGTCTTGGTTGATGTGTGTCTTGTGCGTGCACGTGTGCGCATGTGTGTGTTCTGTCTGCTGCAGGCTCCTGACACGCCATAGTAGATGACGCTACGGAAGCCCCATTTGCTTGGTTGTTAATGGGATTGATGAAAAACCAAGACTTTTTTTTCTTCACACATTACACTTATTACACCAACCGTAATTTCCGGACTACAAAAAGCACCTTATTAAAAGTCGCAACAGCTAAATTTAGCCATAAAACAGAATTGTACTCACACTGGCTGCTTTATTTTAATAGCCTTGGGTCTCCACATGATAACATTGGATATTTGCAAAGAAAGGGGTCACACAAATTGATTCTTAATAACCTTTATTTACCTTAAACAGCTATAGATGTTTGTTTTTTACCCCAAAGAATGCTGAATGCTGCTAATTGCACAGTTTTCAGTTTCTCTTGTCATGAGGCAAATACACTAGTACCGCTTTCTCCAGCATGCTGCAATGCAGCCTTTGGAAACTAGTTACATGTTTGCCAGATGCAGGGAGCCGGAGTTGTACAACGTAGAGAGCGCCTGTCGTCCGCTGCCAGCGATAGTGGAAGTCGGGAGCCCAGCAAACAACAGAGAAAAGGCCGTTGCACTGCAGAGATGGCTGTATTTAAGGCACCATTTCCCAATGCTTAATACAAATCAACTCAAGATTTTTTTTTTTTCGCTCTCAATTGCTCAACAGTTAAGCGACACTACGCATATAAACCTCTCAATTTCTCTCTTCAGACAGCCAGACCTGCCCTCATAATTAGTATGAAGGCAGACTTGCAATGTTTCATTGGACCACTGTAACAAGACCATGGGTAAATCTATGGGCAGCTTGAAGGTCGTCAGTAAAAAAAATTAAATAAACCGCATCATATTAAAAGACGCAGGGTTCAAAGTGTGGTGAAAAAAATTAGCGGCTCTTAAGGAAAGTACGACATATAACACTTTGCTGATGTTGAAGTGCATTAAGTATAGTGCGTAGGTAGATAGACAGTTAGGCTATTAGTTAGGCTAGTCTATGTGTCAATAGTTACAGCATATAGACTGATGCATCAATAGACGGATAAATAAGTAGAGAGAGGGCACATATACAATGTTCATGTTAATGTAAATGTGCTTTATTTTCTCATTCATACTTCTGGCAAGTTTGACATTTACTCCACTACATTTGTGAAGAAGTTCCCCAAACATAACATATGCATGCATATTATATTGCATTTAAAACTTACTCACACCCTTAGATAAAATCTGGTTCAAGCAAAGTCTTTTCCAATTATCTACCTGCATTTTTTTTTCAGTTTCCCTCTTTTGTGAGACTTCTGAAAAGACAATGGTGGCAAGAGAAGAGCATTCATATACACTAGCCATATACATTAGTAAGATGACTCATACATTCTAAGAAGGAAGGACTACAATGGTGTTCAAATACATTTGTTCAGCATTCCACTACATGCTTAGTTGGAGACGATTACCAGTAGCCCCATGGATCACTGAGCACAAGCTATTACTAATTATATTTTGGTAGATCGCTGCATCCTTCTATTACCATGAGCCATTGTCATATTTGACCCAAATTCTGTTCAATATGTAATCCCTTCTCTTCTCCA
This sequence comes from Idiotropiscis lumnitzeri, assembly GCF_059441095.1. NCBI lineage: Eukaryota > Metazoa > Chordata > Actinopteri > Syngnathiformes > Syngnathidae > Idiotropiscis > Idiotropiscis lumnitzeri. The sequence goes on along the minus strand of NC_142399.1, from coordinate 17,750,585 downwards.
GCTTTCCGTTTTAATGTACTCATACGCAATACTGTCCCTGGCTATTTGGCATTTACAACTATTTGCCATCCACAAGTCCACTAATAACTGCGGCCTTTTATTGCATTAGCAATTCACTGTTCCGAAATGAAAGTCATAGCCTACCTGTTCCGCCCGCACCCTTTGCTGTTGCATATATCAACCTGCAATTACCGAACCTGGTCTGGAAACTGTCACGCAAGACTGCAGTGCTATGGAGTTATTGCAATTACATTCAGGTAATTGAGCTGCCATGGGTGAAGATGTTAAATGCTTTGCCTAAAGTGGGAGTCCATGTTTCCAGTCTGTTTCCATTTCTCTGTTTTCCTGACTAGCATGGTTTGTAAAATGTTTACTTTACACACCGCATTCAGCCTATTTCACGAGGGCGGCCAGTTTCATTAGCCTGCTCCATTTATTGACCAATTTTTATAAAATACGTAAATAAGTTATCAATGATATGAAAATTATTACACTCTGCATATTGAATGAGCAATATTCACAAGGCTCTAATTAATAAATTTAATACGAATTAAGATTCACGCTTTGAATGTACTTTTTAACTCAAGGCCTTGATCAGACAAATTCTAATATCCTTGGCCAAAAATAAATGGGAAATATTCCTGGAACATGAAGTGTGCCTCCCCTAGCCCTGACTTTATCGTAGTGGATGGATTTGGGTATCCCAATGATCCTCGGAGCTAAATTGTCTGAGGCTTTATGCCCCAGGCTGGGTCACCCTGGATGAACAGGTCCGACATGAGGTACCTCTTAGAGGGGCCAAGGGAGTCGGGTGCCAAATGAGGTGAAGGGCCTTGGCAGTCCGGCCCGAGTGAATGGCTGGTTTCAAGGATGTGGAATGTGACTGCTAGATATCGTTGGGCTTGTCTTAACCCACAGTTTGGGCTCCGGCACTAGTAATCATGGTTGGACTCTTACACTCTGGATTTTCCAGCTGTGAGAAATTCCACACAGTTGTGGGTATACTAGCTCTGTGTTTGTACATTGGGATTAACCCAAGTGGACGGGAGGGAGACGGCCCTCTCGTCCATGGGGTGAATTCCAATTTAGAAAAAAAGACAGATTTACAGGACTACATGTGAGTGCCAGAAAATGTCAATATTGATGGAAAATCCATTTATTTCAAGAATGTGTTTCAAAAAGTGAATGCTATATTACTTTACCGCACCAAATGAAATTTTCCAATCTGAACTGTACCATAAACTGATCGATCGCCTCCATTCCACCCTACCTTTGATGCTGTCATTACTGCAAAAGAAGGCCCAACAAAGTACTGAGGGTGTATTACTGTAATACACTTTTAAAAAGGCCAACATTTCTGTATAAAATCCTTTGTTGTTGGGCACATAGATGTACTAATTTTGTCAAACACTACATTTTTTTGTGTGTCTTTCTGCCAAAATCATCAAATTGAAACTAATTAAGGCTTGCAATATTTCACTTACAAAACTATTTATTAAAATGAATGGATTTCCATCCATTATACTGCATATACAGATTGGCATATCGTTGAAACTTCAGATATCAGTTTAGATTAGGGGTGGGAAAACGTTTTGATTTGGGTTCTAAAATTTGACAGAGGGGCCGGACCAGAAGCAGATGGATGGAGTGTTTGGGGAAACCTCACCTCATTGGAGAAAAAAAATACATTTAATTTTAAATGTCAGTGAACAAAAGCATGACAACAAAACATATGTCTTTGAAAACCCACAGCATTTAGAAAATAAAACAGTAGCAAAGTTTATTCATTTAATTTTTTTCAATTTCGGCGGGCCGGATTAAAACGTTTAACGGGCCACATGTGGCCCCCAGGCTGTAGTTTGCCCATCCCTGGTTTAGATGATTATATGGAGACTGTGGCATCCTAAATCTGATTTTGTGAAGACGTGTGTTCCAAAATATTTTACGTGTTCAATAACAACATGCCATTGTTCACTGCCAAACAAGGCCACACTAAAGATGATGACAGGTGAGGGGACAGCGTCTTGTACAAGCAAGAAACAGGCTGAGAAAATAATTTGATATTGCCAAGAGAAGCTATGCAATTGAGATGTAGGTTTTCTTTTTTTTGCTAACGACTGTGAAAATGCTGTCATGCCTTAAGCAGTAACAAATTAGAGGAGACCATCCGACCAGGCGGAGTGCAACAATGGCCTGGCTGATGATGACCTGAAATGTTGTAATTTCTGTTTTGTTGGACCGGTATTAAACTGTTTACTTTTTATCCAGTATCCTCTTCACAGAATGCTTTTAGCTATTTCATATTTTCCTGTTCTTATTTTCCTTCGCCTCATCTTTGTTATCCTCCTTTAAATCAACTTAGATTTGAACATCTATCAGAAATTATTTCTTAAATTAAAGTGATAATTAGGTCTGGGACTTTTACGCATCAATTTGGATCAATACCTTACATACAAAAATAACGGGATATGTAATTAATTGTGCTATGATTTCTGCAGTCCATGCAATACACATTTTTGTGATTTTGCCTTTATTAAAAAAGTAAAAGAGAGTGTAGTGTGGAAAGTGTGAGAGCAAAGGAGAGTGCATGTTTCAATTGAAAAACACAACTGGAGTCTGTCTACCCATTCCCACACAGGAGGGAAAATATTTGTAATCCCTCAAACCCATGTATCCCTTACTTCAGAATTTGGAGGAGCAGATGGATCACTGCCGTGTTTTCTACTATGGTCAGAAGCCTCAAGCAGGAACGGCTGACACCTGGCACGCTGATAGCATTGATGCACAAGTGACTTCAGTACACCAGAACATTACGGAAGATTGCTTAGGTCCACTAAATGGAAGGTCGACTTTGAAAAAGATACCTGATGGAAGTGTGGAGAAGAGTATGGTTGTGTGCAACAAAGACTTATCACCGAAGCACTTTACTCCTGCCGTATCACTCAAATGCAAAATATGTTTACAGTGAGCCTCAGAGCGTGAGCGTCAGCTGTTCTAGTACAAACATGGCTAGTTTATTCCAGTAAATGTTGTATTAAAATGTTAATCACACTGCCTATATGGCAACAACCCCTTTTTTTTTTCAATCGCACAAATCTGTTTGTGTATGTTGTAGTCTGCTGGAAAGTACAGGAAAGTGTGTGTGTGTGTGTATATATATATATATATATATATATATATTGATATATATATTAGGGTTGTCAAAATTAAAGCGTTAACTCAGGTGATTAATCCAACATTTTTTAACTCAGTTAAATATTTTAACTCAATTAACTCAGTTTGATTTACTTCAAAAATAATTTGAATACAAATATTGCGCCATATTAGCTGTACATCTTTAGCAAGTCCTAGAACATAACACCGTGCTCGAGTTACCACAGGGCCTTGCAAACCAACACTGCTGGAGTGTGGCGCTTGTGGGCAGTTTTGAGAAATGTTTCGACAAAAATGCCTCGTAACGATGTCTCCATTTAGATTGTATTCAAGAATCAAAGAAAGCTATTAGAACATTCTTTGAATGATTCCGATTCTGATTCTAAATATACTTCATATTTGGTGATTTTGCATCAATTCCAAGATATTATTCGAGTAAATATCTGTTCCAAGCGTAATAGTCGTTGAAAAATGTGATTAATCGCAATTAATCCTGGAATGGTTGCCAGCCAATCGCAGGGCACACATAGACAAACAAACATCCACGCGCACACTCATACCTAGGGACAATTGAGAGTGTTCATTCAACCTGCCATGCATGTTTTTGGAATGTGGGAGGAAACCGGAGTACCCGGCGTAAACCCACGCAGGTGCGAGGAGAACGTGCAAGCTCCACACAGGAAGGCCGGAGCCAGAATTGAACCCACGACCTCTCCACTGTGAGGCCATCGTGCCACAGCAACTAAAACTTAATGCAGTAAAATAATATCTTATTGAAAATCAATAAATTAATTGAACAGCGACAATGTTTGATGTTGGTCCATTGATACTGTACCAATACTGTTAGAGCTCAATACCCAATTGTGATATGTGACCCAACTTCAAAATGTTAATATGAAAGAAATTCCGCAAATTAAAACACTGGAAGAAAAGTTTATAGAACCACTTATGGCATACATGATAACTGTTTAATTGAAGGAAAACCAATATCACTATATGCAGGTGACAACAGCAAAAGAAGAAGGAAAAGTGAATGTTTGTTCTTGTGAATCAAAAATAAGGAGAAGTGGAGGGCTTGGAGGCTGTGTCAAGTCTAGCCAATCCTGTGCATGCCACTCTCATTGGAATTAAGCTTTGCAAAGCAGGCCCCAGGGCTTGGTTGCTAAGCAGTGAGATGGGCTTGCCGATTTCCACAGAGACCTCCGTGGCAAGATCCTCTCTGATGGCCTGAACCAGACACCTCATAATAATGAGCTGCACCACAGCAACAATAGGGACCACAAATCAAGGGGTGCACACTGCTCGATTGCAGTAACAAGGGGGAATTATGCACGTCGTGCAGGTTAATTCCATTGTATTAAGATACCCCCATGGTGTGATACTGACAGCAGCCTCCTAATTTTACCATACAGAGAACGTTGTCAAATTTTTTAGGCTCTTTATATTTCAACCAAAGACATTCATGGTGATTATCCGTACTTTAATCTACCCCGCAAGGTAAACCAAGTTTGGTTCCTCTTCCTCTTTGTTTGCCTCACTAGCCAAGGGCACACATTTCTCACAATTTTGTCATTTCTAGCCATAGAGACATGTTGGTAAACTTGGTAACTGTGGCAGCAGGGATTCAATTTTTTTCACTCGGAGCTCTCGGGGTCCGCTCGTAAGGGCATTTTCCTGAGGTCGTGTTCCCCCCTCCACCCCCCACTTTCTTTTTTATGGGTGTATGGCTGGCAGTGGAATTGAGAGTGACCTTTTAAATTTTAGACAGTGGAGAAAGCTAAACAAACCAAAGTCTGTTACTCTGTCAACAAACACTTAAAGGTCTCAGGAGAAGTTGGGAGCCTCCGGGGTCCAGGGAATGCTATTCATGTGGAGTGTAAGCAAGCATGGCCAAGGATGCTTCAACAGGGCACGTAAACAAGGACAAATGCCTATCCGTTCTCATAATAATCTGGTCGCAATATGCAGACGCCGGCTAGTGCACTGTATGGGACTGCATGTTAAAGGTTAAGTGAAACATATGAATAATTATGTCCTGTCTCACTGATTTTCTTGTTTGGAGGTCCAGAAACATTTTCAAATGTTAGAGCTAATATTCTAGATGTAGATGTTTGTAGATACAATAGCATCGTTCTATACTGACTCAGTGCATGCTTGTGTGCAAAATAGGATGAGTGACAAAGTTGCTGTATATATATATATATATGTACATTATATATATATATATATATGTACATTATATATATATATATATATGTGTGTGTGTGTCAAATAGACATTTAGCTTCACCTATGCATGTGTTCATTGGTATTTTTTCTGCCAGGATGGCCGAGTGGTCTAAGGCGCCGCGTTCAGGACCCAGTCTCCCCAGGAGGCCTGGGTTCGAATCTCGAATTTCCCCATTGTGGGACTAATAAAGGCATTATTATTATTACTTTGTTTTTAAGGCTACTTCTATTAACTGCTCAAACATCCATTTGCCAGTTGATGATCCATTAAGAGACTTTTTTCGTGCCCATCAATAATCTCCTGTATTGTAAGCAGCTGCTTCCTTTTTTTATCCACTATTGTGGACATTAGCAGCATTAAAACATTGAAAACATAATTTGTACTTTGAAAGTTATAATATTTTGGCTTTCACTTCTTACCGGTGCTTTAATCCAGAACATGATCTGACATGAAATGAACTGATGTGATAAAAAAAAAAAATGTAAAAAGAAATCCACATTTTAACGTTAGCCGTGGCTTGACGTGTCCAGGCAATTAGCTGCTGCCACCAAAGGCAACTGTGGCGATTTTTCTTGCTTAACTCATTAGAAGGGTCTCAGACAGTGTGCTCACTCATGTCAGGCCAGCGTAATTACTTTAAACAAGAGGGTGTGGGTGGGGGGATCAAAGTAGCCACTGTCTTGCATTGTTCACTAGAGCCTCATTGTGGAATTTAATTAGCCGTTCATTTTAATAAAAACTCATTTGGGATGAATGCGGTGTTAATAGTATCCTGGTCCCCTAAATGTATGTGCAACTTTATCTTAGATTAACACTGACTGGTGACATGATGGCTTTTTATAACGATAGCTTTGATAAGACAGACAAACAATAATCTTGAATGAAAATGAAATAACCACGCGTTATTAAATCTACATTCCTTCTGCGCCCTCATACCCCCAAACTTGAATCAGTGGGTGCGGTGTTATTGTTAGAGCCATAAGTAGTTTTAGTTAATTATGTATTTGATTATTTGTGCTCCATTTGAATTATTTTAATACGACTGTTACACATTGTTTCGATTATATTTTATGTTTTATTTATTGTAATTTTTTTCCTGAAAGTACATTTATGAAGAATATTTAAGTATCTAGGCACCATTAGTGGTCCTACTTTTGGGCTGTCGTAAAGTGAAAGTAACTGTGGAAAAGTGTGGTGTTGACGTTAAGATAATTTGGAAGACATGTTGGGCTTGGAGCAACAACTTTTTGACTGTGAGATCAACCTTGTTGTTTTGTAATAATTTGTTTTCTCGACGACACAAGCGGAATTAAAGCAAATCGTTTTTCTTGTTCAACTACAACGGCGTCGTTCTTTTGTTGTAGTTGTTGCTTGACTGAAAGGCCCGTCGAAGAAAGGCACGAGTCAGCATTTTCATGCCCTGCTGACGTAGTGACAAAAAAGTCAAAGTTGCTGCTTCATTAATTAACAAAGCAAAAATTGCAACATGGCTGTATTTTATATTTATACTACTTTTGATGACATTAATTTAAATGAGTTGATACTTTCACTTTAAATATAACAGTATACAGTCCACCGAGAGCTTGAATCTGGGTCTTCTGTCACTTAACAGCTCTTGTTGCTGTATTTTTGTTTGGTTCAGGAGGAGCAAAACCAAGACACACTTTGATATTAATGATATTGCTGTGCCCTCTCAGGTCCTCACAGTAACAAAACACTGGCCACCCAGGGTCCTCAGAGCCAATTATAGGCCTTTATCCGCTTGTGCCCCTTTGCAGAGTCTCACCTAATTGGTCACCTGTGAGTTGTACTCTACTCAGGAATGATGACCACCAGTCCGGTGGCTTTCTATGAGCCTCAGCTGATGCAGAAGGAATTCCAAACAAGAGTTTATCTTAACACGTGACATCTAAAATAGCAGAAGAGTCATAAAGTCTGGTCTTCACTGCATGTGAGTGACACGTATAACCTTCAATTTTCCAGAATTCTGCAACAAAGTCAACAGGAAATGAGTGTTTTTATTGTACTCAATACGGAGTTGGTTGGTGTGACTCCACACGCCGGGGTCAATTCCCCTGAATCCTCTTTCAGACACCTTTTGCATCTACAATTCAGGAGTAAATCCAGCACCAATCCATTACATACACTGTGAGCGAGTTTTTACAACTTCTGGACAGCAGGGGTTTACCAACCTTTTTGAGACCAAGAGCTACTTCTTTGGTGCGGTTTAATGCTTAGGGCTAACAATTTGATTTACAAAGCTGACTGTAAGTAGCAAATTTGTTTAAATTATTTGGTGGTAAATCATCCCTTCATCGTTGTGTCTCCCACTGTCTTTTCTCCAAAAACGCTGCAATTTGGTCATTTGATACAAAGTTAACCTTTGACCTACAGTACCCCCACCTCCTTTATTATTACCAAAATTACACCAATGCAATGGTGAGTTAAAATGTATAGCATAAAAAAAAATTGATACAGTTTATTGATAATTGGAGATTGTGTTTTGTTGTTGTTGTGAGCTATTCTTAGAAGAGGCCCTGGGGCTTCTCAAGTGGTCCTTGGGGGCTACCTGGTGCACCACCTGATACATAGTATGTCAATAATACATATTGACAAAGATTTAAATGGGAAATTAAGTATGTCTAAAAGTCAAAGTTTAATTTCATTTAACGTATTCAACAAAACATTTCATAATTTTTATAATCTTCTTACATATGCAGTGTGATATTGTTTTGTAATAATTTGTTTTCAAGATGACTCAAGCTGAATTAAAGCAAATACGTTTTTCTTGTTCAACTACAACGGCGTCGTTCTTTTGTTGTAGTCGTTGCTGTGGACCGAAAGGCCCGTCGAAGAAAGGCACGAGTCAGGATTTTCATGCCCTGTTGACGTAATGACAAAAAAGCCAAAGTTGCTGCTTCCTTATTGTCCCCAAAAAGTCACCCGCAGTCCTCCTGAATGACTACCGTCCTGTTGCTCTCATGCCAGTCATCATGAAGTGCTTCGAGAGACTGGTTCTCCAGCACATCAGGGACTGCCTTCCTCCCACTCTGGACCTCTACCAGTTTGCATACCGGGCTAACAGATCCACTGAGGATGCTCTTGTGGACTACAGCTCGGCATTCAACACAATCATCCCGGACATCCTCGTCGCCAAACTGGACATTCTCGGCCTCCCTGCCCTCACACGCATCTGGATTAAGGACTTTCTGACCAACAGACCCCAGACTGTGTTGCTCGGCTCCTACACGTCATCCACCCGTACGCTGAGCACCGATTCCCCTCAAGGATGCGTGCTGAGCCCTCTCCTATATGTCCTCTACACCTACGACTGCAGCCCGGCCCACGGTAACAACACCATCGTCAAGTTTGCTGACGATACGACAGTGGTCAAGTCTGATCTCGGAAGGTGACGAGACAGCCTATAGAGAGGAGGTCCAGAGACTGACGGCTTGGTGTGAGGACAACAGACTGCAACTCAACATTGCAAAAACAAAGGAGATCGTCATCGACTTCAGGAGGAACACGACACCCAAACTCACACCTTTTCAACCTGATGCCCTCTGGCAGGCGCTACAGGTGCATCAAATCAAGGACTAATAGACTGAAAAACTGTTTCTTTCCAAGAGCCATCTCCATTCTAAACTCTCTCACACGCACACGACCACCCTTACCTTGCAGAACAGCGACGTGATGTGTTTTTATATATCCTATTCAGTATTATTTTCCATCGCACTAACTATTCTCTTATTTATCTAATTTATATACTGAACTGAATTATTTTTGTATTGCACTGGAGAGGGGAGCTCTCTAATCTCGTGGCACACTTGAGTACAATGACAATAAAGGGATTTCTGATTCTGATAATATAAATAAGACAACGGCTACCATACTCACAACTGGATGCCAATTGGCTACCTGCTCATCCTGGTACTTTTTTGCTAAAGTGTTGATCACCTCTCTCACTCTTCATGCTTTTTTTGAAGTACACCGATGTCACACACAAGTGGAGGATGCACAACCATAAACGGAGAACCCCCCCCAAAAAAATAAATAAATAATGTTGGAGAATTGCATAACAGGGCGTACACCTCAAACTCTATTCTTTCCTTGATTTTCTGGACCAAGTCTTGACAGACTTCTGACTTTGCTTGGGCACCTAGCTAGCACCTCGTGCATCACCTCCAAGATGAACTGCACTGCCATTCTGCACCAGCTGGTTCACTTTGTCAAAGTTCTCAGCAGTCTCTGTCATCGAAGTCCACCCTCAATCTACTCGTAGTCACTGTTGAAGTATTTGTACCACTCTAAGTATTAAGAAATGGTGACAGCAGTATGATACTCTGAAGTCTGAACAAGCACAAAATGAGAGATATAACCAATATCGTAGCATGACAGTGGAGAGAAGCAGTTCTCCAGTTGGCAAAGAGTCATTAGCAAAGTTGCAACATTCTGGTTCTTTGCCACACCTCATACATACAAAATGTACAGGTAGCCAAATTCAGTTCCAGAGCATCCGGTATACATTGTACATTATAGTTTAAAAAAAAAAATGTTAAACCTGAATTTACATCTTGATCCATGTGAATTATTGTCTGAAAATTTCAAACCAGCATTAATGCCGTTATGCAATACAATATTGAAAGATGATAAATGTAACACCACATAACAAACATGAAACTGTCAAACAACACGTCTTACACTTTGTCAAATGACAACACAATGTAACGACAAAGTCAAATGACACGAGGACAGTTCAACATTCAATAGACATAGACTTAGGCTTCCGTGGGTTACGGGTTTAAATACTATTGTGCAACATTGTTCACAACTAAAAAGAGCTTTAAACAAATCTTTGGATTTGCTTGCTGCAAGTATACATTTAAAAGAAGTTTTAAACAGGTCGGTCAAATTAGACCGGGACCACTAAGGGACTGACGTGAACACGACAGAAACTAGAGTTACCCATTATGTTCATTCTTTCGTTTTAGTTAGAAACACATGGCGGTGAGTTTTAGTGCTCATGTACACGCACAAATCACGCATACAAGCTTTCCACAAGAATCAGGCTTTTGCTGCTGCTATTCAACAATGTTTTAGGGTGTCTTTCTACAACAAATGTATTTGTCATAATGTTCAGCATATCTGCCTGCTCTCATCGGACATCATTTTCTCTGTTGAATTTGACTAAAATTACGTCCATTCAAGGACAGTTGCATGCTCTAAAGTAACCATAAAGTTATCAAAATTATGTGCTTTATTATTATTTTTTAACCAATCACAACATCTGTCAATTTTCCCATCCAAAAGTTTGAAAAACTACACATGCAAATCTCTCTCACTGTAAAAAAAAACATTTTGTTTAAATTAAAGTTCGTGCACCTCTGTAAATTTGCATTACGTTTAAGTCCAAGAAAATACAATTAACCGTCAATATACATTTTAAAATTCACTTGAAGCAAGCTAACTCATATTTCAAAACAATTTGAAGAAAATAAACATTAAAGCAGTCACATTCTTTCTTTCAGTTTACATGCATTAATGCTGATATAAAATATCAGCAGACTGCAAATAATTCTCTATAATCGAAATGCCTGTGAAATTACCTTAAGGCTTCTTCAGTGTCATCGTTTGCTTTTGACAGTAGCTTGCTTTCAGATATAAATTAGATATACAGATATAATTTAACCTTTGAATGGAAATACAAATAGTTTTTAGACACAAAATTCCATTTTCCTTTCATTGCATGACTTTCTGTCCGACTGGTAAACCTTTAAGAAATACCAGGCTAGCAATTTAAAAAAAAAAGAAAAACGTTTTTCAGTGCAACTGCAGTATGATTGACCCCTGCAGACCTTGCATGTCTCCCATCACCACTACATTTGGGTCAGCGCATATTCACCTTCATTCATTTCTAACAAGTTTCTCCATTTAGCAGAAACTGAATGCTTCAGAAGATAAAGGCATACGCACAAAGCGAGGCACACACATCAACAGTAAATACAAAGAGGAAGGTTCACAGTGTCACCGTAAAGTAGCTTTCGTCCCTTCTGTGGTGTGAAAGAAAAGTACATAAACTTGGCCTTGCATGTACAAAAGAAAAAAATAAAGATTAACTCCTAAACTGGTAACTAGTGACCCTAACATTAAAAATGAAAAAAGTACTTATCTCTGCAAGTCTATGAAGGAAAAATCTGGGCCATTTGCATATTCAACATATGGAAAGCAGTCAAACACAACATACATTTTTTTAGTAAAATTGTTTTATTGATGACATGATTGCTTTTCCGTTCAAACACACATGTATCTGTTGATCAGGGTTTGGAAACCTGAAATGCCCAAAGATTCATTTGGGTTGTCTCATACCCACAAAACCCATAATATGTGTCAGAAGTGATAATAACGCTCCTTATATCGTTTTTTCTTTGTTGTCCACGTAATTCCATCCATCCATCCATTATCCAAACCGCTTTAATTCCGGTTGCTAATGCTTCCCGATTTCGATTCTTTACAAAATAAAAATAAAATTAAATAGATGGAACTAACCATTCTTTTGTTTGGAGAAAGCAAAAATACTTCTCTGTTCCTTAATTTCATTATCTTTTTACTGTTTGTTAACTTTACTACAAGTCACTCAAAGGGCTATTCTTAACCAGTCCATTTCTTTTACGAGAGCTTTATTATTTTAGAGCCTCAACAAAATACAATAATGCAGCAGTTACTGAACCGTGATTGAAGGGCTAACCTACGGTTGTTTTTCTTTTCGAAAGACCAATAACACATAGTTGCATTTAAAGAGAAAGCAAGGCAAATGTATCTAACCTTAGCAGTCGATGTAACTACATGCTGGAAGTGCATATGTGTGTATGTGCTGTAGCTTTTTTGGTTTATAAGATTAATATTAGCTGGCCATTTGCATTTGTGTGTAATATTTACTGTTTTAGTTCCAGTTTAACTTGTTGGCTCAATATTGGCATTAGAAGTGTTTAGCCTATTCTGACTTTAGGTCCATAGTTCACAGTTCTTAGGCGAGGCACTAGAATGGCCAGCGGGCGGGAAAGGCCAGGCGCACGTCCAGAGTCGGGGCCGACCAAGAGTGGCCAGCTGGGATGAATGGCCGTGCACCCGCGCGCTTTCTTCTTATGTGCAGCTAACAAGGAATCAAATTTAGCACTGAAATTTTCAAATCTGACAATGAACCGCAATGACTGTCCCGATTCTTCTCGATTCTCGGTTATCCATGACTCTAATTACGCTCACACCTCGGGTACTCTTGGGACGCACAACACAACAATCGTGGAACTTAATGTTTGTGGTGCTCGGTGTTGAGATAATCAGAGCAGACTACACGATACGACCACAAATTATAAATTATTTTCTAGATTTTTTTTTTTGCGTGGGGTCTGTCACAGATTAAAAAATCTTTTAACAATTGAAACATTTTATTGTGTGTACCTGGCCTTAGGTTTGCCCGCACAAAAATGGACGCAAACTAGATCGTCATTAAGACAGAAAGGGACAATTAGCTACTAACTGTCAAAGGGCCTCACATGCCAACACTCGACAACACCGGATCTTAACCCCCAGGAAGTCAAAATAAAAACTCAAAACCGCATATGGAGAAAAGTGGCAAACCTTGAGAAGTTACCACAGATGGGGGAAATCCTCTTTCCAGGATGATCGGGCCGCAATGGATCCTGAATAGGCAACATTAAACACATAATACGATGCTATACAATGTTAGTTGAAATAATGTGAGAGTAAATCAAATGGAACACTACAGGTAGATGACTTCAGTGGAGCGGGTCCTCGCCCAGTGAATCAAAGCCGCAATCTCCATAGCAGCGCCTCAGATCTTGTACCGGTCAGTTGCTGTAGAATCGAAACAGCGACTTCTCAATCGGTCACAATCACTTAATTCCCATGCCAGGGAACTGTGGACAGAAAAGAGAACAGAAGTAGTAAACAGGCCAACAAATAATTCAACTAAAATCTCAAGTATGTGTATAAGTAATTGCCATTTCCAAAAATTATCTGTTGACCGGTGTTAATTGAATTTACATTTTCATTATTTTACTTGAAACATTGTTCATAAATCGGAACCAATCAAAGTCGGACAGATTGTGTGTGTTTTAAATTGTGTTTCTAATATAATAGACACCTCATTAAAGTATGAGGAAGATGAATGTGCAATAACCCAAATTGTCACTTAAATCTGCTAAGACTTAACTAAGGAAAATGGGAAAATCCGTGGGGGAGGTGTGTGCATGGAGGCTGAGGAGGAGTGAAAAGTTAATTAAAAAGATAAGTGACCAACAGTGGCGGCCTGTCGAGGGTTCAGACTCATTGCTGAAGTTAACCCGCTTTGTGTTGCATGGCAGTGCACAGTGACACGCTCAGTGAAGGTTTTGTGTGACCTCTCTCGTGATTGAGACACGCAACGTTTGCAGGTGAGTGGACTCGGTCTACAGAAGGTGGCACTAGAACAAATTTAGAGCAGAACATACACACGCGCCAACACATGCGCTTCCTCTCTTTCGTCTTTCACACCATCTCCACATGTATCTCCCTCCACCCGCTGTTTCTTCCTCTTTCTCTTCCGAGGCACTTGTGACAGATCCAGGCAGTGGGTGGTGGCGCTGGCACATTGTTTCCTCCTCTCTCTCGCCTCTCTTTCTTCCATAGAAAAAGGCACAGACGCACACAGATCCTCACCCACACACGGGGTTATAATTAATACTTTTTTTGTATCCATATTTCAGACTGTTTGCTTTGAATAAAAAACAGAGGCTAGGGAGGGCTGAGAGAGAACGAGGGGTGCAAAAAAAAAAGATCTCTAAGATTAATTAACGGTGAAAGAGGGGGAGAAAAGGGATGAGTCCCACGAAAGCAGCAAGCTCTGCACAATGCAGCACACTTCATTTTAATAAGTGAGCCATGTGTTTCTCTTTTCTATGTGTGTGTGTGTGTGTGTGTGTCACCAAGACTCTACCTGAAATGAAGGATAACTAGCCCACTGGATTAGGGAACGTACCATCTATCCTCGGTGCCCCTGCTTCCCTTTGCCTTCTCCTCCTCCCTTCTGCCCATTATTTGTATTCAAGGTTTTTCGAAATGACATTGCAATCTGACGATGCGCCAGCCCATTATAATGTCTAGCAGGACAAATACCCCGGCGTTTTTCTCTGTACAAATAACACAATTTTTCCATGTCAGAGTGTGCATATGTATGTGTGTGTTTGCGGGTGTGCAAGGTGGTATTATTACTGTGGTCCGGGGTGGAGGCAAGGCCTCGGGAATGCTGTCATTAATCCTGGAGGAGGGCCGTCGCACACTCTGATTATTAGAGAAATAAATTTGCATGCTGCATATGAGCCAGGTGAAAAGCACTGAAGGCGCAAATTATATTTCCCTGACAAGCTGAGAGGCAGAATGGAGGCTGCCACCATATTGCTCCAACACACACTTGTATGAATTGACATTCCTTCAGCGGCACATCTTAGGAAGGCTTTGCATATGCATAGCAGCATGACACACTAAAGGATCATTGAAATATGTACAGATTATGGCAAAGGCTGCACCTGAAAGTGCTTTCTATTCAGAACAGAATGTTCACACAAATTCATAAACTCGGGTTGATGAATGCTTGTCGTACAAACTGCACTGGAGAAAAGATCAAAGAGCAAATGCACTGTACATCAATGCCTGTAGACTGTTTTAGTTTTGTTGTTTTTTTTTTTTGTTTTTTTTTAAACATGAATTCATTTGTGATTTTATCATGAGGGGTCTTTTGCTCTGGGCTGTCCTTTAACACAGCCTGTAATGATCCATGCTGGCCAACTTAATGGAGTGGACACTCGTGTCCAATTCATTACGTTACATTGTTTGACAAAATGACATATCCCTTATACTTTGAGCATGTTCTTGAGTTCAGTTCTCACAATATTTAGTCTTCTTTAACTTTTTTTTTTTTGATGCACCCTAAATTGCTAGACTGAGTATACAGTAGCGACATGTAAAGTGGTGAGGTAAAGCCAACCCAAAGGACATTTTCTGTTATATTTTTTTCCTCTTACAAAATATTCTAAATTGAAATAATCAATCACTTTATTTATCTCCAGAGGGTGATTAAAGTCACTGATAGTAGTAGAGTTGCTGCCACAAATAAATAATCTATAAAATATATGCATACACGTAAATTCCAAACACAATTCATTCCAGGGTCACTGTCATCATCAGACAGTTTGTGTTTTCGGTCCAGGCAATATTTTTTTTTTTACATGGCAAACAAGGAAAATCACAAATGATATTTGTCATTGACGTTAAGACTCATTTGTACTTTTATCACATATATTTTGTGTGACTGCTAGGATTAAAACTCCTGACCTAACCTTGAAGTATTTATGCATGCTAAACATTGTATGGTGGCACTGAACTGTTTTATTTCACATACACTTGACGAACCTCACAGTCATCTTGGAAGACTTCTTACTTCTCTCTCCCAACTTCCTCCCGGTGTCACAGTCCTTCCTTATTTGACTCAATTTGGAGAACTTTGAAAGCAGGGCATATCCATCGCAAGATTTGCTGTGACAATTTTTCTGTCCAGGATGAGGCGGTAGGGGTGCAGAAATGTACACTCATATACCACACGGCCAATGAATTTTGACTTTTATTTGCTCGTAAATGTTATGAAAATTACAAAATCCTATAAAATATGTCCTGCAATAGACACACAACCAGCCTCGGATGAACTTGATCCTCATCATCCTCTCACATTTGTCTTATCTGGGCAGCCTTATTGTGGCCGACCCTTTAATAATAAGCTTGACCAAAAAATTAAAAAAAAAGACAACAAAAAAAAAAGGGTTTTTTTTGCATCGAGGTCTTGCAAAGTGATAAATGAATGAATGATCACCCTTTGAACTTAGACATTTCGGCCTAGCTTTCCAAAAATTTGGGATGAATTCATAATTCTTGAACCTTAAAGGCTAATTACAACCTAATAAATCACAATAACCTTTTGTTAACAAAACACTTTATTGGCCCCAAAGGAGAATGTCAAGATCACAATGACATTTGTAGAAGCATCACATGGGTGAGTGCAAGTGTTTACTCTAGTTCAGATTAGGACACATGGTTATTTGTCCACTGTAAGTCATCTTTCATCTTTTAGCCCGCGACTGTAGGCAGAAGGGAAACAGCAGGATGGGTAATTCTCTTCTAAAGCCTCTAGTTAGGCATGCATATATTCCTATTATAGTCAACAGTCCCGGAAGAAGACAACAGAGAGCAAACAGAATGACCTTGAAATATTTATCCACAGCCTCACTTCAGAGAATTAAGTTTGGTGTCAGAGGCAACTCGCAGCTATCAAGCGCCTTTCAGTGGAAGCATGCATGCCCATACACAGCCACACACAAACACACATATTCCTTTTTTTATGTAGACTGAGACAAACCCATCTTGCAGTGTCCAATATTAAAGGAGGTCAGAAAGGCAGAACTTTGATTGGGACAATAAAGGCCTGATGAACTGGGACTTATGGATGTGTGCATGTTCATGTGCCGCAGTGCAAGGGTTACAAGCCAAAACCCTGAAATGAATGCCAGGAGCCGCCAGGCCTCGAAAGTGTGTGTCTGTGCACGCACAAAGGGGGAGTGAAGAAGGATAAAAGTGACCCAGTCAAAACAAATGTGGGTCGAAATTGAAGACAGACATGGCAATAATTTGCTGCTGAGGATGATTTGTAACAGTGAATATATATTGTAAAGTCATATATATATATATATATATAAATCAAACTGAGAATACCTTAATTAAAAAAACATTAGCTTTAACTTGGAACGTCTTTTTTTTTCTTTACCCACTTAAAAAAATTGAGATGTCTGCTTTTACATTTAATCTCGTCAAATCCTTTGGGATTTTCCAAGTATTTATACAGCGTGATTCTGCCGGTGATGATGATTATGAGCTCATCAAAATACTATCACAGAAATTCAAAAATCAGTGTTTTCCAAGATAATGTAATATCTTCAAACAATGAAATAATTGGCCAACATGGAAGTCATCATATTGATCACTTCTACTATAGTTTAAGGGCTGCGCCTAAACTTTAGTAAATATAAACTTCTAGTGGTAAATAACTTCTTTTTACAACTTATTTTGACAAGTAGCTGTCATTGTTTTTGTTAAGTTTTGATATGTATCCAAGTGAAGAAATCTTTCTGACCTTCAGGTTCAAATTATTCCACCATGAAAAAATACAATCCACTAATGTTCCAACAAGTAATATTTTTTTTATTTATTGTTTTACCAAAGAATGACCATTGCTTATAGAATTTCAAATGTGAGCCAAATAATAATGATCCAATGAGGATGTTGTCACATGATAAAGGTGTTGCAAATAGATGCTGAGTATGTGCCAAGCACAAATAAAGCTCAAGTTCAACTGGAACTATGAACCTTATTGTTAGCACTGATATACACATATTGAATGAGAGGTGTTAGTTGACCAATATTTTTAGACCACTGACTAATAAGTAATGCAGGCAAATGAGAATGATGCTGTCCCAGGTTCTGTACAAAAAAAATGAAAAGAAATGTCATGGTGATTATTATTTCAATTTTAAATTACCGGTACCAAAATGATTGCTGTTTTTGCCAAGCCAATGATCCAGTGCAGAATTTCTAAAGGGACATGTGCAGGGAGACAGGATTGAGGTTTTGCCAAAAACCTCTTTGTTGTGGTTATGTAATCGTCATGTTCATAGGGAATTTTTATTGAAACTGTAACAAAGCACATGTCCACAAATTAGCTCACTTTCTCCCATTTAACTTCTCATTGTCTGCAATGCCTGTGAGGGCTTACAATAATGGATGATTGGAGGGGACAAAGGAAAACCAGTGGGCTGTGTGTGTGTGTGTTTGTGCGAAGAGGGGGAAGCATATTGGCAGAGTGGTAAAGAAAAGCATGCTGGCTTGTTGGAGCACAGTGGAAGTATGCCTGCCAGTTTTGATGCCACTGGGGCTCTCTGACCTGTGCTTGTGTGTGTTTGATTGTGTTTGCAAAACTGAACGGAACAACAAAACCATCCCTGCCCAGTCCTACATGCAGTTTATCCAGTACGTTTGCACTGCCTAACCACGTGCACGTGCCTCTGCCATGCCCTTCTCAGTCAGCAGTCGGTTTACAGTTTGTGCGTGTGTGTATGCATTGCAGTCAGGAAGAAGAGGAGCTCGCCTCATATTCATTCATGTCATTATATTTAGCATACGATCCAGTTCGGTGTTTCATTATGCATTCCTATCTACTGCTCTCTGGTGTTATTCTTACATCTCAATTACCCTCTCTGTTCTGGACATAACATGCATTATGTATGACGACAAGAAATTGAAGCGCAAAATAATTCAGACTTATAACTTATACGCACACCAATGGCACTTAATGTCAGCAAATATATACGACACAAGCAATAATATTACAAAGACACAACACAATGTGAATTGCTTTTTCAAATGTGCCGTCTACTATATTGTTATAACTTGAGACAAAGTTTTTGCTACATTGATTTTAACATTAGGAATTTATGTCACGGTCACCTGACATGACCATGGCCCTCCTAAGCGCTGTTGTTCAATTATAGGTCAGCTCTTCTCTATGATTGTCCAATTAAATAAACAAACAAACAAAAAAAAACAGAACGAGTGAGAGAGAGAGAGAGAAAAAGAAAGAGGAAATATGATTCTGACCAATTCCCAGTTCCCAGGAATATTCTATCTAACAAAATTTATATGGATCCTCAAGACAAAAAAAGTTCCTCAACATATCAATACAATTATTACAAACTCAAATAAAAGACGGATTGCCATTTAACCACGTATAAATAATTAGTGTGAACGTTTCATGAAGATAAATAAGGTTATCCTAAATCTTGGAAAAATTATGAGTATTTTTTTTCCATTGATATAGAAACTGAATGAATGTGTTTGTTTGTCCCAAGATGTCACCTATAGAGTGACCATATATATATATAAATATATATATATATATATATATATAAATATATATATATATATATATATATATATATATGTATATATATATTCTGATTCTATTTTTAATTTGCCACGCCCTCTTATTCTAATGGCAGAATAACCACCGATTTGTACACAGCACAACCCAGTCACTCACACGCAATGTCACACGCTACCCCGCCAGGCCCTTCCACTGAATTGTACATAGCGACACATACACTCTACAAAACATACAGCGGATTATATCCATTTTGCGCTTGTCATTTTTTTTTTTTTTTTATAAATGCTTGCAAAATGTTAAAATGTGTGCTTTATCTGTGTTTTAATATGCTTAAATAAGTTTAACATTTATGCGGGTTACAACTATATAAAACAATTTCATGGTCTCTCTATGGCATGTTTGCTGGCTTCCAATACACTGTGAAATCCATATTTAAAAAGAACAGTGCTAAAAATGTATATTGAATTAAAACAAGGTTATGCATTGAAATAAAATACAAGTCATGCTCGATATTTTGACACTCATGTGACTTAAGCTTGAAAGTAAATGCTTGGCTTATATATTTGGTCATTGCATGTGACAGGCATCAAAGCTGTATACCCAGCTGGTATGTAGCCACTCAAAACATAAAGAATGTGTGTTTTGACACCTTGCTCTGAATAATACGGGTTGCTGCCTTGAAGAGAAAATTTGATAAGGCTAGCTTGTCATTTTTTTAAACACTATGCAAAATGATCCAAGATTAATCTTTTCCAACTTACATCAGATGAGTAGACGTGTTTTGAAAACAACATATTTGTAGGTTGTGATTGGCAAATAAATGCAGCGTATGTTTCCATTTGCCCTCCCAAGCCTTTGGCTAGTCTTGCTCACTGACCTGTCACATTCAGCCTAGTTGGCCTTTTCCAACAGGGCTGGACAGCTGACACAAGTACTCACCCTCCCTTTTACTCCCTAATGAGTTTTGATATGAGCTTATGTGAAAATTTTCATGGCAAAGTTAAGCCCTCAAGCTACTCGAACAATCTGGCATATGTGGGCGTCCATTTCACTATCACTTCCACGCAGAGGTGATGCTGGCAAGAACACTGACCATGATGGCGGAAATATTTTCGTGTTAACCTGCGAGCTAAAGACAAAGCAAGATGTTTCCAAAGCCTGGAGACATGACAGTAGTGATTTTTATTGTTTAGCCGGAAAAACAAGAGGATGTGTCATTGCCTGTAGCTGCAGTTGGGATCAACTATCTTCATCATCTTTTGGACATAGCACAGAGTAGACATAACTCTTTGAACAGTGTACTTTAGAAGAATTAATATGCAAATACAATGAATAATTGACATTGAAATGTATTGCACATTTTACGGGACCAATGATGCAAATTATACATTCAAAAATTATTTTAGCTCTGCACTTGATCAGACTGTAATCTGTACCTGAAAGTCTGTGTCCTAACGTGGAACCCGCCACTGGATAATTCTGCCAAGTGGATGTCAGTCTCCTGAGGTTCCAATGTAAGAAGTCAATATCCAAGTTGCAAATGACAGGCACACAGGGATTGTGTCCAGCAGATCTTTCAAAAGGTCACACCAATGTACACCCATTCTTGAAAAAAATGGCCACATATAAAATAATATCCAATGTCCAATCACCTTTTGTACTAGCTTCATATTAATGCTGTTCCAATCACTGCCAAACTAAAACAACAATAGACAATGTAATTGGAATCATTGTACACGTATGTTGTCTGTGGATGTACTATTAGACTGTAGACTGCACCCCTCGCTCATCCATAGTTAGTGTTAGTCTATCTTGTTCTGGTAGATAAATTCAGTGCAGTATTATTTATTTATTATTTACTGCCCCTCCCCCCTATTTGATTTATTTTTAGTAGCTGACCATAGGAGTTCTTGGGAATATAAAAATGGCGATGCTAAACCAGTTTGAGGAGAGTTAATCAGATACTGTAGAGGGAGACTAGTTGAGAATCTACTTTGTTAGATTATTACAATGGCATCGCAGAAAGATGAGGTGCGCAAAAGAGAACTTTTATTGGACTGCTCTAAAAATGTTACAATTTCCATAACTTTATCACTTCACCCATCTCACTGCAGTTGTTGTACATGAATAAAACACAAATAAGTTAGAATCACATTTGATATTTACTGGACTTTAATTTTAGACGTTGCCCCTGAAATGCTCACATCATGTCTTTTAAAATAAAAAAAAAATGTCATAGACAACAACATGTGGTCACAGAAAATAGGCCGTCCCTTGTACAGTGCTATTCTACAATGGGCACTCAAAGCGCTTAACATGGTTTCCTCACCTACATGCTGATGAGGTAGCATCAGAAGCAACTCGGGGTTCAGTATCGTGTCCAAGGACCCTTGGAAATGGTCACACTGGCCGGGGATTGAACCCACAATCTCTAGTTTGGGAAATGACCACTCTACCATTGAGCCATGGCACCTCTGTGAAAATAGAGGAATAGCAGGAAGGTAGATTACAAACTCCTGCGCATTGACAAAAAGCCTCTTGTATTTGGAGTAAATATATATAAGTGATATATCAAAGATTCAAGTCAAGTCATTCAAGTCATTGCAAATAGATTTAGCTTCTCTCTCTTTCAGACACTAATTTCATCGCTAAACCATCCTCTTGCGAGCTGACCAAAGGCAGCTCTGAACTTCCTGGAATAAAAGCAAAAGAGAGTGAAATAGATGGAGATCAGATTTCCTTTCCACAACACTGAAGTGAAGTCTTAAACCGCAGAGTATGCTGGTCGTGGGCAAAGGGGCTCTATTCGATAAATACATGGACTGAGCTCTGCTATTCAGACCCTGCATTATTGAATTTCTTATTTAGGTCATTTAGACAGGTCAACATTTATACAGTATGCAGCACAAACCTATAGCACATTTTTTTCTCACTGTCTTTGCCCTTCTAAATAAATAGAAGATGAGAGGGAAGCCAGAGTGTGTGGGTGTGTAAGAATGCCTTCAAGGGAAGGAGTAGTGTCAAAAAAGGAGTAGGGTGCTCTTGTTTCATTTACAAGCCAGACTGCAAATGTTTGTGTAATATGTCTGTGGAGAATGTGAATGATGAAGAGGAAAAGAGAGGCAGAGAATTAACCATGCAAAGCAAAAGTAAATTGATTGGATGATTGAGAATATATAATGAGTAGAATTATACATACATCTGGTTGAGAGAGAGAGAGAGAGTTTATTTTGACATTTTATTAGAGTTTCGATGAGGTCGGCACAAGACAATGCTCTCCTGCCTCCTCGTTTAGCTTCATCTTAATTGGCCATTAGATTAAAAAATAGGCTTTACCGCCTTCTCATCCTCCTGCCCTCTTGTGCAACTTCAGTGCTGATTAGACCTTTGATTTAAGAATAAATAAAGAATTACTGTTGCAGTTGCGCTGGCATCAAACATACTGAACTGTGACTGAAGAGGCAACACCAACTAGCATCCTCATACTCACTAATTATTATTTATTTTTGTTTCATTTGAAAATGTGACTGATATTGAGGAACTCTTTACAAGCGGAGTTTCATCTCAGGATGCCCAAGGCAAGTTTTATGGTGGGATATTTTTTATTTATTTATTTTTTTTCATCCCCCCCCTCCCAACTCACACTGAACTCTTATGATGAATAAGACATTACCACAATGAGAAGAACCTAATCAGCTTGTTTTGGCTGAGAGTGAGAAAGACAGATAATTACTTGCTAAATAGGCAATCAGAGAGGTGGTGCCCAGGAAATCAAGCTTGCGTGTGCATTTTGGGTAGTTTCTACATAAATGATGGTCAAATGCTGAATATGGCAACGATAAGTATGACAGTGTTGAAGGAGTGATCAGTACAATGGTGATTTAATACAAAATCATCGTACTGTAGTATCAGAAAGAAAGTAGACAATCCTGTATCTTTTAATAGAGGAATAGTGACTCAGAGAAGAAATTGACTTTATGCTGTATCTATTCCCTATTGGTATGTATTAATTTTCCTCTCTGACACCTTCAGTAAATTTGTTTGCTTTGTGGTTCCAAAGGGATTTCTTTGAATCACATACTTTTATGACAGAACAAAGTTTCAAAAGAGAGAGCGCCAACGTACAGTTCAAACAGAAATAATTTGGATAATGCAAGTTGTTCAGGATTTCAAGCTTTAATTTCTGCTTGAGGTTATGCCCCAGAAGGGGCACAAACGGGTTCACCGCTCATCATTCTGAACCCTAAAACTCTACATCAAGATTGTTGTAAATGAAGGAAACCCATTATTAAAATTGTTTATTTTTTGTTTCAAAGCTGATAGCTGGCCAAACACGATTTATATTATTTGACTCAACCTTAAAAACACAAAAATATATAAAATACATTTTAAAATGAGCGGTGTATGCCATTGATTACTTTTAGATAAGTTTATTTAAAGGGCAGTTTGCAGTATTAAAACTGCTTGCAACATTTGAATGCAAAAAGTGAAATCTTTTTTGCTTAAAACTAAATTGTCAGACAAGATCATTCAGCTATTTTAAAGATTGTTATTTATTAAAAGGACACTTTTATAAATTTAACATTGGCACTTATCTAATAGGTTTGCATGTAGAAATGACATCAGTACTAAAAGGTGGGTGACTGGTTATTACTTTTGCCGTACATATCAAGTGTGCAGAGTTCAATCACGGGTCTCCGCCCTTCCTATGTGGAGTTTAATTTAAGAAAAGAGTTCTAAATACTATAGATTGAAAAATTACAAAATTATTTGTTTTTAGTTTGATTAAAAGACTGCTGTGGTTGATGTGCGCCAAATATTATTTTCTTATTTTTCATAACCTAGTTGAGTAAAATGTTCTTTTTCTATTGGCAGATAATTTTGCTTACTTTGAATTATTTTCATTAGTTTAATGTTTTTTAATTAAAGATTATATATATATACATATATATATATATATACATATATATATATATATATATATATATATATATATATTGAGTAAAAACGTGTATTTTTATTAGTATTGCAAAATACATTTATTTAACAAACATCAAATCTAGCAAATAAGGACTCACTATCTATTCAGGTTAGATTTTTGCAATAATTTTATAAACAAGCTAGTTAAAGTAGGTGTCAGTTGATATGGTTAATTTTGTACCATAAAAGGTTCATTTAAATTCATGACATTCACGTAATTCATGAAATGGTTATGATTTCACCATAGCTTTGGTTTTTCGTAGCAATGTCAAAAACTTTGAATAAGGTCTTTCAAGTGATGGACGCGAAAAGAAATATAATGTAATACAAAGTATACAGTTTTATGTTTCCTTGCCCGACATAAATCTTGCTTTGAAATAACATTCTCAGAGTTGCCCATACACCGTTAATAGTATGCAGTCCTTTGCTGTTGTTTTTTTTCCACTTACCCTCATTTCTTTGTATAATACAGATATATAACAGCAGTGCACTGTCAATTCCCTGGAATGATTTGATAAAACCCTTATCAAGTGCATTTGTGCGATACCCATACAGCGATCCTATTTGTGTAAATTGGGAGTGTATGTGTGTGTGCACATTTATCCATTTGTCATTCTGTGTTGTATGTTTTCTACAGACCACAGGAGCAGCACTATTTGTCAAGGATAGGTTTTCTTAACTTTGGTAAATGCTTTATTCTTAAATATGTCCCGTGAAATAATGACCATATACTGGATATTGCTGATGTCAGGCCGATTATTTGCACTTCCAAAATAATTACTTTTCAGGGAAAAAAAATGCTTGAGTTCTCAAACAACACAATGTTGATTTTGGTATTACATTGCTATCATATACCATTGCATGCCAGCATGACGCAACACCACCTCAAAATAACTGCTAATTTAATATGCTGAGAAATGACTAATTTATTTCGGAGGGAGTGTGGAAATTCTCTCTGACGCTTTTGCACTACACTGAGAATGAGAGCGCTCTCCGGCCCCGTTAATTTCCGAATGCAGCCTATGTTCGAAACAACGGCTGCTGCTAGAACTGGTTCCATCCTGACTGCACATTTCAACAACGCTTTCTGAGTGGTCAGAGTAAACCAGTGTGCAATTGGAGCATATTTCCGAACGCACCCCAGGTCGTCTCCTGAGCCTTCTTCGATGCGTCGATTTTCATCTGAGCTCACGTCTCATTTTTAGATTGGTCAAAATACAGCTGGATGTCAATGAATGCCTTTCATGCGGATAGAGGTTCCTTACATTCTTTTTCAAAGTGAAATTGGTGAAGTCGTTCACAGCCAAAAGCAGTTGCATGTCTGTCCAGTTGTTGAAACTGGTCAGATTGCTAAAATCAGAGCAGGGCAGTCCATCCCGGGGCGGAACGATCCGGCCCTCCGGACGCCCATTTTTGGAGCGGTAGGGGGATGTGTGGCCGACAATTTTTACAAAATGTCAGCAGGGTCGAGGCCGAAACGGTACCTAGGTCGTGGCCAAAGGGCGGGGGACTGACCGGCAAAAAAGGGTCAAGTGCCCTGCTCTGGCTAAAACATACGCGAGCAGACATGCTCGTGTGTTTCTTCAAAAAGGCAGGGGCAGAAAAACTGTGTTCGGTTGTACTTTTTGGAGTATTGCATTAATTAACACGGCAGGTTTCAACCATAATGCAGTTCATTCTGGTTTCAACGCAAAAAAAGGTGTCTTTGTAAAAAAAGAAAATGGACAAACTTCAGTGTCAATTTCAAGATCTCACTCCACCAACTTTGCATTCCATACAGCATGAGAAAGTGATCAGAGCAAGGTGAGCGGTCACTCATCAGCTGACAAAATGGGAGCGATGCTCTGTTTGGCTGAGTCAGTAGAAAGGATTTTATCGTGACAAGTGGGATTTAAACTCAAAGCCACACTGCAAAAAGCCAGCAATCGGCGAAAATACAAAATTCACATTAAAAAGAAAAAAAACAAACAAGAGGGGGCTGTAATGGCGGGGGTTTTACTGTATTTACTACTTTTGCTCTTGGAACTTTCAGCTTTTTTACGCAAAATGCCATTCCCTACACAACCAACCCATTTACTCAAATTTGGGACTGGCAGTGACTGATTATTAGGCCACTGTCCTGAAAAGGAACTTACACACATCCTTTGTGAAAGGCAGCACCATACGACCAGGACTACTGTTGCACTTGAGCACATTTCCAATCACTATACGCTATATTCCTGCCATCTTTTTTTTTCTGTATTTTTTTCATACATAGTTTATTTGAATATCTTTCATTTATTGGAAAATTGACATCTACTGTATTTGATTTTCTCTCATTCAATGAGTTTTTTTGCATTTTGCTCCCCGAATGTACTGCTTGTGAACAGTGTCTTGACCTTCAAACCAAGGAACAAACCAAATAGTGTAATCTGTTTAAAAAAAAAAATGATAATAATGGTTACTGAAAAGATTTTATTATTGAGGAGATCCTTCCTGTGAAATTGTTTAATCAATAGAGGAATGTTCTCAGTAATGAAGTGTGTCAGCTTCTTAACAAGACCTAAACCTCCATCAACTCAACGACAAGAAAGAAGTTAAATCTGACATCTAATGAGGTAATCATGCTTCGAATTGACAACAACAATGACTATAAGACAAACCATGTAAATGCAGGTTTTGTGACCAAATAGTGAGCTATGTCCTCTTGAGTTCATTACTACAGCATATTTTTATATCATGCCATAATTAGTTTGTAGTGTTAGATACAGTCTGGATATCACGGATGGAATCAAATGCTATCACTCAGTAATCGATAATTCAAATAAGAATGATATGATAATGAGGAATACAAAGGCCATTTTACCTAATAGGTTCATTCAACTGTTGATTTTGTTATTTACATTTGCTTTTATTCTTACCCTTTTTCAAATGAAACATTTTTACTCTGTAACAGCTTTTTAACTTTCATTTTAAATTAAAAAAAAAAATCTTTACTGTAATTGATGCATACTCTGGACGCCCGAATAGCTAAAAAGCACATATTAAAGCTGTTATTAACATATGCATGCCGTCTTCTCGAGCTCATGACTTTGATAATGTTTCCTATATATTTTATAACAATCTTTGATTCTTATTGTGTTGTGTGATTTTATGGTTGTGTGCCAAACAAGCCATATTTTGCCGCAAAATAAATTAAAACAATGGGCACAAATAAATTTGATATATTGATAGACAGGCATGTCAGTGAAGCCACTGTGGTTTTGCTGAGTAATGTCAAATTTCACTGACAGCACACTTAAAACCCAATGTGGACAATTCACATGAGAGGCTGATCCAACTCTACACTTCCTCTTATGTTGCTATTTACCACATTAAGTTTGATACATGAGGTTGGGAAAGCAGATAGCTATTTTGAAACAAAATCAATTAGATACAAGCAGCAAAATGGTTTGAACTTAAATGAAAGTTGGAGGCATGGACATTGGCCATTAGCTTTAATCAAATCTGTTAGATCAGCCTTCATAAACATATCCTGTCTGTTTTTGAGTCTTCAACATCACATCAGAATAGTTGCTATGAGACATGAAAGTCGGTTAATACAGTGCTGTACTGTATATTCACATCAATAAACTTGCGGCTTGTGAACGCTGAATAACACCAAGTGATCTGCATATGAAACGAAGTGTCATAAGCATAAGCAGCCACTTCCTCAGCAAACGCCATGCTCTTTCACTGTCATGTACATAAACTGACACGCTGGTCATCACCCCACCGCTCCCCACTCATCTTTCACCACCCTCTTTCTCGCTCGCTCTCTTCTCTTCTTGCCTTTCATTGATCTCACTCTCATTGGACTCATCACTCTAAATTCTCTCCAGACAAAGAGCAACCACTGGATGACAATCACATTAGAGCACACAATCTATTTATGGGTTTGCCTCATATTTCAATTCTTTCTCTCGCTCTATTTCTCTCTCAAACGTACACACACTCACGCACACACTTCTCAATTTCCCTTTGTCTTCCACTCTGTAATAACGCAAACCACAGGATTTTAGTGATAATGAGTTTTTAATGAAAAAAGAATTAGTTACTGTGGAATTGATAAAACATTGGAAAGGACAGGTAATATCAAAGCTTGAGGAGAAAAAGACATTGGATGCATTGCAGTTCTTTTTTTTCTGACTTAACGTGTAGATATAAATATGTAAATTAACTGAGACAATTCATTAAAATATAATTACATACTTGGGCTTTGGCTTTATTCCACATTCTCAAATCATGTATGTTGGGATAAATGAAGACTTTAACTTGTCTATAGTGTTTCATTGTTTTTCTATTTGTACCTTGTGATTGACAAGTGACCAGTCCAAGAAGGTGGACCTCGACTTCCCTAGGTGACAACCTCAATCACCCCTGGCCTTAATAAAGACTGCCATTATGACTTTCCTTTGGATACTTCAGTTTTCAGTAAATTTCTGAGGACATTTAACTCTAAAAAAAACTACATTTGGTCTCAGTAGACAGAGCCAAATTTTACCTCAAAATATCCAGTGTAAAATTTACCCTGATAATTTTATACTGAATATTTTGCTCTCACTCCGTTGACTGGGACCAAATGTGAGTAAAATGTACTCTCTCTCTCTCTAGAGATATATCTAGCTCTCTCTCTCTCTCTCTCTATATATATATATATATATATATATAGATATATATATATATTATAAATTCTTGCTTCGTAGTTCGAACAAAAATCGGAATTCGAACGCCGGTATGACGCGTGAGTGCGTACGCGAGGGTGGGATGCTGTGCGGCGTACGGGTGTAGATCGCTCTCTTCGTGACCAACTGTTGTCGCGTGCGGACGTGCTGCGTTTTGCTCTCGCGTTTTATATAGGTGTACGAAGTGTTTTAGCCCCTAATCATGCCTCCAAAGAAAGTCTGTGCAAGCAGCAAAGGAATGATTTCGGTGTTCGAACAAATCGCTTTTCGAACAGGGTTCTGGAACGGATTATGGTCGAGAACCGAGGTTCCACTGTATATATATATAAGTAAAATGGATTTTATACAATATGTGTGCGCATGTGAGATGGAATAAATGGGTTTTTGGTGTGAATGCATGTACACGAGGTCCATCAATTCCCTCCAGAAATGCCATGCAATGATGGTAATGGTCTAGGAGCAGAGAGTAATGAAGGAATTGATCTCTCCTCTGCAGCAAGCGCTTGACATTTCAACCAAAGCCTTGAGCACCTAACCTTCCCATACATTTCTTACCTTACCTCTTACCTCACGGTTTGCACCATTTGCACATGTTGGACATACCCCAAATTCATTTGACACTGTGCAAGGCTAATAAAGTTTCTAGTTCTTATGTTATTCTTTAATTCTTCAGAACATGCTTCATGAAAAGTAAAAATCTAGTAATGACATAATTAAAAAAAAGTAAAAAAATATATATATTTTTTTGTCACACGTTCTCATTCACTTCATTGCAAACTGTGCTCCTCATCATCCTTGGCCTCGTGAGAGCAGCATTAGACAGACATACACCATTTTAACGTCACCTCAGCAGTAATGTTAATCATTCTTCACACAGAATAAAGAATATTGCTGGGAGTACTGTTGTATTGCCTGTCTATATGTGCGTCTGCGCTGTTAGTGTTCCGATATCTGATGCTTTAAGGTTTATCACCGACACAAATTTGTTAAAAAACAAAGTGAAGTTAAGAGGCGGTGAGAGACAAGATGGAGACAATATCATGATAATATCATAGGCAAGGGATGAGAATACATCAAATAAGTGACCAATGATGGTTAAACTAAATGTATTATCTACTGTCACTTGACTAGTAAGTAAAAATTAATGCTTACCGAATGTTCTGTTCATCTCTGTGCAGTTTGAATATTCTCTCTTTTGTTATATGGTTCTCTCCAAGTACCCTCGATTCCTCCTCCATTAAAAAAAAAAATAAAAGGAAAAACTACATTTTGAGAAGAGACATCAACACATCTTTATTTATACACAACACTTAACACTTATTTATCTATGGCACAAATGTGAATGGACTATGAATGACTTACGATGAGTCCAGGTTGTGTCTGCCTAACATCCTTATTTCATGTGGAATAGAATGATTTTTTTTTGTCTAATCCTGAAAAGGATAAGGACGATAGAAAATAATTAATGTATTGAAGGTCAAGGGAATGAAATATCAGTTAGTTAGAATTAATAATCTGATAAATGTATATTAATGATCAATTTGCTTTTTTTCATCTAACTAGTTATGTCAATTGCCAACACAACACAATACGTACGATTGTGCAATTAATGTCTTTTACAGTAGATTTTCTTGATCAGCTTCACTCCGCTCTGGCAAGAGACGCACATACACCGCAAGCCACAGGTCCCATGGGTCAGTCCATATTAGTTTACTTGTTAATACTTGAACTTTGGATCAATACTTAATCAGCAAGTAATGGTATTCCTCAGTCATCCCATACAGTCTTTCACTCGAGTCTCTCAATCAGTCTCACCCAGACCTTCTCTCGCCTTCACCTGCATTTCTACTTTCCCTCCCTATTGGGGGATCAGCGTAGAATTTTGAGTTCTTTTCTGACATATTCTCACCAGACAAAAGCACCTGGAAGTAAATCAATGACAAAAGGCTTTTATTTCCCTTTTATGAATGGTTACTGAAATGTGTTTTAGCCTGATCACTCATGCTTTTGTTCAATAAGCGTATATATTTTGCAAAATCTGCCAAGGTATGTTAACTCATGAGCTCAAATGTATGTGTGAATTTGTTGGGGGACCAGAAGGTGACAAATTTTAAATGAGGGTCCGATTAACAAAGGCTGAAGGTGAATTTTAGTCTGGCCCACGAACCGTCTCATGTGCGTGTGATGAACCTACTCTCGAAATGGTAAATGACAATAATTGCCTCAAAATGCGTTAAAAGCGCCACTACCAACTGTTTATGTATGAAGAGACGTGAGACAGCAGTGTGCGTTCAAGGGTGCCTGTATTTCCTTATTCTGACATCACATGATCGAGGTCCGACAATTTTTATGAATTAGGCCGGCGGGTCGAGACCGGAACGGTAGCAAGATCGCGGCCAGAGGGTGGACGACTGACCGTCAAAAAAGGATCAAGCACCCAGCTCATTTTTGCACTGCATATCCTAGGGTTGTAGGCGTGCTTGATTTTTCAAAGTCCATTTTTGAAATTTTGACAAGCCACACTCCAGGGGTTGTCAAATGGCGGCATATCCAAAATTGCTTGACTCGGAGTGGCCACTTCGTGAAGAATAGAGAAACAGAATTAATGTTCGCCCCGCTTATGGCGACATCAACAACATGCGTCTGCTACGAGGAGCTGCTTGGCTGCCTGAGCGGCGGTTGTTTGTGACACGGAGCTCTATCTCTGGACGGTAAGAAGATCTTTTCCTATCTTGGCTGTATCAGCAGCTGAAAGGCTTTGCTGCCCCGACTGCAGCAGTGGTGTTAGCCAGTTAGCTGTGTGGGACGAGCTGCCTCTGGATTCCAAAGAAAGTATAGCGTTGCGAAATATTTGCAAACAAAGTCCAATCGCCACCAAAACTCATACACACAAACTACTACTACTACAACTACTACTCTTGTCCACTTCAACCTGCGAAAATATAAGAACAGTCTGCACAAGATTTGCAATTTTGTGGAAGTGACAGTGGCTTTTTCTCATTGAAGCTCACATTTATTGTCAATAAAATTGCAAAATATTGCTCCGATTGCTTTTATATTTTGACAGGTTGAATAGAGCTGTGTTTATAAATTTGGCAATGTTTGCTCGCTGTTTTCAGACATTAGGTGACAACAGACCATGAATTATGCCAGGAAACAATATTTCAACAATTACGTAGTCATGAAGATGTGTGAAAAAAAATAAATCCCCCACCCACAAATAATGGGTCTCATTAAGATGTGCTGAATATAGTCAGAAAAATTACATCAAATTCCATTAAATCAATACTGAATTTTTCAACGGGATGAAATTTAGTGCTGACATAATTTTTACATACTGACCTATTACGTAAGTGCGAATGTTCAGCCCAATTATTTAAAAACATTATTTTGGCTAGCTGTGAATCATAAATTTACTTTGTTTCTGCTTATTATCAAACTATTTGAATATTCACAAATGCAGTAAGAATCCACATCTAGTGTCTAACAAATAACAAACATCATAGCCTCAATTGGACTTGAGGTTACTCCACTACTTGTTTTTATTTATTTTAAACAACTGAATGGAATGTTAACCAGATGGAGAAAGATGAACAGACAGCTGTTGCTGACAAAAGCCTCTTAACGTCTGGCATTTTGCATGCCAAACTAGTGATACCTTTTGTGGTTCGGAGCATGTCTCTAACTTGGAGGATAAATAGTTGAGGTTCCACACCAACAACCGGGCCAGGGCTGTCCTACTCAGTCCAGCTGGGACTGACCCAATGCTATGAACATGCTGTAGTGTGCAATTTTTATTGCCGTTTGTTGAAAATCAATATGGTCCCAGTGTTTCTCGTGTTTAACGTTAATAACAGGAATTTTGTGACATATGATGCACGACATGTCACATAACATTGCCAACATCAGCAAAATAAACTCCATAAAATGTAAATTATCTTGAATAGATACTAGATTGGGCTGAACTCTGATTTCGTACCTCTACTCAACATCATAACATTGTTCTCATCAGAAAAGCATCTTTCAAGATCAAAAAAGGTAACAAATGTTACCTCGTCACGGCGGACTGAAATATTAAAATCATTCAGCTTGTTTGAATTCTGCAGAAGATGACAGATCTAGTTCAAGGCCCTCGTGAGAGAGAGACAGTGGCTGTGGATAATTGTTTTCTCTGCCAAAATTAGGGATTCTTTGAATACAATAAACAGAATACTTAATTAAAATGTGTGTTTCCTGTCTGTCTCATTGCTGCTACAGTTCTTCTGTCTCTATAGTACGATGAGCATGGGACGCGTCTCAGAATGAATCCATGACTTGAAGATATACCTTTTTTTTTTTTTTTGTAAGTTACCATTGTTTTGGAGAAGACCTCCCAAAATCTTACTATTGGCAGCATTTGAACCTTAAAAGGGAAGTTTACCAAGAACCAAATGAAACAAATCTTGGAGAGTTTTGTTCCTTCTTCAGAGGAATTAATTGGAATAACAATTCTAAGAAAGAAACCCCTGGCTTTGGCATCTGTTAGTGAATCATCCGGGATGCCTTCCTGGTGAGGAGTAACAGGCACGTCCCTCTGTGAAGATGCCCCAGGATCACCCTGGATATGCTGGAGAGACTACAACTCCCGACTGGCCCGGGAACAACTCGGCATTCCCCTGGAAGAACTGGACAAAGTGACTGAGGAGAGGAAAGTCTGGGATCTGGCCCCACCCTTCCATATATTTCCTGTGCCACTTCTCCTCACAAGTGTCGCGGGGGGTGCTGGAGCATATCCCAGCTATCTTCGGGCAGTAGGCACACCCTGAACTGGTTGTCAGCCAATCGCAGGGCACACGTAGACGAACAACCACCCACGCTCACACTCATACCTAGGGGGCAATTTAGAGTTTTCAATCGACCTGTCATGCATGTTTTTATTTTATGTTTTAGTATGCCTAGTTTTAACTAAATCGGACTAAAACCTTTTTGAGTTTTTGTCGACACATTTAGGAAAACTAGTCTAAATTTTTACTTTTTAGTTTGCATCAACAAAAACTGTCATGAATAGGAATGACAAAAACTAATAAGCATTTTCATCCAAAAGACTAAGACAAAATCTAAAATGTGCCAAAAACAACAGATTGTGAGTTTATATGAAGTCATAGGTGTTCTTCATATATTTTCATGACCTTAAAAACAATAACACCAACAAAAAACACCAATAATAACTTTGCTCTCCCTGCAGAAGTCTCATTTACTTTTTACTAACTGTGGTAAACATAAAAGACACGCACAGAAGTTACACGAGACACTAATTCAGACTCACCTACACATCACCCCCAAAACAGGTCCAAATTCCTTAAAATATTTTTCCACGACGAAAAGGTTTTCTGGGCATGAAAGTCTGTGAAAAAAATCCTGCATCTAGTGAGCTTTGCAAGATGATGATTTCACATAATGTTCATTAATAGTTAATTACTTCAGTTGTTTTCCGCATTGGAATTGTATTCAATGACATCAAACAAAAAGTGTGTCTAATGCAATATTTTGATTGCCAATGAACTGCAGTAAATAGCCAAAATATGAGCAGCACTGTTTGATGCAGTGCAGTTGTACTCAAGTACAAACTGTTATTATAAGGATACTGCAAACATAATAGCTCCCTAATCAAAAGTATTATCACCTCTGTAATAGAAGATTAGTTCCAGATTTTGTGTTGAGCTGAAAAAGCTATATTTTGTATTCATTTATGTTCATATTTAATTTGTACTGTAGCTCTTTTGCAATAGAATTTTGTTCACTCCAGGCTCATTTTTATTATACGACGACTAAAAGGTTGGAAGATTTTCCTCCATCATCGGTGCTGCCAGCTTGTAATCTTTTAGGATGATCTAGAAGAGCCTTCTGATTTTGCTCCCTCTATATCTGCAAGAGTGTCAGCTGAGGAAAAAAGTGAAATGGAAATGCAAAGTACAAAAAGCTCTGTTGCTGTAATAAGTTGAGCAGCCTCCAACATGGGTGCGGTGTGATAAATCCCAGCAGAGTCGCATGCTAAACAGCTTCAACCTGGCTGCCTCCAGCTCCCTGTAAACAGGCTTTGTGTCACCATTGTCATATCGCAGCTCAATTATTATACATGAGAGTCTGAGGCCTTTAAGAAGCTTCATACACAGAGCTGGCAGCCTACTTCTCTATCTATTACTTGTCTCCCCGCCCTCTTTTTCCCCTTCCTTACACTTTTCCTTTGAGCCTGCTCATATGCTTTTGGTCCAACAGGAGAAAAAAAAAAAAGAAAGGCAGATATTTTATTTGTATGCTCTCAATTTTACCTGCAAACTGTTCTTGTTTCATGAACTTGGGTGTAGGTATGAGTGGCCTGTTCCATTTACGACCAACATGCTCATAGATTAAAAGTGGGATCGGGATTTTGACAAAGTTTGAGGGAGTATTTACCAGCCGCTTGTGAAAAACAGCACAGTGCCTGTATATTCAAATTAGGACAAAGCACGGGCTACTGCCCTAAGAATCCTCTCAATTTCTTTACCCTTGCTGCCATGCCATTGCCATGTTCAGATCCGACGTGTAGTGATTCAAATGACACACAGCGAGAGATCTAAGAACTCAGCAGCTGCCACCCACAGCAAGAACACTTTGGCCGGGAATTGTGAAGTATGTAGGGCAATGTGCCTGCGGCCTCAGTGTGCCTTGACCATGGTGGCAGACAGGGGGGTTATTTGTGTCGTTTAATCATACACACACACACACCTACAAAATTGAACGACAATGTTTCTGTTGAGTTTATTTTACCGCCATCATTGTTCATCAATCAATGTTGCTCCCAGAAGAAGGAGGCATGCGGGTTTAAGTCATGACATGACCCTCCACTGAGTTTACAGATGAGCTTCTTTGTTTGGGATCAAGGGGCCTATTCTTTCTTTATTGAAGGTTTGGCCTTTTCCATCACTAACCTCTCATGAGTCCATAAAACTTTTTGCTGATGTCACTATCAGTTGTTTTAGAGTCTTATTTTTAACTCAAAACTGGCTCTAACGGCTGTGGTCACCCTTCCCCAAGCCGTCACTTTATGATGGTGCGGAGCTTTGTGTGTCCCAGTGATACAAGAAGCTAAGTTGTCTGCCGCTTATGCCCCTGGCAGCGTCAACAGCTCCTGGGTGAGGAATCAGACAAAGGACAATGAGTGGAGAGGGTAATCGGATGGTCGTACACAGACACACAATCGCCGGTCTCCAAGTCATCCATGGCGGCCATCTTTAATTCATCCGCAAGTGGAGATCTTGCAGGTGCTGATCTCCTGCATCTATGCATGGCATGCAGACCACGCTGAATTTGAAGAGAATGAGGGGAGCTGCTTACATTTGATGGCAAAAAAATCAACTGTGTTCCTTCCCACAGTGGTGCAAATACAGTCTTTGCGTAGAAAAATATCAATAGATACAAAACTCCACCCCTGTCCAACCCGTAAGTGGGGAAGTGAAAGAAAATGGATGGATGGCTAAGGCCAATAATAATGCATAGATCTGATTGTTCATCGTTCATCTAGTTTCACAATTGTTTTTTTCAAAGCCAACTCTTTGGTTCACTTGTCGGTTACACTTCTAACTAGTAATGCTCACAGTTAAAATACAAATTTTCCACTGTTGCCGTGTGAATAATCTGAAATTAGATAGAAAAAAGTCATTTTTTTCCTGTAAAATTGTTGGATTCAAACAACAGATGCTTGTGATTATTCTCATTCATCCAAGTTAGTTCAATCTCGGGACATTGTGTCAATCACAGCTGGACTCTAAAGGTTGTCTTCGAAGACACTAGCCTAACCAAACCTTGTTGTTGGAACTGATTAAGCCGTCACGGATGAGAGGCAAAACAGTTGAGGTAACCAGAACGGTCCAGTTACAATTGATTCGTACCCTGACAATAAAAAAAACAAAAAGCTCCAGTCTTGTAAGTATAGTTTGAGATTCAGGTATGAATACCTCCTGCTCCAACTTTCTCTTTTTTCCCCCACACAATATTTCTGGACACACAACAGCAAATATATTGGACTTTCTCAGTAGTCACAAAAGCATTTATAAATTAATCAACCTACAGCATGCAGTCTTCACACTTGATTGCATGCTGACTTAAATTCTTTTTTTTTTGTGTGTATCAGTTCTGTATCATCGCAGTGTGTGTCTACCATCTGGTATGAACAGCAATGAATATTGCAGTGGCCACCGCACTTTAAACGGCTTATATACCCTATGGATGTTGACATGCATGGAGGAAATCATGTGAGCCTGAGATGTACTGTGCGTTTACAGTTGGCCCATTGATTTATAATTAACGGCAGGGTTACTGCTTCAGCACACACACAGCTGGCCGGGTCTCTGGGGTCACAACAATGTGTTGGTGGGGGTGTGTGTGTGCGTGTGTGTGTTGGCATTTGTGTCAGAATGTTATTTTATAAGAGGTAGCTTGCATACAATCCTCCTGACATTAATTCTGTTTTAAAAAGTCATATACGTCCTTTCAACTGCCTTTTGTCAGAGCAAAATAATGACAAATATTAATTGAACAAGTGCATTAATGTTAGGTCACTACAAGTGATGTGCACTGTGCATATATGTTGTATTGTATCTGTTTTGTATGTGCATTGTACTTGTTCTTACAAGGTCACACTTCAGCTCGGGTTTTATGACAACAATGACCGGCCTTTTGCTATAATCTTTCGGGGGGGGGACGAAATTCTTCTCTGTGCTGTGGGCCAATGCTATTGACCCATATAAGTAATTCACTTTTTCCAATATTAACTTCAATACATACAAACACAAGCTATTCACCACAGTTCATCACAGGAGAGCGTTTCCTGGAGCATGGCTGGCCTTCAAAAACAACAGCTGTTAAAGAAAAAAAGGAAAAAACATATATATATAAATATGTATATATATATATATATATACATATATATATATATATATATATATATATACATATATATATATATATATATATATATACGTATATATATATATATATATATATATATATATCACAGAGAGAAAGAGAGAGGGGGGGGGATAAAAGTATAAATACAAATACTTCTTTTGTTCATTCATTGTTTTCCCAAATACCAAAAAAAGGTTGATAATGCTCAATGTGCAAATTGAATAACATTAGTTTCGTCTTTCAGTGTGACCGTGGAAACAAGCAGTGAACAAATGGTGTCATGGTTTGAGACTAACAAGTCAATCACTGGCCAATTACCTGCCTTCCATTTGTAATCCGGGATTGTGCATATTTACTATTCCCAATTTTTGGGGTTGGATTTTTTATGATAGTCTTTCATCTTCTAATATAGAGGTGCACAATTGAGGAAAGAACATTGTATTTGTTCCCTTTTTTTCTTCTATTGTTTACCAGGTCAGAGGGAGATGGAAAACTGAGATCAATATAGCAAAAAACTTTTTTTCACCCCAAACTTTTCTACAATTCTTTAGTAGATTAGAATTAGAATTAGAATTAGAAATCCCATGGAGGTGAAAAACGGTGACAAAACATTTACGTTTGCTTTTTCCCAACCTATTCATCCACATGCAAACATGCTGACGCAAACTTGCAAGAGAAAAAAAGGCTAATTTTGATTTACCTCGCAAAGACGGAGACGCCACACTGAGAAAGATACTAAATATTGTATTTTTCCCACTTTTTCCATATCTTATTTTTTCCCTCACAAAGTAGGTAAGCATGGTGTTTCAAAATTTAGAGAAAAAAATAAATGTTCTTATAGGAGGGAAGGTTGGTGGGGCAAAACTGAGAAAAATCTTGTTGCTCAATATTATATTTTCCTCTTTTGTTTTTTCTGTTGTTTAAGAGGCGAGCAAGGATGTGTAAAACAGGGAACAAGACACTGTTGACTATTTTTCCTGCTATTGTTTAATATGTGTGGGCGTGCATAACTGATGTATTGCAAATCATTGTCATTCAAAGCCTCACTTTTGTATTTAATATTGGGCAAATTTGAAAAATTAACTACACATGGCATACACAAAAAAATACAGCATGAAAAAATTGGCATGAATCTGACTTCCTAATTCAAGTTCAGATCAAGTCATAGCATTAAATGATTGGTCATGCAAATGTATTTTCAGCTCTTTGTGATAATAGAATTTGAATAATCTCGAGTTGCAGTTTACAAGTAAAAGTGTCTCTTGCAAAGTTTAGGTTTTAATTTTTTGGGAGGATATAAAAGCATCACATTTATTTAGAGAGGATGGTTATAGTTGCAGTTAATGCAATTAATAATATCCACCAATAAACTCCTAAAGGCCGAAATTCGAAGGGGTTCTCCAACTCAAAATTACCCATTTCATATGGGTCACTTGGCCAAAATGGGCCTTTGTTCGTGTCCTGTGATAAAGATAGGAGCAATACTGCCGAGTGGATGCGCTCTGGGAGTTGTAGTGCATACATCTAGAGACTGACCTGTCATCATGTATTTTATCATGCAAGTCTCACATTTACTGACAACTTTTTAGTTGTTTTGCATTCTGCTCATACCCACACACAAACAAACACACACAGGCCAGCATGACCATTTAATCTCTCTCAGTCTCCACTTTTCACAATGCATCACTCCGCAGTAAATGTTTGCCCTCTTTTCTTCTGTCACCTGCCATCTTACTGTGGCTCTCCCCCCATTTTTTTACACTCTTTTCTTTCTCTGACTTGTCATATCACCATCTGATCTCCTCTGCTCCCTCTTATAAGGTCATCTCTCCAGTCACCACTTCAGTATTTTCGCATGGAGTGTGAGCAGCCAGAAGCCCATTCTCTTTAATTCTGAAGGTGAAGGGCTTGGCTGTTTGAGATGACACACTGGATTAAGAGGGTGCATTCACTACAAATGTGGGGTCATCCATGGGGGTCCTCAGTGGGCCATAATATGTATTGTTGCCCACTGATCTGTCATGGCCAGCCACAACATATTTGAAGGCCCTTTTGATCCACACCAACATTCACCACAGGCAACAGCCTTGTGCACACCACATATGCATGTATAAGCATATTCATGCAAAATTTGTAACAGGGTCAACTAGAGTTCTACGAGACAATCCCAGGATACTGTCTGGTAGTTCTGTTATTATTACACTGTACACTCCTGTGAAAACTTGCCATCAAAATGTGTTCATAGCACTATCTTTGTTGTTCCGAGCTCCAGCATGTTGACAAAAAAATCTTGACAGGGATGACAACTTGCTAAAAGTTGTGTAGCTCAGACGTGTAGCTCTTGAGAATAGGAAAATAAAGTCAACTGAGAATATGTCATAGTTCTCTAGTCAACTTACAATATTGATGATAAAACGCGAGGAGATGATCATGTGCTTCTTGGACCAACACCCGCAGATACGAGACAATTTGACCTGATTTTAAATTCAGTTAACTAAACAATATACACAGGGAGAGAATATCACGCCATCCATCCATTATCCAAGCCGTTTCCCTCACGAGGGTCAGAGCTTAAAAAAAAAGAAAAATCAAGGAAAAAATGTGTTTCCATGATAGACAAATTAATTTAAAAGAAATTAATTCAGAGTTTAATAACTGTAAATTTATACAGATACTGCATTAACTAAACGACACTTTCTACCAACAAACTTTTTTTTGGTTGTGAAAACTTGTATGTAGTTTGACGACAGAAACCCCCCCACTTTGCTATTTCATCCACAGATACATATGAGGAGATGATAAATATTATTAAGTATTGTAGTAAAACACTACAATGTATATTTTATTCCGTTCAGCTCAGCAATGTCGGCAGCCAGCTGAAACTTGCTTTCAGGTAAAAATGTATACCGGTATATCGGTTGTAATAGTT
Source organism: Idiotropiscis lumnitzeri (assembly GCF_059441095.1). NCBI lineage: Eukaryota > Metazoa > Chordata > Actinopteri > Syngnathiformes > Syngnathidae > Idiotropiscis > Idiotropiscis lumnitzeri. The sequence goes on along the minus strand of NC_142399.1, from coordinate 17,709,628 downwards.
AATAACATATAATAGTAATAACAATAATAACATCTGCAACTTAGTCATCTATGATTATAATTTCACGAAGAAAATAGTGGTCGGCAATGAGAATCAATGAAAAAAAAGGAAAACTTTCGAGATACATCGGCACCTGTCAGGTATTTTGGCCCCCCACAATTTAAAATGATTTAAAAATAAATGCGCAAATATACCAACAGAAAGGAAGGATATGGTTTGCTTCAAAGATTAAAAAACTCACACTGTTTTCCCACAAGCAATAGAGTAACAGCAACATTGATCTTAACGAGGCATAGCAGCTACGCAGATTCCACATTTTACTTTATGACACATATAGCATATTAAAATGCTCATAACTTTTGATCTGAAAGAGTGGGTGATAATTATGACAATAATGACTGACTCTCTCAACATTTTCACATAACATTTAATTTACCTCTTTGTCATAAATTATTTGGATTATCAATGTGTAATTGTTTTACTAAATTTACATTGCTTGTTTGGACACGTGCCGACTCACAATAGCCCGAGCATCAGACAGTTCCTGGCTGAGACGAACGTTTCGTACCGCCCTATTCATCTGAATTGGATAAGTGTGATTTTTCTCTTCATCCAAGAAGTCATCAAGCAGACCCAGATGTGGATGGAGGAGTGCATGAAGGCATGGTAGAGAAGGCTGTGAAAGTCACTCAAGGGGGATTACTTTGATGCGGGAAACTTGTAGTTTGGATTAGAAATATATCTTTTGTGACATAAAATGAAAGAAGAGGACCAAAATTTAGGAGTCATTTACACTCTATTGTGTGCGGTGTGCATGGTTTAGGAGTGAAACTGAGAAGCTGATTGTGGAGTGTTTGTTTGAGTGGACTGTATGTGCACTTTTGGAATGTGTGTTTGAATTTGTGTACTTTAAGAGGAGTGGGGCATACTAAAAGGTGCATTACGGATCTGAAGTTAATCCACAGTGATAGCTCTAGTACTCTGTGTCGACCACTGGAGACTCTATAAGCGGGTGTGTGCGTGCACGTATGTGTATGTGCATTGAAATGGCAGCATAAAAAATACTAAACAGCCCCATACACATTATTCACCATACATTTTGTATTAAACCACAATCCTGCCATCTTGATATACACTAAAGGGGAGATGAAAGCATTGTAAAAGATCATTGGTTCATGTCAGGACAGAGTCGAAAAGGAAAATATGAGATGGATGGATGGCAAAACATTTGTGGATACGTTGATGGAGTGGTGGTTGGAGGAACATGGATAAATATTGTCACACTGCTCAATAAAGGGAACCCTTGAATTGAATTCCCTAGATCTCACAGTGCAATTTGTTTAGAGGAATAATCACCCCAAAAAAGGATTTCATTAGGGCTTGATTTCCAAGTGTAAATGCTGCATTATAATTTTTAATCTAACAACATACTTGACAACATACTAATTTTGTTTAATGTGACAGTCACACTTAATGCTTCTGTTGTTGTGCACTCTTTAGTATTCACTTACAAGAATTTAGCGCGTGTGTGTGAGCTCCTACGTGCATAATCACAATGCTTAGCAGTGGGCTGTCTTCTTCTAACATAAAAAAAGTAAAGTATTTAATTTTCTTATTAACTATTATTTAATCATTATTTCCAATCAGGTTCAAGGCTCGGTCACCTTATTCGTAATACCCAACAGAAGCAAACGGTAACACCCAAACCAGTAAATGGAACGACAGAAACCGGGGCAGGACAGAGACAGGTCAATAATGTCCTTTGTGTGCATCTCCACTCAAACAATAGAGACCTGGTGGTCATGTTTCTTGAAATTAATTACTTTTGCGTGTATGGACATGCATGAATAACACATTCAGACACTGAAAGTGAGATTTTCTGAAGGTTGAAAAAAAAAGTATTTTAGGGATTTTAAAATTCAGTTCATGTCTATATTGAGAATGTAGTAACTGAAAATAATCTGATGCATGATGAAACTTTAATCGGCCCAAAAAAAGCCACTCAAAATAACTTCTGGTTCGGAACTCCTTTATTTCACTGCCTTATCCAATTGGCCCACTACTCCTGAATGTTGGTGTTGCCACTTTTTTTGGATTGATTAATTTCCATATCATCAATGCTACCACTTCCTCCAAAGCATTTGAACCACATACCGTATGTCATGTCATGTGAACTCGAAAGACCTCACCACTTCAGTTTGGCTTGTAATGATGATTTTGATGACACTGTGACTTGATTTGCGACATATTTTTAAGCAAAATACCACTGGTGAACACAAGGTTTATTGAGTTCGGTCTGACAGCTGTTTGTAAATAATTAAATCTGTAACTGATCTCGCATTTAAGTTTTATTGCCATTCTCTTAAAAAAATAACATGTGATACAAATGTGTATGTATATCAATAAAACACAACGATGGACTAGTGACAGCAGAAAAATGAAATAGATATTGCCATGGTTGCAAAATTTAGAGAAAAGAAAACACTAAGCCTTTACTATGCCAGCTCTCTGTTTGCAGATGATGAAAGTAGTGACAAATGAAATTGTTCCCTAGTGTGATTACACAATGTTAGTAAAATTTAGTAATTCCAATTCTGATTATAATTAACAGAAGCGAAAGTCAATATCATATATAATAGGCTTTTAAAGATTCAGCGAAAATCATTTAATTGTGATATAAACAGTTCAAAATATGCATCGATATAAAAAAAATTAAAATAAAAGATTAGATTTACAACCCGTGTTAACCATACTGCTCTTTCATGCATTTGCTGGAAACAAACTGCATATGCAAAATTACTTAATATGATGTAAACCTCCCTTTCATAGCAGCACAGCGGTGATAAACGAGCACCTTAAAAAGGAAACTTTGCTGATGCCCGATTTAATTTACGCCAGGGACTGTTGCGTCTATAAGCTAGGTGTAGTTCGCATCCACTGGCTACCGTGTGCGTCTGCACGTGAAGTCCTGTTGTGGTACGCTAATGACATTGTCGTGTCTATTGTGGATTATGGCGGCATTGTCAGCAAACTCATGTGTATTAAAAAACAAAACACCGTTTTTAAATAGCCGTGATTGATATTGGCTGGAAGATATCGAAACAACATGATGCATTTGCCACAAGCCATGAATGGCAACACCCAACAATAAAACATAATCAACCTAGGCCGTGAGGAAATGCTGCAGTTCAAAAGAAATATTGAAAAAAAAATGGGTTATGCGTGTTTCGACATTCTCTTCTTCTGACTAATGACAGCGCAGTAATATCAAAATAAATACATTTAAAATCAACCCCAAAGGCTTGTGTATTAAATAAATTGCTCAAGACAAAAAAAAGGACATTTTTACTATAGTTTTAGCTAATTGTATTTATTTTTTTAATGTAAAATGTAGTTTGAGTTAGATTTTGTTATTTCTTTTATTTGACTTTGCTAAGGAAAATATTTTTCTTTTCAATTTTCGGTTTAGTTATTTTGTTAGATTTCATTAATTAAAATAATAATAATAATTTACGTAAGTTTGTTTATGTGTGTGTGTCGTGTGTGCGTATATGTGTTTATGCCCATGTGTGGCCTGAGCACGTATGTAGGATGTGTATGTGATACTGTTTTAAGTTGCATGCTTTTTGCTGTTTTTCATTAACTAAAATAACCTTGATGAGGACGTGGCTTAAAATCCAAGCAAACTGATGAGACAATGAAGAACTGGTCAATGCACGAGAGGCCGAGGAAGCTGATTGATGGACACATTGCACCGGGCTGATGATAACAGGTGGACACAAAAAAGAAAGACAGTGAAGACATAAAAAGGGACACAGGGAAAACACAGAGTAAAACAGTCACACCCAAATCAGCAAAACACAGATCATGACAGTAGAGACATACTGTACATTGAGAAGACATCGTAGGAATTCACATTTTCGATACTTTTCATATTCATACTGGCTGACTGAGAGGTTAAATGGGGTGGTGTGAGCGCGGGTTATCTTTGGCTCCGGCAGCGGTGAAGACCTATTTTAATTCTTAAACAGATGTCCATGATTTATTAATCTGCATTTGAAATAACAATTATGGGGTCAGAAGAGACGAAGCCAAAGCCTTAATTGTAATGGAAAACACTTGATATGGAACTTACTGCAACTCGTGGAACATGCACACCATCCCCTGAAGGCCTGAGAGTATACTTCACTTCAGACCAGGAATCTTCACGCTGCTTCAGGTTAAACACTCTGGACAAAATCATGCGGTGACGAAAACCAGTGAAACCAGCGACAGCCTCAATTTGGGACATTACTCTTAAATAACAATAATATTTTTTTTCATTCAGAAAATCTTTTAATAATTGCAATGCCCTATATTATGTCCTTTATTTTCTTTTACAACCACATTTTATTTTTCCCTGTCATTCTACATGTGAGTCTCTTGTCAACCTTGAGTGTGTATCGACACCAGAAAAGTCCTTTGGTCTGGTTTGTTTGTTCCGAACTATTTTGGTTTGTGTGTCACACACGGCTACACGGATGGGGGTGGAAGGCACTCTCCAAGTGGCTTCTTCTGAGCGGCCATCAGGAGGAGATCTTCCAGTTTCTTATGAGCATATTATGTGAGGAATCAAGGATGTGTTCACTCCCACAACACCGTAAATGTTTCTAACGTGTCTACAAAAGAGAAAGAAAAGTCCACCTAATTGCACAGTTAGAACGTGCTTCGCGCAAGACACTAATAGGGCCCAATGTTTGTGACATCATAATTTGGATTACGGGCCTTGCAGGGGAGAAATTCACATGCTGCAGCAAATATTTATCCATTTTCTATGCATCTATTCTTCCCAAAAATGCAGGTGAGCTGCAGCCAATGCTGGATGTTGCCAGTCAATCGCAGGGTGCGTTACAACAGTGAAAGAGAAAATAAGAACATGGAAAATGATAACCATACATAATTAAGAAGAGCAAAACACAATATGGTTCAATCTATTTGTTATTGTTTTGAGTGGCATGCTTTCTCCTGTTTTAAATTTGACAATTTGACAAGCTCTAATTGTATTGTTGTTTGCATTATACACACACATATATATATATATATATATATATATATATTTATTTATATATATATATATATTTATATATATATATTTATATAATTATATATATAAAAATATAAATTTATTTTCTGCCCCCCTCACTCCCTCCTCCATCTTTTAATTTCAGCATGTAAATTGGTCCTCACTCAATGCTACTTAGTTTTGACTGTGCATATGTTAATTAAACATCTTGAATCTGGAATAACAAGCCTTTTGGGTCAACAAATCTTTCCTTACATAATTTTTGATGGGGGACATTTGCGTGACATGGCAGTGGGGACAGATTTTCACCCCAAGCGCACACTTATGGAATCATGTCAGTTGCCATTTTACAACATTTGGGTTGATAGGGTGCAGGTGGAACTAAAAACTAAAATCCCCTTACATTACAGCGTGGTTGATCATTGAAATCCTGGCCCTGTTAAAACATTTTGGATGTAAACATAGTTTTAAGACCACATAGCAATTTTGAGAAAGTTTGTGTACAAGAGTAGGGAAAAAAGCTGCTGAGCTTTTTAAGTGGTGACGACTTGCTCTACTTGCTTATGACATTCTGTAGGTTTGTGCCACACTGTCAAAGAAGACGCGTGCAGAAATGTTTCCTCTTGAACAAAGTGTTTATATGTGTGTGTGTGCGTGTGTGTGTACATCCCTACTTGCTTTTTTTGTCACTTGCTTGCATACTTCAACCCACATACACACACACACACTCAGAAACACTCAAATATACCCTTTCCGTTTCTCTCTTTTCTGCCTGCACTTCTGAAGGAATTCTCCATCCATCTAATTCCCCTCCTGGTTCTTTTATATTGAGGCTGGGCCCCGCTCGTATTCCATGTCAAAGGCTTTCTCTTTTATTGAACATCAAATCCTCTGTGTCTCGCCTCACACTCTCTTCTCCTGCTCGGCAGCATGCATATTCAGGAGCCGGCGGCCCGCGCCACAGGGCCGGCTAGTAGCCCAAAATTCGCAATTGTGGGTATTAGCGTTGTAACAACGTGACATGAATTGCAGCGTGCTCCATATATAGGTGCAAAGTCGGCCGTGCGGTAGCTGTGAGATTGAGGCTATTGTTGTATTGAGATTCTCTTTCTTGTTTTCTTTCTCAAGCTCTTTCAGGGGACTTCTCTCTTGACTCTGGAGGTGGCGCTCAGTGTCAGAAAGTTCCAGCAAATCTAGAGATGCAAGAAGCTGCCCCACTGTGGAATTTTGTGTGCTGATTTGAGCTTTAAAAAGCATGTGAAAGGCAGAAAGGAGAGGAAAAAACTGGCTGCTGTTTGTACCAGCTCACAGCGTCAAAACACAGTCATTATTATTATATTGACGGGTCACCATCTTAATTCTCAACTCAACTTCTGCCGCACTTGAATGGCAACGGCAGCTGTAAGAAAGTGCTTGACATGAAAAACAACAATAATTAAAAAATTAAAAATAAAATGCTCTAATTTCTAATTTCCATTGACCGGACTTGCGGTCCAGAGTTTGATTCCCTCTAGTTGCATGTGCTGTGTGAAGCTGTTAATAGATGAGCGAGGCAAGAAAGATTGAAGTCTGCAACAATCAGTATGAGGGCGTCGGGATCAGAGATGTCGACCGGCACGCTGAAATTTTAATCTCACGAGCGTAGCGTGCGTGACGTCACTCACGTTTGCAAAAAGATAGTCATATCTGTCAAATGCTATTGAAAGAGAGTGAACAAGATAGTGATATACTTTAACAAAAGAAATATATTTTCACGTTTATTTTTATCCTTTGAAAAATATACCCCTGCTCTCGTGTGTGTGTTGTTTTTCATGATATTGTGATGAAATCTTGACTCCTAGTATGCCTTTTTAATTCTACTAAGTAAATAATGCATCTTCAACAGTCCATAATTCATGTAAGTGGACATGCAATCAGTTCAGATTAACGTGCACAATGCCCCTGTGTGTGTGAGAGTGTACGCGTTTTTGTGTGCATGCACAACATGACAAGTCACTGACTTTCTCCTCGTGGTGCTCTTTCCTACTTCACTTACTGCTTCTTCTCTTTCTACTAATTTCACTCTGAGCGTCAGTGGACCCTTAAAAAGACTTAAATTAGATTTGATTAAATGGAGGCTTTAATCATCATTAAAATTTATACTTGCTCCTTAAATCCAAAGGTCCTTAAAGCGGGAAGGCCACAATTTTAAGCGTTTCCTCATCTTCCGTGGAAATGTCTTTCTAGGGTGGCGGTGAGTGATTGCTTCAGTCACAGGGATGTACAATAAAAACTTTTGACACGTTAGGAGGGATGCAGGAGAAAATGAGTGGCAGCTTTGTGCACACCCTCTGAGTGATGAGCATTTTTTTAGCCTCACTTCCGTATTTATTCTATTCATGGTCTACTAAGTCAGTCTTGGGAAAATTAGCCAGTTCTCATCCTGCCATTTTGGACTGCAGACAAGAATTACCATGAAACCCGTGGATGGAGCTAGGGCAGTGCGACTAAACGGCTATTTGTTCTGAAATTGTCAAATGTTTAAAGAGAAATGTGTTCCTTCATAAATATGAATTTAAAGGACCATTTTATGTTCCCTTGTTGAAGAAGCACTTGATCACCAAGCTTAAAAAAAAAGAAATCATGTACTCCCAGCCTGCAACTTCGAAGGACACTCTAGTATGTGTTGGTTATCATCAACTCACACTGACAATGCTGTTAGCTCGTACTAATCCTGTAAATTGTGCAGACTAGACAACTTGTCAGACGGACAGAAACCAACACCAACAGCACCACGTGTTCTATGTTCGGCCTCATGACAGCAGCTCTGATCACACCTCTCCCACTCTTCATTCCAGACTATTCCAGGGATAGTTGTAGCTCTGCACCAGGCATTTGATTTAATCCAGACCAAATGCTAATAGGGCTGTTCGGTTGCTGGCCATCTGCCTGGGCTGCCGGTCAACTGAAGCAAGCTGCGCCGAGCTGTGTAGTGCCGGGCCTCTGCCAAAGTCTGAGCTGCCCAGAGACCACTTCATAACCAGAGGACACTTAACGGCCAATTGTCCACACTTACTGGGAGCATATACTGCAGCAAGTAATATTATTAAATTGATCATTTCATTATTTTAAGGGAAGCTTGTCCATCTCACACTTCCATGTCATTAAAGTCCAAATCAGAGGGTTTCTTGTAGAAAATAAACAGTAACTTTCACAAATGCTGTAAATTCAGAGCATTTATTGATCCAAAGTAATCCTGCAGGACTTGTCTGAGGAGATGCACTTGAGATTTTTACTTACATATAATACTGTACCATACTGGTGGGCACATTTTACAGTTTTTGCAATTAATATAAATAATACTTTGATGGATTTTAAATCTTGTAACAGATATTATGCTTTTAATCAAATGTATACACTCACGTAATTATAAACTTAATCTGACAACTTGGTTAGGTTAGGTGGTTTGCGTCAACCTTATTTCTACAAGGGTGGGTTCCTCTGATCGTTATAACAATTATTGCAAGGATTCGTTTTGAGATAAAATGTCAAGATTTCTAAAACTGACGTTCATTCATCAGACCAAATCATACTTTGAACTGCATCACTGAATATTGTCCAATGTCGGGGTATATATATATATATATATATATATATATCGATGCATATGATTCTGACACTTGCCGAAATTATATTAAGTAAATTCAACACACCATTTTTGTCAGTGTACCTATGATTGATTTTCAAGATTTTTCTCACCAAAGCCTCTTACCTTGGCCATGGAAGTGGGGCTTAAGTACAGCACTGCCAGTCACATACCTATTCTGAGTTCAAAAAGGGAATTGTGTATATTATTCTGAAAACGGAATCAGTTCATCCACGGAGATGGTAAGAAGTGCATCTTTTGCTTTTGGTGTGTGGGGGTGTGTGTGTTAGTGTGTGTGAGAGGGGGTGTGTGGAATTTCTCTCCATGTGTGAGCACACACAAACCTGCCTTTTGTGTGTTTTGGTGTTCTCTGCACTCCATCTCGCAACCTTCTCCTCATTATCAGTTCTCCTCCAGCATAATGGTGCTGGGGTTGTTAAACTTTTTCAGCTCAGGAAACAAATTTAGAAAATCCAGTCCTACTCCTCGACCTGGTCTAATGACTACTGGTGTTAGTTCTGTACAAACTAGTATTCCTGGCACACTGGGATGGAGAAACAGACTACTTAGCCATTTCAGGTCCCGACCCATTGTATAGTTGCAGAAACAGTTGCTTAAAGACAGATAATCATGATGGAAAAGAAGTGTGGCCATGGAGCTAAACTACTGTATTTTCTATGTGTGTGCGTAGATTCCTACATAGGCTCTTCCTGCACGCTTGTGTGGGAGTGGAGCTCTGACATTGTACATATGGGGGCATCCTCCAGCGCAAAATGCTGCATTAATTGCTTTGTAGAAAATTCCATGCAAGGACATCATTAACTAAAAGCAAGCTTACATTTCTAATTGATATGTACAATGCCTTCTCGGGGCCCTGCCTTAGGCGTTCCTGTTCGGACGCTTTGACGCCCACCACCATCCCGGTGACCTTTGAACTTAAACGGCTGACGGTCACATTCACAGGTGTGCTGCATGAATGGGTGCTGATGTTGGGCATCTGTGGTAGGTCAGACAGGATGTGTTGATTTTCCACTATCAATTGTCCTGCTTTAACCGCAATACGTATTCTGTTAATTACGAGCCGTGTAGTTCACGTATTTAATGTTAATGCCAGCTTTCTTCTAATGCATGATTAGCATTCGATGCGCTCTTATGCCAGAGAAAAACAACTTTGTGTAACTCGTGATCAAGTATGGCCCTTTCGTATACCTTCAAAGTTTAAGGCTTTAAAATGACAGGCAGACACAGAATAAACAAGTCGAGATGAAAGATAAAAGATATCACCTTGCTCGTGTGTTGCATTACATTTCTCATTGGGGCTGTGACGAGCCTTCCTTTATACCTCTGTGGAACTCATTACAATCAGCACCTTTGGGAAATTCATTTTCGAATATCTACACAATCTCAATTATGCCACTTAATTGATATCTTTATTTTATCTAATTGGTGGCTTTAGTCCAGGCAGGAATAAAGTGATGCCTCTACGTAGCTACACTATACTTCAAAGTCTGTTTTCTATCATTCTCACATTGCCTCGTTATTTCCCACATGTCAGGGATGTCACAACAGACCCGCTGCAATTTTAATGAAGAGTGACTTTGACATGTTTTTGGTGTTTTTTTTTTCTTCATGAATCAGGAAAAAGGTGAGCTAAATGTTGCAAGCTCCATGACAGCATTACCATATTCAAGCATAACCATCAATTAGTACACTTTTTTTTTTGATGCACAAATTTATTTTTACTCTCTGTATTGATTTAAAATGCTTGGAATATTAGCTCTCTCTAGAGGTTTTTGTGTTGAATGTTCCAAGTGAATGTAAATGTTCTGATTGTGCCTTTGCAATTAAGCTGGCGAGAGAAACATTTTGAATGAATAGGAGGGCAGACAGCTGCGTTTCTGTCTGTTGTTGGTCAATTAAAAAAAAAATAAAAAATGTTACCACAATTAAATACTGTGAGATTTGGTCTTGAAGTGTTCAGGAGTGACCCCCGGAATTTTTTTTCTTTGACTGTCTGGACTGTAACCTTCCCTACAATGTGCACCAGACAGGGTCTTCTCCAGTCTCTTAGCCTCATTGTGAAGTTTCACCCACTCCTATTGATTCTTTATTGACCTGAGGTGCCCTCCAGTGCCATCGCTCTTCATCCTCCCTCCTACCCACCACCAAGGTTTTACATCTGCACCCTCAGCCCCACCTCCCGACAGGACCCAGCTGACTTTTTACTCCCTCCATCTCCACTGGGGCGTTCACCCTGCCTACTCTCGTGCAAGCAACCTTTGTGAAAAGACAGCCGGACGATTTGCTGCAAAGGTGCTAAGGCGAATTCTGAATAACAGCTCCTACATGTGAAAAGAGATGTAATTTTACCTTTGATCTGCAACTAGAAGCCATAATAGTGACGGTTCACAAGTGCAAGAAAAGACAGAAGAAAAAAGCATAGTGAAATATGCCTGCTGGAGGAAAGCTTTCACAAACCAGTTAAGAGGTCTTTTCTTTCTTTTCCCAATTATATTCCAAGAGTATAAAATGTATTCACGCACATGATGCACAACTCACAGTGAATATTAGATTTTTATATTATGTAGATAGTAATGATAATCAAAGAAAAAAAACAATTACACCCATTGTCAAGCCAATTACAGCTCAGCCTATTTACACTATGGAAATTTGGAAAATACTGTATAATTACACAAACAAGGACAAGCACACACTCTTTCACATACAAAGACACACATAACAATAAGTTCCCCTCCCCCTATCCTGCCTCTTTGGACAGCACACAAGTAGCCAAATCTCTCAAAAGGAAGAATAAACAAAACAAACAAAAATACATGAGATGAAAGAAGAAAGACAATAAAAGAAAAGTGTCCCAATGGATTTTTCAGTCCCTCCTCTTTGCTCCATTTTCTCCTTGTATTATTTCATTTGTTTCTTGCTTGGCCATTCATTACAGTTTCTCGGTCTTCGTGTGTTGTTTGTGTCTTCCTGGTGATTCTTAAATGCTTTCGACTGTTGTTTTGATCTCATTTAGAAATTGAAAGAAGCCAAAGCCTTGGAAGTTATTTTGATGAGACTTTTATTAACTTGTCTGCGTTCTTAATATTGTCTCTGAAGATTTCATTGGAGATCTGACAATACTGAACAGGAAGAGAACAAACTAATATAGCAATAATTTCCCGGGCTGTGGACTAGGTGTGCATGTTTGCAAGTATGAGCTTCACACTCCCAGATCACTTTGGTTTTCTAGGGTTATTTCTCTTGTTAAAAAAAAAAAACTAAACAAAATTTATCCTTGGGAAAAATGCTTGATTTGAGTAACAGATATACTTAAGGGAGATAAAGAGCCAAGTTGGCCCATTTTTCACTAACAAGCTCAGTTTATTTATTTTTTTGATAGGGAAAATTATTTATCATTTTCTTTTTCATCCATTCATTTTGGAGAAATTGGGAAAAAATGACGACTTGAAAAACACCTACTTATAATGAGAAATATGGCCGCGCCCCTTTCCGCTCTCCCCATGTTTCGGTCGGAGTAAATGAAGGGGCCGATTACAAACTCTCCATTGGAAATCATTGCTTATAGCATCCAAAAACGGTGATCAATTGGCATCAAAATTCATGAGGACATCCCTCCCGATGACCACTTCCACATATCAAAAGGATTAACCTCTCCATGGTTGATTTATAAGAGAATGAGGAACTGTGGCAGTGAGCAGAGCAACATTGATGTAAGCACAAGCCGCTGCGCGATGCGCACCATTCCAGAAGACAGCCCCGTGTTCGATGAGGTCTTCACCTGAAATCTGCAAGCGGTGTCGGAGAATGTACGCGACTGTGTGTGAGGCAACCCCGCAACATGACGATGCAAGCTGTACAGTAAATAAGTAATTTTGCTGTGCTAATGCATTTTAGCTCTGATGTCATTTTTACATGCAAACCTCTTTTAAGTCCCAATGTGAAGCTCATCCAAGTGTACCTTGAAATGTATTGTCTGTTCTTATGGGATAGTCCACATAAATTATACGTATGCTTTTAATTGTATAAATGAATGAATATTAATGAGCATTGTAGCCAAGGGCTAACACTATTTCCATTTGTTGTCTGTAGGCAGGTTGATGTTACAAGAAAGAAAAAAATCTACAGTTACAGTAGAGGTCTAAAGTTATGTTTACAGAAACATAGGCCCACAAAATAACATAGAATATACTAAATACATGACTTTAAACACTTTACACAGCAAAACATACAATATACATTGGCATATTTGAAAGATTAGAGAGGATATGGCTTAAAATTTATGTCCACTGAAACTGCGCCCAATCAACCATTGGGAGGCATCACGTGTCAAACAAATACCATTACTATCATCTGAAATATAGATTCTACTTCAACAAGAAAATTGTATATGCCTGCACATCCCGAAATGTTTGCTCCACCAGATTCAGAATCTAATTCTGAGCCAAAAGACAGTTCCGTGCTTTTTTTCACTCTCTCTCTCCCATTTATAAGTCCTAAGTGACTAGTTTTGCCACTTTATTCATTCATTCATAGCTTATCAGCCCATCTTTCCACCCAGCGAATGGCAGTATCGGTGACATCTCGTAGGTCTTCTTCTGAGCACCTTGGGCCTGCTGGGCAGTGTCGAAGCAGATGGTCCATTGCAAGGGACATGCCCTCCGCGTTGAAGCTGATAATTTTTAGCTTCGACATCTCAGCGGTCGAGGGTCGATCCTTTTACCACCGCTGGATTTTTGGATGGAATGAGATTGTAGCAATCGGTCTCCGGTTAAGGATGACGAGGGACACCACGGGAAGGTTTGCTACTTGTCCCCCACTTTATGAGAGTCAAACATGCTTTGTATTTTTCACAATTTAAAATCATGTAAGAATAAAATTTTGTCGTGTTTTAAATATTTTTTCCGAGATAGCGCCTCTAATATCCATGGGCAGGGCATTACTGAGCACTGGTGACTGAATAGAAAACACTCTTTAACCTGAGGATTTCTTTTTGGCTCTCCAAACCAGCATTTTGTAAACAAAGGTTCCAGGACAGAACATATGGCACCACTAGATCAACAAGAAAGGAGCTAAGCTGTGCAATATTTTATGGGTAAATAGCAAAACCTTAAAATTGTATCTCAAGTACAACTCGGAGCCAATGCAAATTGGCTAGTATCGATGTAATATAATAATAATAATAATTTGCCCTTTATTAGTCCCACAATGGGGAAATTCGAGATTCGAACCCAGGCCTCCTGGGGAGACTGGGTCCTGAACGCGGCGCCTTAGACCACTCGGCCATCCTGGCTAATATGATCACACTTTCTCATCCTTGTCAGGAGTCGAGTTGGAGCATTTTGTAATAGCTGCAGGCTTTTAAAATTAGACATGGGAAGACCAGAGAGCAAAATGTTACAATAATCGAGGCGTGACGTAACACACGCATGGATTATATCTGCGTCACTAAAAAAAAAAAAAAAACACATTTCTAGTAATGGTATTAATGTGCATTTGAAAAGACAGTTTTCAGACAAATACAATGCAGAGATTTTTTTTGTTGAATCACTTTGAGTAATCGTATATTTATCAATAGTCAGAGACTTAAATAGATGCTGATGACGAGAAGGCCCAATGATCAGCATCTCAGTTTTATCTGAATTAAGAAGCAAACACTTTAAAGACATCTATTGTTTAATCACGGCAAGCACATCTCTAGATTACAGCAAGTATGCGGGTTTGTTATTTCCCGGCCAATTTATGGTAAAGGTCATTAAAAAATAAAAATCATGCAGATTTTTTCAGGGGGTGAATTTTAGTGTTGACATCATTTTTACATACAGACTTATATAAGTGCCAATGTTCAGCCCACCCAAGTGACCCTTTAAGTCAGGCTAAGGCAAATGTTTGTGATAATCCAATATCTAGCCCAAGTAAAACTTATTTCACGCATTCCTACATGCAGCAAGTAACGGCAACTGTGCATGACAAATACCCTCCATTCTCACATGAGATGAATCTTCACTCCTCAGTGAATCTTTATGAGAGACTAAACGGCCACAGCTGCATATTAAAGCACCTTATTTGAATTAGATAATGTGATTATGATAAGATCAATTAACGGCCAGCAATAACGGCAACTGTAAGCCCATTGTCGTTTTGATGACATTTGCGTTTGCTCTGGTAATGTATGTCCTATGGTGATAATTAAGGCCCCGGCTTCACAGGCAGACAGGCTGAATGGGAGGGGAGGCATTACATCCAGACCTTTTTGGCGATTAGCATCTCCACTCGATCTTGCCCGCCACCAGCTTCAAGTGGAGCTTTTGAAGAAGTCCAAATTGATTCTACATCCCGCCACTGCTGCTATTGTGCATGGAGATAATTTCTTGATGTCTTGATGTGTGTAATGTTTACACAGCGTTCGAGAGGCGAAGCCTTGAGCTGTACACTGCTGTAGAAAGACTATTCTGTGAATATGTGAAGGTGTGCACCCTCATCAGTGGAGGTTTTCACAATAAAGTTATTTGGCCTTGTAGGAATGGAGGGGTGCTGTGCAGGATTTACTGCACAATAGCTTTTGACATAATTTCATCATGGGTAATATTTTTACAACAAATCTATTAAGGACAATTATGTCTAACGGTTCGTTGCATTTATGGAATTTAAAATCACTTCAATATTTTATATATATATATATATATATATATTTACTTGTATATAATTTATATATATTTATATATTTTACATGTCTATACAACAATGGAATAAACATGATCCCTACCACCCTTTTTTTCTTCAATTTCCTTTACATTTTAAATGCCTATTAAAGCGAAAGCTATTAATGACAGCAAAAAAAGTTGAATTGAAGAGCGGATTGAGACATTTTCCAAAGGTTTTCTTGGTATTCTAGCTGAACATTAGTCACTTCACAAGTTCTGCCATAAATAGCTATGACATTGTATTCCCAAAATGCGGTGCTTTTTCCATTTTTTTTCTTTTTTGAACACAAAATCGAAGTAAACATGACAATTTTCCTTTTTTTTTCCATGGCTGTACAGATAGCACACAAATAGAGCATAGCAAAATCAGTTCTGAAATTTGGGGTTTTAATGTGGGTGCCGGCCTAATGCAGAAAAACAATTGATTGGTCAAAAGCGTAAAACTTTGAAACTTGAGTACTTAATTAAACAAACTCTCTGCTCTGTACACCTGCAGCAGAGTCTGGAAGGTAAAAGTGGACGCAACTGCAACTATCAAAAAAATATATCAATATCATGAACCATTCTACACTCAGGACATCTATAATACATACAAGCTTTTATAATAACACATTTTGGCACTCAAATGAATTTCTATTTCATTTTATATCACAGATAAGCATTTGTACACATGCAAAGATCCACATTTCGTCTATCAAACTTGGCAGACTCTCATCTAACAGCTGCAAGTGAGATTTGGCCTGCTTTAAACGTGTCAGTTTCCTGCTCATCATTATTTCCATCCCTCAATCCAAAGTAAATGTAAAAAAATGAAGTCTGTTATTGATTTCATTCATTTTATACCATTTATTATAAGATAACCTCGTCACCCCGGTCTACTGCCATTCCCCACTGCCTTGAATCCAAGTCATTGTTGAGTCTTACAAATCTTGGTTTGTGTCATGAACCATGATTATTAACACATGCAAAAAAAAAAAAAAAACATTTGAACTAGGGGACACTTGCATTTGTCAATGTCGGTGTGTCCCTGCTGTCGTTCTGTGACTCCTACATAGTGTGATGACTTTTGCGTTCGCACCAACATTTCTCTTGTTCAGTAGTGTATGGCTTTGGGTAGAACTGCCCATTCATGTTAGTTTGGTAGTAGTCCTTGGGTTCGCTTAAGTTTTGCCTTGAAAAAGATGCCCCGGTCTTCTCCCTTTGATGCGTATCACTCCCTGATGTCACATCTCTTGAAGTCTAAGTCTAGTGCAGTTTCTGACCCGAGTGCATCTCAGATAGTGACACGTCAATCAGAATGACATCCACCTAGTTAAATTTAAGCCCATTGTCTGTTGGTTACTGGGAGAGCTCATCGGCTGCAGGGCTGCAGTATTTTACACCAAATTCAAATAGATACCTCAACGAGCCATCTGTGAAGGAGAGCCCCCGAGTTGGACAGTTAACACAGAGTGTTATTATCTGTGATGACCTACGATTCCAGCAGAGAGCTCATACATTTTTTTGTGACTGCCCACTTCACCATTAGCAACTCATGCTGCTGTAATTTGAGGGCATTTTTCTCAGCTCCCTAAAGTCTCCTGCTTGGATATGCCAGGGCCTTCTTCTTTCCTCCCCAGTCAAAGGTGGTTAACATCTGTTTACAGAATAAAGGGAGAGGTAAAATTGTCATAACCTAGTGTGGCAGCGCTAGTAAGTTCAATAGCAGGTCAGAACTGGAGTGATCAAGAACAATGAAACAACCAATTTACTTCTTTCCAGACTACTCTCTTTCACACGGGCATTCCACATGAATACGACCGGGAGTCAATCTAGGATAGACATACATAAAAAAAATAGCTCTAGTAGTTTTGGAAACCGAGAATGAATGGGCAGGGACAGAACGGTAAATCCGGATGGCCATTTTGGAGATGATAAGTTTTTTAAAAAGGACTGGTAAGGACGGAAGAGGGTTTTCATCCGTTAATCGGCAATTACCCAAGGGTGCCCAATTCACTGACGGAATCCCACCCGCCAATATACTACTTCAGACAGAATGTGAAATGTCATAACGTGTCGCTTGTTTCGGTTTCACTTGTTTGATTTGAATTTTGCTTCGTGCCGACAAAAAAACGTTTACACCTTGCCAGTCAGTCAGTCTTCGGCAGCTATGGTCACACAAATCTTGGTTGAAACTTAAACAATTTTAAACAATTCAATCCCCTCACAAGATCCCAGTCGGTTAAGAAAGCTGGCTATGTTGTATGCCTCTAAGACTGGAAGGCCTATCTGGAATTAGGAAACCGCTGCCGTTACTTTCTCTCCCACAAAGTCGACAGACAGGGTTGAAGAACGATTATTTTTCTTTGAATAAGGAGGGAGGAATGATGACGAAAGGGTGCCAATGTCATGGACGGCGGACAGACCGGCAAAATAGGGTCAAGTGCCCATCTCTGGAAATAGGCTAATACTGTCGTGGTTCGTCGAACCGTGTGTGAGGGAAGAAGGACCCAAAAGCGACAGATGAGTTTGAGACAGGGTTTATTGCGGAAGGAGGCAGGGCGGCAAGCCCGGAGGGAACCACCACCAGGCGGGCGTCGGCGCGGCGAACGCCGGGAGGAGTCGACGTGCAGGCGTCGGAGTCGCAGTCACCGGAAGGCACGGATGGGTGCGCGTCGGAGCGGAGGACGCCGGGAAGCGCGGGCGAGGGTGCGTCGGAAGGGGATGCGCCGGGAGGCGAAGTCGAGCTGGCGGAGTAGCGGGAGGCACGGCGGAGCGGAGAGCGCTGGCGGGATGCGGGCCGGGCAGGATCTCGGAGGAGGTGGCGGGCTGAGCGGTTCCGGACGGGTTCAGGTCGGCTAGACGGGGAAACAGAGAAAGCAGGGGTCAGGCAGGCACGAGCGCACGAGGAGTCGGGCGATCGGGAAGCGAAGCGTGACATGAGCCAGTACCACGTGAGGTGACGAGATAATCCGGCGTCGAGCTCCTGGCGTGGCTGGATCTTATACTGCCCGTTGATTGTAGTCAACGAGGCGCAGGTGCGCCGGAGCCGACGCCCACTTCCTCCGGAGGAGAGCCTGGCTGGAAGGGTCGCGCACCTGCAAGTAATCAGAGACTGCCAGGCCCTCCTCCCCAACCCGAACCGTCACAGTACCCCCCCCCTAACGGACGCCTCCTGGCGTCCTACCCGGCTTGTCCGGGTGCAACGCGTAGAATTCCCTGATGGGGGCGTCGTTGATGAAGAGCTTGCGCGAGATCCAGGAGCGCTCTTCCGGACCGTACCCCTCCCAATCAACGAGGTATTGGAATCCCCTGCCCCGGCGCCGCACATCCAGGACCCTGGAGACTGTGTACGCCGGGTGGTCGTCTATCATCAGGGGGGGTGGGGGGGCGACGGTCAGAGGGCTAGAGGATACCGGCTTGAGGAGGGAGACATGGAAGGTCGGGTGGATTTTGAGGGAGTCGGGGAGCTTCAGCCGGACGGAGCACGGGTTTATTATTTTCTCGATGGGGAAGGGACAGATGAAACGGGGCGCCAGCTTACGTGATTCGACTTGGAGGGGGAGGTCGCGTGAGGAGAGCCACACCATCTGACCAGGCAGGTAGTCCGGGGCTGGGGATCGGTGACGATCGGCCAGTCGCTTGGTCCTCTGGGCCGTCCGGGTGAGTGCGGCCTTCACCTCGGCCCAGACCCCTCGGATCCGGCGGAGGTGCTCCTCGACGGACGGGATGGCCACGGTATGCACGGGAAGCGAAGCGTGACATGAGCCAGTACCACGTGAGGTGACGAGATAATCCGGCGTCGAGCTCCTGGCGTGGCTGGATCTTATACTGCCCGTTGATTGTAGTCAACGAGGCGCAGGTGCGCCGGAGCCGACGCCCACTTCCTCCGGAGGAGAGCCTGGCTGGAAGGGTCGCGCACCTGCAAGTAATCAGAGACTGCCAGGCCCTCCTCCCCAACCTGAACCGTCACAAATACAGTAATACCCCGGTTATCGCGGTTAATGGGGACCGAGACCACCCGCGAAAACTGAAAATCCGCGAAGTAGCGGCGCACCTTCAAAAATGCTTAAAAAAAAAAAAAGTGCGAAGTAGCGGCGCACCTTCAAAAATGCTTAAAAAAAAAATAATTTTTTTTAAATATATATATATATATAAATATATATATATATATACGGGTAGAGAGAGAGAGAATGAAATTCATGTTATAACAAAAAAATATATATTATTAAAACTTATTATTTTTTTATTCCCCAGCCATTATTTTTGTATTTATTCAATTACTTCTTTTTGTATTTATTTAATTACTTCGACTTTTACCTGCTGGTACGCCGTCCGGTGTGCCCTGTGAAATGAAAGGTGGCATTCTTCATTTATTTATTTATTCATTCATAACTGACAGCCTCGCGCTGCGCTCGTGCCCGGGCGGAAGAGGTGCTCCTCTCCGGCTTAATTGTCACGCACGCCGGACCTGCTCCCCCGAAGCGTGTCTCCGTTCGGTTGAACTCGGTTTCATTTCGCCCCGCTCGTGCCCCGGGCGGAAGGTGCTCCTCTTCGGCTTACTGAGACGCGAGCATGCCCTCCTCCTCCGGAGCTTCCATTCGGTTAAACTTGGGGGCCGCTTGACACCTCCCGTGCCCGGGGAAGGTGCTCCTATTCGGCGTAACTGGTTGGTGCCGTGCATGTTGTCCCATGCTTCTCTTGGGCTGCGTTCGGGTCAGCTGTTATAAAATAAAGTTGCTTTGGGACAAGGAAACAATACACGTATTGCAAACGACTTTAATGCACTTCACTTTGAAAAAGAGGAAGTAAATCGAGAGTTGATCACACAAAACAACTCCATTCCAAGCGCAGCCCAGAACAATTTTTTTCCATGCGGCAATTATGTCAACAAGCACCACATAAATTCATTATTTTATTGATTTCGACGGTCTTGCATGTACTTCCTACAATGTTATGACTATCACACAGAACAGTCTATTTTACCACACGCGACATGGTTCCTCTGGGCCAGGGCAGGGGACTTTTCTACTCAGACTCACTCTTTCTCAGTGCTTTGCCGCTGTTAGTGTGCCTGCCATTTTATGAGGAATGATTGGCACCTCGCCAGTCATTCTGTCTCTTGACCAGGGAAGGATGAAAACTGCAAGTTTTAACAAAAATGACAAAATGTGGAAAATTTCTAACTCCCCGCTTATCTAGATTTTAATGAGGAGAGTAGCATTTCTGTCATTGTCATTGTAAGCATGAAACAGTGCCTTTTACACAGAAGGTTCAGACCAGATACATGTAGTGTTCATGATAGCAGTCAGCCTAATAAAATAACTTTTTTTAAGATTTTATATTCACTCACTTTTTGATTCTGAATGGAAGTTTAAATGTTTCATCTGGTTTAGCCTTTACAGTATATTCATTGGCTTTTTCTCTACAATTTTTGTTTAACTTTTTTTCTGCTATTGATTAGTTTTTACCACTATAGCTTATAAGTAGATACAACTTCACAACTCTAGACAATAAATTATAAAACGAGAAATGCAATAACAGGATTACGATATTGTTTGCCAGTCTTTCAATATAAAATAGTGGCATGATTTTCCATGCTAATGTCAGATAATGCTCTTAAAATGGCAGTCCTGGAATCTCAAGGCAAAATCATGGATTTTTAAATGAACTATTAACAATGCATTATTCTCTTCACTCGAAATCTGATTCATTCTTCACTAAATTCTCAACATCCATCTCTCTCTCTCTCTCTCTCTCTCTGTATATGACTCAACACTATTTCAGGGCAATGTTTATGGGCCACATTAGTTGCATTTTCATCATGGAAGTACAGATATTACAAAACTTTAGTTTTTTTTGGCTGCTCCTTGTCTTTTTTGTGTGTTTTTTCTTCATTTACCGAGGAGGCGTGCACCTCGTAGCTATTGTCATCAGTCTCAATCTATGTGGTCACATCAGGAGGATGACAGATCATTCTTTTCTTTGACTTCACCATTTGCTCTGCTTTTTTTTTTTTTTTTAGTTTCTCCCATTTAGTGTTCCTGGTATTTCTCATTGCTCTACTCATTCCTTGTTTTTGCTGTTGGAACTTCATTGATTACTATTTTCCCTACTCTTATTTGTGCTTGATGTTACTATTTCTTCTATGTTGTGCTGAGTCTTTCCACAGGCTTTATAATTTGGTCCAACCAGTCGCATATTTTTACATTCTATTGCTTGAACAAATACAGCATCCATGAGTGTCCCAAGATTTATCGCTGTTGTCCCTGGAGACGGCCTTTGGGGCAGGTTGACAAAGAATTGATGCTATGAAGGTAGAAGATAATGATGAAACAGCAGGGGATGTGAAAAAAAAATATTTGATTGACATCTACAGGCTGCAATTAATGTGTTCTCTCAAGGCATCTGTGAATTTGTAGTGCTTTTGATGTGTATTTATTTTTGGTGGTATGGTGCAAGCAGTGATGTGGATCTGTGATCCAGTGTTTGTGTTCCAACACAGTGATGCTAGAACTTGGTGTGAGGCGCTCCTGCCAGATGGCATCCTGTGCACAGAAACCTTGTTGAAGTGCACATACACAAACCAAGCAGGTATACACAATCATAGCTGAATGCACTAGCAGTCTGATGTCATGGTCTCCATTCTATCAACCTGCCAAACTATGCATCACGTGCATGTTATGAAAAGTGTGTAAAATGTATTACGCTTTGCTCTAAAAATCATGCTTTCGCATTTCAATATGAATAATTAGTAATAACCCGATTTGCTTTTTTAGGTTCATAGTTACAAGGTACATACTACAGATTTCGTCAGTATCACGATATACACCCTTAATTGGATTCCAGCCAATCACAGGACAGATGTGGACAAAAACATTCTTATTCACATTCACATTTATGAGCTCAATGAACCTACCGTGCATGTTTTTTTAAATGTGGAAAAACCAATGCAAACTCCACACAGGAAGCCCAGAGCCTGGACTCAAATCTACAACCTCTGAACATTTGGTTGGTCACGTGGATCACTAGACCCCCAAAATATAGACACAGATGGCACAGAAACATATTTTGCCATTAAAAGGATAAGATATAAATGTAATAAGGATGATAATTGTCATTATTAATATTTTAAAAGTTTTATTAGTAGTAGTATTATTATTATTACATATTCTATTTCTTAATCTATTTTACATTTTATGGGATCAGCATGAGCAAATCCTGTGATATTTGGAAAAACATTTAAATCCTGCGTGTGTCTGTGCATGTATGAGTGTGCAAAAGTATGTGCGTATTCTCATTTTTAGAGAGAATAAACATACATTCATATTTGATTAAGTATAAGAAAATGACTTTATGGAATCTTTAGAATTTGTGGTCAGAGGGAGCGAGAAAGAGAGAGAGAATTCTTTATCCCAATCTTTGATTCGTGTGCAGGCTCTTCATCTCTGCATTTTAGTTGTCTATTACTGGTTGAATTTAGGTACGGTCTTTCAGATGGAAATTCTCCCCAAAATAAGTCTGGTGCTCAAGGGGTTAAGCGCTGTACCTATTACTAATTCACAGATATGTGGTCTAAACTGGTATTATCAGAGGAAATGTCAGAAGAAGATTCCCTTGTGCTCCCCTTGAAGTGTGAATCACAGTCGAGCACAGATCATACATATGTACAGGTCTCTCTGCTCCCCAACGCGTGAAGAAGGTCTATTGCTGCAAATGAACGCGCCCCTTGATATAATTCTCATCAAGGTTCAATCAATTTCCTCTTCCTTTGCCTGCAGCACTGTATCAAAAGGGCTCTTCATCAGTCTCTGTCCCCCACCCTTCTTCTGGCCCCGTAGATTGAAACAGGGGGCTACATTGGTAGGACCATAAAGGATGCATATGGTTATATGTTGAGTTTAAAAATGCAGTAATGATTCCTGTGACCTGAGGATAGAATTTGATTGCAGCGGCTGTGGTGTGGTAAGTTATTAGATTGTTGTTCATGTAGAAAACATCACGCATTAAAATATAGCGCACTAAATCAAAGAACCTTAGGTTACCACCAATTTTGTTGGTTTAATGATCTATGGCAGTGGTCCCCAACTACCGGGCCACAGGCCGCACAGATGAAGGGAAAAAAATGCAGTACTTCTGGCTTTATTATTATTCAAGGTGGAAAAAAAAATATTTTGAAAAGTGACCGGCTTCTGTCACATTGCAAATTACATCTCATGTTGCAAATTGTCTCGTCGGATTATGCTAATATTAAACCCTCGTGCGAACAAAATAACTAAACAGACGACGTACGAAGCCCACTTTGGCCAATATGCTACAATTGCACATCCCCCAGTTGCTTGTCCGCAAATGTTATAGACTTGTATGAACTGGAAAAAACATTGGGGACCACTGATCTATTACACAGTACAGCAGACAATTGACGAAAAAAAACAAAACAAAGTAGGACATATAGTTTGCAGGATTCAAAGCAATACAAAAATATTGCCTGTAGGGGGCAGGGGAATATCAGACCAGGGAATCTGGAAAGATGTGTGGAAAAAGGAATGTTTCCTATTAGCATGTCACATGCCGACTACATCATGTCCAAGAGGCGATCTTGCAGTTTCCTTGCCAATGTCATGCACAAACTTCACCAAGTCGATTTCTGTTTGTGAAAAGTAAATCGCGGCTTGTGCTCCGCCTATCCGGTTTTGAAAGCAAATGAGGGATGCCGGCACAATGGGCTGGGACCCGGCTACACTCAATCCCGCAATGGCGCACAATGCACAAACACCTCATTACGCCCAATTCTCCCAGTGCACAGTCTAGGAAAATACTAAAAATAAGAAAACTCCACTCATGAACACATTTAGAATGTGATTTCCACTAGAGTTGTGCTGGGAAAGAAAGTAGGACCCTTTGGGTCCCATTATTGTTTAGCATTATTAAAACAGCAAGTAATAATGGCCTGAATTATAATTGTACGGAACTACTGAGTTATCCATTATCTGATCCACTTCTCCTCACGAGGGTTACGGGGGTGCTGGAGCGTGTCCCAGCTGCCTTCGGGCAGAAGGTGTGGCACACCCTGAACTAGTTGCCAGTCAATTGCAGGGCACACAAAGACAAAAAAACATCTGCTCTCACACTCATACTTACACCTTGGGACAATTTAGAGTGTCCAATCAACCTGCCATGTATGGTTTTGGAATGTGAGAGGAAACCGGAGTACCCGCAGGAAACCCATGCAGGCACGGGGAGAACATGCTAATTCTCCACAGGAAGGCCGGAGCTGGAATCCAAACCTGCACCTCTGCACTGTGAGGCCATCGTGCTAACCAGTCGTCCACGTGCCGCCCTGTATGGAATTACTTTGTTCCACTCCGTTCAATTTTGGTACAAATCAGACTAAAAACATAAATTAATGTTCTTGTGCTTTTTACTTTACATTTCTTCATCCGTGAACTGTTAACTGCAATTGAGGGCCAAAATAAGCATCTTAAGTCACGTTTCAATTGAGAAACGAGATGAAATGCAGTAAAAACTGCCATTTGTACAGTGAGAACCCAACCCGAGCTCACCTGTGAATTTGCCTCTTGTGACAAAAAGAGTCTGAGAAAGGTTCTACTACAGTGTGCAACTAGAGTTGCGTTGTTTGCGGGATAAAATGCATCTCCCTGTGCTTATAATGTCGATAATTACTCACCCCATTTAATATCGTGGAGACCCGTGGCTAGTCGTCCGAAGTGCTTAATGTATGTACAAATCAGTTTTTATGGCTAAATTTAACTATTGTGGCTTTTAATCAGGTGTATTTTGTAGTTCGGAAATTATGGTAATTAGATGTGCGTTGGAAATTAGACAGCTAATGAGCTTTAAATAATGTTGATGAATTATGAAACCTCTGCCATTGAGGCTCTCGTCATGCACGGACGCTTTTTTCTTTTTGGGTGCAGACAAACTGACTGTTGAAATGCAAGGACAGAAGTGCGTTAAAAGGTCACAGGATGGATGGACACGCAGAAAGATTAATTCATGAATAAGGACGGAGGGACAACTGACATGTCAAGTGGTTCAGACGTTGTTCCGGCACATGTAAAGTTTAGATGAATTTCTGCCACCAAAATATCAGACGTTGCAGGTGCATGTCAATGGACCCACCATCTGTATGCTTGAACACCTGGCAGGAAGCAAAGAGGTGAGCCAAAACCACAAAAAGACGAGGTCATGATTTCGATTTTTGAAAGAAAGATTTTTTTTCATGGGCTCTTGCTTAATTGTGAATGTAAATCGGATGACCTGACTTTTTAATAGACAATTTTCCCTGGGACGGCTTTTTTTGCTCTGGTTTTGTCCCTTCTGTGGGGTGAAGGCATGGCTGTCCAATTGAACAACTAGGTCATTCCCAGAAGGAGCTTGGTGAATATTTGTTTTATGACCCAACGACAAGATGGCACACAATGGAAAACACCATACACACCCAGACAAACTTAAAGAAAACAACAAAATCTATAAAGTCATCAATACATGTGGAAATGATAAATTTTGAGGAAGAAAAACATCAGCTGATATGATGTCTTGATAATTGCACCTAAAAACGGCGTAAAAAAGCCCGCCTTCCTGTTTACTGTTCTTGGCCACAAACATAAAAAGCAGGGATAAATATTGCTTCTAAGCTCTCTCTCATACGAGTCGATTCACACAAACGCACACGCACGCGCGCACACACACAGGAATCATCAATAATACGACTAGTCCCAATAATGCTGAAGTGTTGTGGCAACAAGGCTTTAAGCTACAAATTGACTGCTACCTGTGGGGGGGCTCATGTAGCAGCTTACTACTGCTACTCTAGGACTGTCCATTCAGCCAGAGGAGACTGTTCGACAGATATATGGCCACTTAATTGGCCCATGATGGCAGTATGGTGAAGTGGTGATCGCCAGTGGAGTGCTAGACACCAGATGATTAGGGCCTAGTCTGTGTGTGTGTGTGAGTACAGTATGTGTTTGGGGAGAGAGAGAGAGAGAGAGAGAGAGAGAGAGAGCGAGCGATACTGGCGGCTGTGCAGCCCAGTTTAGGACGTGGGCTCTTTTTTGTGGCTGTGAATTTGTTGATGTATGTGTCTGTGCATGCGCTTGTCGTAAACATACGTGTTGTGTACGTGCGTATTGTGTGCGTGTAGGTGTGTGTGAGTGTAGGGGTGCACGTGTCTGTGTGTGTGTGTGTAAAGTGATCGCTCAGCCCAGCAGGACAACGCCAGCCCTGGACTTATTAGTCACTCGTCTCAAGCTGTCAGCACACACAAAAGGCATCAGACGATTAAAAAAAGAACAACCACAAACCTGTTCTGCACACCGCTCATATTCTAGAATGTGTCAGGTGTGTATAATGGGGTGTATGTTGATGTGAGGTTTTTTGTGTGTGTGGGTGTGGGTGTAAGTGTGTAGGTGGGGGTGTGCGTGTGTGCGTGTGTGAAAAAGTGTTTTGATGGATGCCTATTTTCCCTTGGAGTCCACTCGTTGTCTAAGTAGGTAAATCAATGCAAATAAGGGAAATGTCGAGGACAGGTGGAGTGAAGAGAATAACAAGAAAAGGCTGAAAATGGAAAATAAACAAAGGCTTGGATTTAAGGAAAGAAAAAATACGAGGAGGTGGGGGAATTATGGGAAGAGAATGCCCATTAAGGTGGGAAATTGGAGCCCTTCGCAGTTAAGCATTTCACTTGTGCCCATATTTCCCTGATGGTGGTGTGAGATTCACGGGGCCTCCGAGTTATCCAGATGAGACCGGCAAGAATTAAAATGCCATATGTTCAGGATGGCACCTCGGTGCAAATCAAACGCTCCTGTAATTTCTCTCAATACCAAAGAGGCCTCTAACATTAGGCTCTCTCCGCTTTGCTGGTTTGTTTATTTCCAC
Source organism: Idiotropiscis lumnitzeri (assembly GCF_059441095.1). NCBI lineage: Eukaryota > Metazoa > Chordata > Actinopteri > Syngnathiformes > Syngnathidae > Idiotropiscis > Idiotropiscis lumnitzeri. The sequence goes on along the minus strand of NC_142399.1, from coordinate 17,682,336 downwards.
CCTCTTTTTTTGTCACATTGAAGTGGTGATTTATTTTAACTATTTGATACAGCTCCTGCTGTTGTGAATGCTTTTGTTTACGCATGTGTGTTGACAGCATGTTAGGTTGTGGGTGATGGAGAGCAGTGGAAGAATCTCATTGACTTTTTCATAATTATTTTTCCATATCAGATCGCTTCAGTAGCCTGTAACGGTTCTGTCTTCCAGTTTTCTAGCTGCCATTTCACCGAAGTGAAAACGTTCTGATTGAATGTGATCCCCCTCCTCCCCTGTTTCCTTATTTTATTTAATTAACTGATTTTTAGATATCTCTAAATATATTATGAGATTCAACTACATCTAATGAGGTAGAGTACACGGATCTTATTGTGATCGTAGTTTACAGTGGCGTGAAGCTATACTGCATCTAAATGAAAGGTGTTTCGTATTTTGGTGCCAGTGTATGTATATGCCTGGCACCCATAATGAAAGATGTCATACCCTGTATTCATATGTCCTGCCTTTTCTGCAATGTTTTTTTCACTTTCACAGTTTCAGCATTTAAAGTGGTTTACGCGTTTAAGTTGTCTCTTAATCATTATTATTATTTCTTGATTTATTTTGTTAATGATCCATTTCTACTATAAATATGTGTTTGATTCTTTAGTAATGTAGAATTTCAGTTCAGCAATTCCAGTTTTTGTACCCTTTATAGTGCTGAATTGTCACTGGGACAATACCCACAATCAGTACACTTTTGTGTCTTCAACCCCTGTTTCGCAGAGAGGAGACACACATGCTAAATTGCCCCCCCCCCCCCCCCCCACCAAAAAAAGTTAGTTTTTGATTGATATTTCATCATATGACTGTTTGTCAAAACTATCCCAATTTATACTGAGTTACAAAAAGCATGAAGATATTTAAGTGTCTTTTTAGTACTCTGCATATAGTAAGATTGATCATTTGAATTATGGGAATAATGTGTCTCTGCTGGTCACAATAAACCTGCACATTCTCCATTTTACAATTGTTGTGGCGTTGATTGTAAATGCAGGACCTGCAACTACAACTCATATTTAAGTTTGCATGTTTTTAGACAATTTTGTTCATACAGTTAAGCTGAAAATGATGCATACACTGGTTATATTATTATATTATAATAGCATAGAATTTAACTAATTTGAAATCAGCTAGGAATTTAATACATTGAACCCGATTTTGTTTATTTGAATTTTTTTTGGGTTAAAGTCGTAGCACACTCTGGACATATCAGAAGCCATTCACAATGCATATCCCCTTGTTTTCATACTCATATGAATAGCTGTGAGGTTCCTACATAATATTGTGCTTACTTGTTCATACTTTCCTATTAAATTATTGTAATGTGTAAAAAATGAAATTTTCATATTATTTCCATAATTTACTTTCATTTTCAATTTATTTCTGCCAATATAAAGTCCAAAACCACAAATTGCCCACCCAACACACCATGTCTATTGCTGTTCTCTTTCAAAAACATCATTATCTATCACTATCTTTTTTTTTTTTTTTCTTAAATGTTGTCACTGCTTTGCCTGTCCCTATCAGCTTCACTTGCACCAATAATTGTGTGTTTCAACCCGTGCTGCCTTCGGCTAATTTAACCACAGATTGAAATGGAATGACCCCCTACCCACTCAGCTATATACGAACCACCCCTGCCACCAACCTTGGCACAGGCACGCATGCACGCACACATACGCACACACTCACACACCACTGCATTGCAATCAGGAGTCTAAAAGAACTGTGTTTCCTCAGCAGACACAAGGCTGATTCTAAAGCTAATAGTCATTGTTTGAAGTGACACCGCTGCCCTGGCATTTGCTTAACCTTCTGTCTTATGTGCAAGGCAGAGTCAACGCACAATCCCTGCTTAATTAATATTTTCCATCTCTCCCTCTTCTCCCTACACCACTTATAAACCTGTAAAATGCAATCAGGGAGAAAGAAAAGACATATTATGAGGATACCAAATAAGTATACAAGCAATTTTGATTTTGAATAAACTTGTTTATTGGTTTTGGAACTGTATTGGTTGTAGTACTTCACAAATATTGAAAAAAAAAACTAAATTTTATTTCATCAAGTGGTTGCACAAAATAAACTAATCTGGATTCAGATGATTGCAGTTAATGAATCCACTTGATACATTAAAACAGAATTTTTATTTTTATTTGTATTTTTTTAGTGTACATTCAACTGCATTCATGGATACATATTTGCCTTTCTGTGTCCTTTGCTTTGTGTGTAGTATATTTTTTTAAATTTTAAATATTTTTTGCTTTATATTTTTTTTGCTTACTGGTTTGCGATAAATAACTTGACCCTTACACACACACACAAACAAATTACTCATAATTCCTCAACACACCCCAACTGGCTGCTACTTCCCTTTACGTTTGTAATGTCTTACTTTGGCCAGGATACATCCCTGTACCGAGGCCAGGGGTAAAACCTGAATTGTCATTTTCATAATTGTTATTTTTCTTATTGAGCAGATAACTCACAATGACTGGCTATGCTTGAGCTGATATGCATCTAACTGTACTTGCAAGGATTCACAAAGATGTTAGTTGCTCACGATCCTTACCACTCCTCTCATTTTTTTCCCGTAGTTTTGAATTTTGGAAATGCAGAAGAGACTAGACTGTACTGAAATGCCTTTCTGCAAGGCATTAATACTTCAAACTCTTAATGGCACAAACCATATACCATGTCAATTGGATGTAATATAAATGAAAAAATATAAAAGTTTGATCAAATTGAATACATTTAAATTTGATTTATAGTTGCACAACACTCTCAAATTAGATAACACGAATTTGACTCTGCAGCCAAGTCGAGTAAAAAGACTTCCTTCCTACAACAAGGTCAGATGTTGGCTCCCCCTGCTGTTTTCCTGGAGCTCTATCACTCTCTCTGGGGATGTCCAATGAAGTGGTCAGCGTTTGACAGGTGCTGCCATGGCTGACAGGCTAAACACAGCATGTGTGTGTACGTGTGACAAAGAGAGAGAGGGAGGAGGCGGGGCTGGGGGGGGGCACATTTCTCGAGGTCACAATGGCCATGTGCTGTAGAGCATAGCAGGAACTAAACCACAGGGATATAGAGCCAATGACACCTCTCTATATGATTCTACCTGCTCCTAGACCCTTTTTCCTGCCTGCACATGAGAGAACGATGTATTCCTGTAGTAAAAACATATTGGGGATGTACGCCAAAACGGAAGGGGGGCTAAGCTAAGAACCCCCTGTTATCTTCCTCCAACACCATCCATTTAATTTCTCATATAACCCATCCTAATCAGCCGGATGAAGGACTGATTTACGGAAAAAGGACATTCTAGAATGGTTGCCAGTCAGTTGTGTGGTCATTGTGAATTGGATAACTCTACCACGACACGACCAGTGGCCTTTTGTTCATCCTTAACTAGAAACCATCTGACGTGTTAAAAGACCTGAATCGCTCACCCGGTCCACCTACAGTTTCTCACCAATCACCAAGCACTTGATCATACCTCATCCCTTTGGTGAATTTTTTAAGAGTGAAAAAACAGTTTATCATGCCAGCTCTATTACCTAAATACATTTCTACCCCTTCAAAATCGCACCTTTTGCTAAACCATGCATCACATCCAGACTGGACGGCTGCACCTCCCTCATCCAAAGTTACTGCAAGGCAGACACAATACGCTTCCTGACCAAATCTCAAAGAAGCCTCCCATTCTGCATTTCATCTAGTCTTAATTCGACCTTCTCAAATTTAAAACCCTCAGTAACCAGTTCCCCTCCTGTTTCAAAGACCTGCTTTATGCATATTCATTTCTGCATCAGACCAACTGCTCAAAATCATCCTGCCTAATCACATCAAAAGCTGTCTGTTATTAGAGCGTGGTCTTGGACTTACGAGAGTCCCAATTCAGTTTTCCCTACTATAACCTATCGATTTATTCTGTACTAAGCAAAAATTTGACAAATGCTTTTCTATAACTATGAGGTCTGTTCTGCTCCCCTGAGTGTGACGTGTGCAATTTGGTTGATAGATAAGTTGCTTCAAGTTTATTGCCACTTCAAGTTGAGGTATAGCGTAAACCTATACACACACAAAAAAAAAAAGATAATTTTATATATTGTATTACGCAAACCACATTACTTTCTCTGAACATTTGCTAGCTTAATTCTAACACAAGCATAATCTAATAGTTTGATAAACCATTGATGGGATAACAAAACTAACTTTTTGGTTACAGCATAAACCTTTTGACAATGAGATTTGAACAAAAAATGTGCAGCAACAAATCCTAAAAGAGCATGTTTCAATACAACCAGGCTTGCATTATTTAGGGTATGCTCTTCGGAAACTGATTTCAAGCACAATAACTTTTTTGTGATATCATATCTATGTATGATGTATACTGCCCCTTTGTGGCTAAGGTGCACACAAGGAGCAACACAATGCACATTGAATTAAAGTAAATTTAGTTTGTTACATTCTACTTTAATAGAATATCACTTTGTTTTTACATAGTACAGTGAACCCTCGGTTATCGCGGTTAATGGGGACCGAGACCACCCGCGAAAACTGAAAATCCGCGAAGTAGCGGCGCACCTTCAAAAATGCTTAAAAAAAAAAAGTGCGAAGTAGCGGCGCACCTTCAAAAATGCTTTAAAAAAAAAAAAAATGTATATATATATATATATATATATATACGGGTAGAGAGAGAGTGAAATTCATGTTATAACAAAAAAAAAAAGATTATTATTAAAACTTATTATTTTTTTATTCCCCAGCCATTATTTTTGTATTTATTCAATTACTTCTTTTTGTATTTATTTAATTACTTCGACTTTTACCTGCTGGTACGCCGTCCGGTGTGCCCTGTGAAATGAAAGGTGGCATTCTTCATTTATTTATTTATTCATTTATTCATTCATAACTGACAGCCTCGCGCTCCGCTCATGCCCGGGCGGAAGGTGTTCCTCTTCGGCTTAACTACCACGCATGCCGGCCGGATTCCTCCGGAGCTCTCGCACGGTCCCGAACGGAGCGAAATGTCGCCCCGCTAGTGCCCGGGCGGAAGTTGTTCCTCTTCGGCTTAACTGCCACGCACGCTGGCCGGAGCTCTGGTACGGTCCGAAACCGCGCGAAACGTCGCCCCAAATCGTGCCCGGGGGAACGTTCTCTTCTTCGTCCACTCTCCTCTTCGCCCACGCTCTTCTTCGGCGCACGCCGGCCGTCTAACCGCTCCAGCGCCCCGTCGTGCCGCTCGGCGAAACTACAATGCCCCCGAATATTTTTTAGACCCGCGAAGCACTGAACCCGCGAAAGGTGAACCGCGAAGTAGCGAGGGTTCACTGTATACATAGTTCTTATTTTCTTATGACAGAACATGTAATCAAAAATGTGTTCTTGTTTTTTGGCTTTGTAGGGCTTGAACTAAATAATGGCATTATTATTCATTTCAGTGGGGAAAGTTGATTTGGGATACGAGTTATTTGAGTTAATATTCTGGTCACGGATTCAGTGACTAGCGGCGGCACGGTGGCCGACTGGTTAGCATGGTGGCCTCACAGTGAGAGACAGCATCGGGCGTGGGTTCGATCCCGGCTCCGGCCATCCTGTGTGGGGTTTGCATGTTCTCCCTGTGCTTGCGTGGCATTTGGTACAAACTTTTAAGTAGCTGAGGTGTTCTGGGATGCCCAGTGGAAACATTTAGGGTAATCATTACAAATAATAATGCTAACAAATTAAGAGCTTGAGTTACATGGAGTTTGTGTACACAGAAGCGCAGTCATAGCTGTATCAGTAAGCTAACAGTTATTAGCTCGCTCTAGAAGCAAATAAACGCCTTACCATTTCCATAATTCTTGACTACTTGACATTTTAAGACATAGAGGTTAAGGCCATGATAACTTACCAGACATGAAATGAGAACCACAAACGCAGACATTCGTGATTATTTCCTCGGCCCAGCCCGTGCGTTAAACAGCCTATAACTGCAGGCTCCTTTGTGGTTTCCTGAAATTATTCTTGGAATTGAGAAAAAAATTAAACTCTTTTTCACACCGATTCATACAACTGCACTCACAACAGCAAAGCATGTTGATATTTGAAATAATTCAAAAACTATAAAAACTCCACGCAAAAAATCTTTACAGCCACACACACATGCATGTCTCTCAGCATTTTGAGCCAATGATGTGCGCACAGCTTTTGATGATGTACAACTAAAATGGGTCTATACATGCCATTGTCCCCTCCCACTTCAAATACAGCATTTTTCTTTTCTACTACCTTGCCAAAACTGCCCAGGATACCCTGCAGCAATCTATAATACAGCCACACGGCTAACCTCCAAAATACTGTCACACCACCCCTGTCTTCAAATCCCCTCAGTGGCTCTTGGCGTCCTAAGGGATTTGATTCAAAATACTCACAACCACTTACGAACTCTCTATGGACAGCTCCCCCCGACCGCCCCCGCACCCAATGTCACTGAACTAATCCGTCCGACTCATCTCATTATTGCTTATGGTCTTACATTCTAAATGTACCTCGTACCTGCCTAGACCGCTTGGTGTTCCATTGGAGTCAAGCGCTTTGTCGGTTACTTTACAACATCTTCCAGTAATTTTAATATATGATCAATTTTTGTCTTTTTAAACTATTTTTTTTATCCCACTTTTATTTTTTGCGCTTTGTTGTATTTATGTAATTCACTTTGTGGCTTTTGTCTGTGAAAGGTGCTACTGTCTATAAATATATTTAAAACATTTTTCAAGTTTTAGTAAAAACACACTTTGTCATCGATAACAAAGAAAGAACAAATTTATAGACGATAGGGCAAGTTCAGCGAGCCTGGAGCTCCTGTAAATATACAGGCTGTAAGCATTTAGTTTTCAGAATACCACTGCCTGAGAAATGGTGGAACATTTAGTTTGACTGGATGGACCTTCATCAAGTTTGACCAGGGGAATGTGCATATGTGCTCGTGCGTGTGGAAGTGTGAACCTCCTCCCTGTTGGTATCTAAATTAAACTGTCTTTATCTCCTCCAGAAAAAAAAAGGAAGCAAGGGGATGGGAAGTGCTGGGGAATGGGGGTGAAAATTAATTTGTTAGATCAAAAAAAATATTTAATTTTGCTTCACATCAAACAAACGTCTTCAAGACAGGGTGTACTGAGGCAGGCCCGCCTTTTTCTTCTTCTTACTCCACTTTTTCTTGATCTGCTTCCTCTTTTTCCCCCTTTAATTAAAAAAGCATTCTATTATTACAGCAGATGAAAAGGAAACATCTATTCAAACAGTGCCGTCGTACCAGACTACCACTAATCTTTCGGTAATTATTTTTTAATTGAATCTTTTGAACGCAAAAGCCCTGAGCAGATGCTTGCATTGCTGCAGTCCCACATTGCACACCACGGCATGCGTATGAGATGATGCCTGCTTCACCAAGAGCAAACGGTCAGGCATGGAATGGGGAGCAAGTCTCATTGGAAGGAGTAAAGGAAGGCATTGGATGGCAAAAGGGAAGAGGATTGGCAAATGGTGTCTATAAAGATGGAGAGTTTTGTCTGAATAAATCTTAGCAGCTCTTCTCAAAGGTCCAACGGACCTCTCCTTCTTAACCCTGCTACCTTGCAATCCGCCTGCCGTCTCTAGTTTGGATACCTACAACCGTCTTCAATATCTGCAGAGTGCTGATTCCAAGCCTTTAATGATCAGCCTAAAGGGATGGGTTTTTTTTTTTCTTTAGTTGTCGGGGGGGGTCCCAACACATGGACTGATGGCTAAACTTTCATGCATTTCGTCTCTCTGAAAGGACCTTAAAAACACCTTATTACCACAGAGCCCTCCATTTCACTGACATTTGATATGCCTCTATGTCTGAGCTAAGCATCCTGGATGATGTGTGTATAAAGTTTTCCCTCTGAGATGCCTTAGAAGTGCTTAAAAGAGGGAGATGCAAAGAGCGGCTTAAGGAGCAGGCAAATAGAAGCAGCTCTGAGAAAAAGACATCTTTAGCTTGGCTGTATGCAGTAGCATATTGGCTGTTAATCATGTTGAGTACCCGTCAAAGCGCACCCAAGCAGGTTAAATCACATTAATCGTACATGTGGATGTGAGTGTGAACGAGTGTGTCTGCATAAGGTAAAGTGTCGGACAAAGTAAGTGCAAGGAGGAGTTTGCTTAAACTGTGTGTTGGCTCGATTCTGTCACTGTGAGTGCAGCTTTGTGGACCCGTGCTGATCAAGCATCCCATAGTAGGAAATCTACAACTACAGAAATATTACAAGGTTGTACGTCAGGTGTTCGTACTTTTGTGCTTATGCTAGAACTATTTCATCACCTCTCCTGTGTCTGCTGATATTTATCTGAGATTACTGTGCCCAATGAAAAGGCGAATGAAAGAAATTCAAATTACTGCTGTTGCATTTCCAAATTATTGTAGCAGGTTTATACACACATACACGCACCTACACATCATGCAGCCTCATTTCCAAATGGAATAAATTCATTCACCCCAAAAATAAAATAACTAAATAAACACAGCACCCCATGATTACAAAATGTTTTCTTTTTAATGTTATTAAAACAAAGAAAATAAAACATGTAGGCCTACATACAAGTGATCACAGCCTTTGAGCAATACTTTTGTATACACCTTTTGGCAGAAACTGCACTTATAAGTTTTTTTAAAATTATTATTATTTTTTTTTTTATGTGATGCCACAAGCTTGGCACAACTATCTTTGGGCAGTTTCACTCATTCCTCCTTGCAGCATGTCTCAAGCGCCATTTGGTTGGATGGGGAGCATTGGTACACAGACTGTTTTAGATCTCTCCAGAAATCTTTAAATCAGATTCAACTCTGCGCTTTGGTTGGGCCATAAAAGAACATTCAGAGTTGTGCTGAAGCCACTCTTTTGATAACTTGGCTGTGTACTTGGGCTTGTTGTCCTGCTGAAAAACAAAACAACACCCAAATTGCAGCCAACTGTGCTCTGTGTTACAGGTTCTTCCTGGATGTCTCTGTACACGTGTACATAGATGCTTTCATCTTTACCTTATTCCAGTTCCTGTATGCATGATATTGGCCAGGTGATTAGGAATGCCTGGTTCTGCTGCCACAAACGATTATTTATCAAGTCACCCAATTAGATCATAAGTAAATCGAGGCATATCGTACAAGCAAGCAGGTGCTTGTATACAGCCATCATTCGCTCGCATATTGAATTATTTAAGGTATGTAAAATTAATAACAAAGACAATTAAGATGATAGTACACTCGAGTTAAACTTTGCCGCTTGCGCCAGCATTCCTGACATGTTTAAACATGGAGCTGTTTAAATTTAAGGTTTATATATCTATTTACTGATCTCCTCATTAAGGTAATTGATGTTCTGTAGACTATCCCAGCTGTCTTTGAGCACTTGTGTTTATATATGTATATATATATATATATATATATATATATATATATATGTAACGGAGTAAAATATATACATTGTTAAATTATGGCGGATGTGACGCAACGGCACACAATGTGGCATCTGCATCCCGCATGGCGTCAGTTAGAGCTACGAGGGTTGCAGAGTGGTAAGTCGCATCTCGTTGCTCGTCCAACAAATGCACGTTATTATTATGATTTGGTTCGTTTCTGTTGCTGAAGTGCGCCCAAGTAGTTCCGTTGATTGTCATGAGCCCACATCGATTCCTGTACTGTTATAAAAGTAATGTTTTGTCGACTTCTGTTAAATTGATTTGTAAACACTCGTTTGTTGTGCAGATTATCTCGAGCTGGTTGCGACTTCACTCTTGCCACATTGTGTTGCAGGTAATGTGATTCTCTTTTCTGTTTTATTGTATCTTGTTTTTAATGTCGTGTTTTTCATTTATTTGAATGTAGTTGCGCGAACCTGCAGTTAAGCGCTGCCGCCATTGGCGATGTGACGTAGTCACGTTCTGCTACGTGTCTTCTATGGTGTGATGCATTCAGGGTCACTCTGTAAATGAGAGCGTATATCTTCTTTTTCTTTTTCTTACTGTATATAGTCATAGAATTGTATTCCCAGGAAGGCTGGTTGTAATTGTATTCTAGTTAAAACACTATACGATCACACTTGTAATAAGGACTTTATTTAATTTTATAGAGTCAGATTTAATTTGTTTATGTTATCGGTCAGTTAGAGCTACGAGGGTTGCAGAGTGATTATCTCGAGCTGGTTGCGACTTCACTCTTGCTCTTGCCACATTGTGTTGCAGAATTAAATTAAAGAAACTATTCCAAAATCCACCTGAGTGTCCGTGGTGTATCGGAGCGACAGCGATGTGGTGCTGCAAATCGCCACAAAAGGAGTGGCCCGTCACATATATATATATATATATATATATATATATATATATATATATATATATATATATATATATATATATATATTAGGGCTGGGCGATATGACCTCAAATCAATATCGCGAGAAATCGAGCAATTTTACCTCGATAACGATAAATGCACGATTAATTCCCACGTGGACTAAAATCAAAATAAATGCAGGAATTGCATATTGACTGTTTTTTTTATTGACCAACTGGTACACTTTACTTTCAATGAAAAATAAAAGTACAAAAATCATTTGTATGAACATTCCAAATAGCTTGCTTTGCATGACTTGAACAATGTCACAAAGAAAAAGGGTACCTCTTGCAAAATCTTTTTCTGCAAATGGATTGCGCCAAGATGCTCTCATGATGTAAATAATGGCAAATAAAAAAATGCGAAATAAAATGAAAGAAAATGTCAATGCAAGCCAAATAAACAAATGGGCATTATCGGGGAAAATGTGCCGTCTCGAGTCCTCTGGTGCGCAGTCGCCACTTGTCGTCTATGTAATGCACAGTCAGGCTCAATCCGGGATCCATGTTGCGACCCAACCACAAGTCGGATGTAGATGCAAAATGCTTGACATGTCTAAGCTCCCGGCCCGATGTAGTCCATATCGGGAAATACGGCTTTCATGAAGCGTTTAAATCCTGTGCGCGCCACTGTAACTAGAGGAGCTTTATCTTTAGCTATGTGCTAGGCTATCGCGTCCACCTCTGAGACGTTCTCTCCTATGGTGTCGCCTCCGTTCATGGGCTGTTGTCACTTGTCGAACCTTGCTTCTCACTCTGAACTTTCAGCACAGCATGGTTGTGTTGTGGGTGGTGAAAAAGCTTCTGTATTTGAATCGCCAGCAACGAGAGCGACGTCTGTTTTCTTTCTCGATCAGACGGGTGGAGTCACGTGACTAGAGGCGCTGTAGCGGTCTTAAAGGGGCATGAACATTGCCGCAGACAAAAAAGGCTTTTCTTTTTTCTTTTTTTATTCACCGAATTTACCGACATGGGAAAAATGATTTCGGTCATTGTAATAAATTTCGGTAACGGTAAATTTTCGGTTTATCGCCCACCCCTAATATATATATATATATATATATTTATATGTATTTAGACACAAGATTCCAAGCTATTATCTGTGAGAAACATTCTTTAGCACTATGAATTAGTAAAATGTAAGAAGCGTTGTCATGTTGAGTTACTTTGAGTGCTGCTCTGTCCGAGTTCATAAATGCAACAATGTGTCTCAAGTGACCAGTGCTGCTCCTGTTCAATGTCAGCATTGTTTACACAGAAAGTGTGTTTTGGCTGTTAAAAAAAACTTCACTGACTAATACCTCTGTAATGCCTTCATTGTAGACCCTACAATATGTTAGCGTACCACAGCAGGACATCACGTTACACCAAACACGCAGGGTAACCTGTGTGTCCTAATCTAGCTTCCAGACATGACTGTCCTTCTGTCAGAAATGAAATCGAGCATCAGCCACAACGCGCTTCCATGAAAGGGAGGTTTTTGTCATTTTAATTATTTTTTCATGAACTGGTACGCAAGTCTGCATTTTTCGCATGGTGGAACCTGAACTCTCAAATTTCTTGAGATCATGATGAATTTGGAATCTGTCCAAATTTGTAAGAAAAAACTATCGGACAACACATGTTAAGCGTATGCCAACGAAAGCTCATTATAACTAAGAGAACAATAACATTTTTACTCTATTATCAATTCATTTTATTTCATTTATTGTCTACCAGATTAACTGCCAATGCTTCTGTCAAGGGGGCATTAGGTGGGCATCACACAGGCACGTCACCCTTTAGGTTTACACTCATATACATGAAAAGCATTCCTGTATACCCGCCCACAGGTGAGAGATGTTGTGCTCGTTCACCACCATCGTTGTCTACTGTTGGTGCGTTGAAGATGTGTGAACAGCAGAGTCAGCAGCAGGTGCTTCCATCTTAAATTCCATCAAATTTTATTGTGTCAGTAAAAATTATGCTTGGCTATTACAAGTTGTATAACCCTCGCCCATTACTACACACAGTCTAATAGTGGATTTAAAAACACAACAGGATATCCCATGAAAAAAAAGAATATTATATTATGTGGAGTAAAATGTTTTACTTTCCACTTCACAACACAGAACACATCAACCGCATATTACCAAGAAAACTGTGATTCTCACATGGTGATAATACCCATATAGTCAAATAGACAAATGATGTACATCTGCATGAATAATTGAAAAAGGTCAATCATAATGCAAGCATCATTAACAAGTCAGTAAATCTTTAGTTGACAGAATAACTTTGACAAGTTATCACACAGCAATAGATAAAAAAAAAATAGACAATAGTGTGACACAATACTACAAATGTTCATGAGCCCTCTCTGATAAACAAGCACGACCATAACATTAACCATTGTCTGTTCTGCTTCTCCTCACAAGGGTCGCGGGGGTGCTGGAGCCTATCCCAGCTAACTTTGGGCAGAAGGCAGGGTAAACTCTGATATGGTTGTCAAGCCAATCGCAGGGCAAACATAGACCATTCGCGCTCACACTCACACCTAGGGGCAATTTATAGTGTCCAATCGACCTGTCGTGCATGTTTTTGGAATGTGGGAGGAAACCGGAGTACTCGGAGGAAACCCACGCAGGCACGGGGAGAACATACAAACTCCGCATACGAAGGCCGTAGCCAGAATCGAACCCATGACCTCTACACTGTGAGGCCATCGTGCTAACCAGTCATCCACCATGCCGCCCCATGACAAAATTAGCAAAGAAAATACTGCATGAACCGAAAAATAAGCAAGGCAATATGTGTGACATTAGGTGTGACTTGAAAGCGTGTACAAAACTATAGACTAAACTATCTAACTTTTGTTACTGCAGAATGAAAGAAGGAACAAGGGGATGGTGGGGCAAATGTTAAGGAATTGTCTGGTCTCCTGATTGACAGATAAAGATAAAGATGTCCTTTATTAGTCCCACAATGGGGAAATTTGAACGCAGCAGTAAACAACCAATAGCTGTTTAAAAAATATCCACATACAGCTAGCTACCTTTTCATAAAAGTACAGGCTGGACCTTTCTTCCTCTTTTCTCCCACACGACTAGCACCGACCACCTTATGGCCACAGTTTGGGTCGGCCATCTCAATGGAGACATGGTGCATGGCTCACTCGGATGCAATGTCCCCTACCCCGGACGTGGTTGAAATTCTGACGGCGGTGGGATTTGAAATTCCTTCTGATGGAGGACTCTGACAGACATTCCCTGTAGACCTTCACATAATGTTGGTTCTGCCAAGGTGGACCAGCATCTTTCAAAAGTATCAGAGTCAACACACCACCTGGTGAGGATTCGTTGACGCCTTTGCTCCTGCTGCTTTTCCAAGACTCAACTGTAATGACCATCATCGAACTGACACCGTGGACTTCCTGGTGCCAAGTGCGCATCACACAAATCCTAATCACGTCCCCCAGTCATTGCCCACATGGACACTGAGGTCCCCCTGCAGGACAGGGCAGTTCCTTGCAGCATCCCTCCAAAAACAGTAAGCACTGTAATCTGCTGTTTAATGCATAGGTATAAACAACACTCAGGACAGGCCTCCTTCAACCCAAAGGCTGAGAAAGACTACCCTCTTTTCCAGCAGAATGAACAATGTATTAAGTGCATGTTTTCTCCATTTCCTGCTTTGTGCTCAGCGCGCCACCCTCGTCATATCTGTCCAATGGGAGCACCGATTGTCAATTTGTAAACACGTCAATTTGTAAACAGAACATATTAGGTTACCTGCAAAAAGTACAGAGTGAATACGAACCGCACCAAAAACAAAAAAGGACTCAATGGCTTTTCTGGTGTAAATACACCCTTAGATAAAAATAAATAAATAATAACATAAAAAAGGGAGCAATTCCTTATATTCACACTGGAAAATGGTTTGCAGGGTGTCAAATGCCATGTGCCAACATATTCTTCCACTATTGAGCAAAGTAGTTCAATCAAGTGACCCTAATGTATTAACCCAATTAACGGTGTAGTTAGTATTTATTGTTAGGTACTGTGCGTTAATGGGGATTGTGTCATAGCCAAAAAATGGCATATATCAAGGACGTAGTAAACCGCAAGCCTACTGTAATTTATAATTGCTAGAATATTCATGACAGCAACACAAGTAATGTGTGCATCAAAACGTACGTAATTAGTTCACTGCTATTGCTTCCATTTATCAATACTATGTTGATCAAATCCAGCTAATGACCAACAGAAGGTTATAAACCAGAGGCAAATAAACAATGAAGAAAATTGCAACTGGATTTTGAGATACTAAGGGACAGAGGAGGAGATTGGACCACAGAGGGACGACATAGAGAATGAGAGATCAACAATGCCATAAATAACCTTGGGGGAAGTCACCTGTCTTCCTGGAAGCGACAGCTCGTCAGGAAAATGAATGGGTTGTCACTGCTGCCTTGTGCCAATCGCTGAGGGCACTGAAGCTGGCACACAGATAGAAAAAAAAGATTGTCTTTCTCTTTATTGTCTTTGGTTCACTAACAGCTCTTTGAAAGCATGCATCCACTTAAGCAAAAATGACAAAATGAAGCGGAGGGGAGAGTGCACAAGCTCACAGATGCACACGCTCTCAAATGTACTTATTTACTGCTCAAACACATCTCAATCACGACGTCTGCCTTTCTATCCACATTTTCATCGGGCTTCAGGTGTGTTGCTTTGATTTTATCTTCTTGGTATTGGGTCCACATTGGACCCCTAGTGATAAAAAATGCTGCACCCGAGCAACATGGTTCTTTTTTTCTTTTGGTGTGTGACCAATGACATATTGTTATTTATTATTTAAATTATTTTAAAAAAGAGAGTTATTAATTGAGCAAATAGTTTCCACAAAGGATAGGGTTTCGAAAAAACTGTCTCCACTTCCACAAAAGTGTAAAATATTATGACTACTTAAACTCATTACTTCTTTTATCTGAGAGAAGTTTCTGTTTAGGTTAGAAATGTGACATGTGACACTCTGAAGAAGGCTAAAGACTGCCGCCGAACATGTCAGGTAAATAATAACAAAAAAAAAACAATAATAATATTTTTTAAAAAGTCTGAGATAAAAGAACTAACAAGTTTAATTATAAAAAAGAGACAGAATGAACTGTATTCAGTTAACATGACCTCTGTTATTATTAAAAAACATAGACACTCAAACATCTCAAAACTTCTTTAATTTTAGTCAAGGCTGAAGAGCAAAAACAAACAATTTGCACGTCCCCAAAAAATCCTCACTTTATGGATGAGTGACAATTCCGACAGTTGACCTTGAGTCTTGTTGCTTTGAATGCAAGTCTTCATACGCCAAATATCTTTCAGGTGCAATGTATAGTCTTCTTTTCTCACCTTGTGTTTCTCATTAAAACAGGTCCAACTTTTAGAAATGTCACTAAAAGAAACAACAAGACAAACCAAAACATGTTCACAGCTAATCCCATGATGCTCATTGGACAAAAGTCCTGTGATGTATGATTGCAGTGTGTGTGCCCATATAAAAGCATAAGTTATTAGTGGGACATCAGATGCATGGATATATGATCAAGTGATGTGTGTACATGCCATTTTAGGATTCATGGAATTCAAAGTACTCGCTTTGGGTGTGCATAGAGCTCGAGTTCACTTCACACATTCTAATGGTTTGAATGGTGGTCTTGCTGTATAAATGACCAGTGAACCACTGACGGTCAGTCCAGACTGTAGTCTGGCTTTTGTCCTTTGTCAGACAGTATAGCCTCAAACTCCCAGCCAAAACTGGTAAGTGGTGTAGAAAAGTGATGAAAGGATGAATTCAAAGTGTGGATAATTCTTTGGGGCAATCTGTACGTGCTTTAGATTAGCATTGAATAATAATCCAACAACCACAATTAACAGTTCTCTGTCGATAGATATAAATTAAAATCTAATTTTGAGGACCGAAACATGAATGCCGTTTTTTTTTTTTTAATTTAACTTTTTTTTTTGCACCATTTTTAATTGTAATGTTGCAAGACCAACATCTTTATTATAGATGAGTGTTTGATCATATCATCAAGAGTGTGTGCTTTTGTGCATGTGGGTAAGGTACTTGCTTTGTCAGTGAACAAGCCACCTTGCCTGAGAATCATGACTACAGCACAATTCCAGATATTCACATTAAAAAAAAAGTCATGGCTCTTTTCATATTGCGAGTGGCCCGCCAATTCATTTCAATTTCCTGCAGGGCCTGAGTGACTTCAGAGAGCAAGAAATCTATCTAAATCTCTATTTAGCCTCACGCTTACATCTTACCCCCAAAACTTGATATTTTGCAAAATATGACTATAGTGCATGTGAGTAATGCTGCCTGTCGAATTTATTTAATTTAAGAACTGCCTGGCCGTAACAGATTACAACCACTTCTTTCATATCAAAACCTTTGCCTGAAGTGGGTTCTCTGTGCAATTTACAGGACTACTTACGTCACAAAATAGACTCTAAATGCAAACAGCCATAACTGTATGAAGCCATTCTTTTTCTTTCTTTCTTTCTTTCTTTCTAGGTCCTTCATATTTCACACTAAGTAGCATTGTGCTTGGCTAAAAATGAAACCGAGAAATGGCTAAGAATGAGCAGCGCGAGGGAGTGGGGCTGGAAGAAAAGAGTGAAAATCAATAGTGAGGACATAGCTGGGGGTTTTCCATATTACATTTTGCATAGACGTCGGCTTTAATTTGCCTTTGATCTCAGTCCCAAGATGACTCACTGAAGCCATCTTCCACCGCCAATTGTGTGTGGGGGAAGGGTATCAAGGGGGGGAATGGAAGGAGTGGGCGGAGGGTTCAGGATGTAGAAAGAAGAGTTGTAAGGATAGGAGGAGGGAGGGTAGTCAACCACAGAGACGTGTTTGCCGGGCCAGGCCTTCGTCTCCTGTTTGTACTTTCTGCTGAGATGTCTGTTCTTGGACATGGCAATCTGGTGTGAACTTGAGACCAGCATCCACATTTTAAAATGTATACTCCCTCTGTGAAGCTGTGCAAGACTTAATATGGAGTCAGTAAAAATCTTCAATGTCAGCATTCTTCAATATTTTCTTTTATAAGAAAGCATACAGAAATGGGTTTATTACGGTGTAATATCAATGTACAATATTAAAAAAAAAAATTGTGATCCTTGATGTTTAAAATTCAACATTGACGCATGACGATTGAAACTGACGGGAGAATTAAGTACAGGTGTGTGGTCCCAGTAGCTCTTCTACTTCTCTTCCTGCTGACTTGGGGCCCCTGGCTCCTTAACTAAAGCCAACAATATTGAACGTGGGTCATAAACAGGACAGAGATTTTTATAATACAGAAAATTGGTGCTGTTGTTAAAGCCAGCGTTTTTCACCTTAGATAGCTGGTAAAGTATCTCCATTCTCCGCAGTACTTTGAAACAGTAATTCATGCCTTCATCACCTCTCGGCTGGATGACTGTAATGCACTTTATTTAGGAGTGAGACAATCCTCCTTTGAGCATCTCCAGTTGACCAAAATGCTGCTGCTCACCTCTTATCAGGTTCTCATAAAAAGGACCACATGCTCTGCTATACTCTGGCGTTGCTTCAGTTGCTAACTGTACATTTAAAGTTCTTTTTAAGATTCTATTTTGTTTTTAAATGTTTTAATGGGCTCTCCCCATCTTAACTCTCTAATCTCCCCCACCCTTACGCACCGGCCTGGTGCCTCAGGTCTGCCACCAGACGATAGAGGTACCGAGTACTAAAGCTCACAGGGGAAACAGCCTTTTCCGTTGCTGCTCTTTGGAATGACTTCCCAATGAACATAAGGCAAGCCCCCTCACTTACCATCTTTAAGTTGAGTTTAGAATTATGTGCAAAAAGCCTTCTTGTAATTGAAAAAAATATATATATTCAGTTATAGAGCAAAATGTATTGCTTTTGGAGCATTATATGTTATTTATTTAATTATACTGGTATGTTGAGCCTTACTGTACATTCCTTTTTGTGATGAACAGGTTAAATTTCTGTGGCTCCCTTTTTCAAATGGGACTTATGAGTCTGATTTACACGTATCTGTCATGTGCTTTTCATCCTCAAAAATGTAACTATTTGGCAGTACGACACTCGCACTTTGGGAACAGATGTTTCCAGCTAAGAATTTTCCACTGCTATTACCACCCATCACTGAAATGTAAAAGTCCTAAACTGTAATCCCACAATTAGTTGGCGTCAGGGGTAGTAACATAGCCTATAACAACATATGTGTAAATGGGACAACGGGAATGACAGAGCATCTGGTTCAACAAGGAGATACTACTGACACACCAATGCCAGAGGCGGGACAGAGGCATTTTGTGTCAGATAAAGATGCCAAAAAATATTAAATGCATTATAGAGGCAATTTTAAGGAGTACTGTTGCCAACCAGGATTCCACTGAAGCCTCATATTCTGAACTACATCAACACTCACCATTAGAAACCAGTCTGGGCGCTGAAGTGCTGAGAAATAATATATGAAGTTATACAAGTAATTAATAGATAGAGCTGTCTCAGAGAGAAAGGAGAGGAGGGGTATTTGTCATCTTTTCTCCACACAATGCAATTGTTCTCTGCAACATTCACTAGTCACTGTTATTAATGAGGTTGTCCCACAGAACATACATTTCAGCATGCTAGCTATTCCTGGAATTTTTCTAAATCATATAAAAATATCTTCTCTCACTGTTGTGCGCTGTCCATTGGAAAAAAAATATTAAAGGAGACTGAGTCAATTTAAAGTAATTCCCAGTTGTCTTAATGACATGACATGGTTTGTCAAAATATTGCAAAGATCCTTATTTTATTTTTGCCCACTTTGCACACGCTACGTTTGGTCTTTGGGTGAATTGTGTCTGTTTTTTAATAGTAATCAAGTATGGATTTTGTCACCATGGTGACCCGGGCTCAGGTAATGGTGGCAGCTCTTGCAAAAAATAGGCAGCTTGGATGAGCCTGTTATGTAAATTAACCACATTATTACGTCACAGCTTGCTGACTGACACATTTTTTTTTAGTAGGCACTATAGCATCTTGCAAAAGATTTAATTGGATATTTGATGGGAGAGAGGGCATTCCGGAGAGATTTGTATACAAACAATTAGAAAGTACATTTTCTATAATACGTCCACTTTAAAGACACCCACAGAGAGAAATACTGACTGAGGCAAATCATGTGATGAATATCCCATTGTGAAAGACTTAGTAAAAAGTATGCTTCCGCTGTCCTGTGACATTAATGACTTTTATTGGTTTGTTCAAACATCACCATTTTAAACCAACTTCACTGATGTCTGTTCCAAAAACAAACAAAAAAATGAGTTGAACTTTTAAGGTTTCTCAGTCATTTCCACATATCTTTCAACAGTTTCCCTTTGTTTTCTACAACATAAAGTTTACCTTTCCAACAGCAAAGGCAACAGTGCAGTTTTTTTCGCATATTCAGAGCTTTTATTGGCATTTGAATAAAACGCACTACACATGCAAAAACGTCTAGATCATGTGATTTGACATTCAACGTGTTCTGAAAAGAAAAGATATTTCAAATTTAAAACTACAAAGTTAAAGTGGCATATTCATATACTTCATGTTAATTTCCACCAATGTTGCATTTCTGTCAGAGTTCTGCCCCCACTAACAAGAAAAACTGTTAGACTGCCTCGACCCCCCTGCTACCGCCTAGTTTCTTCGTGTGGGTAGCAGAATTTGATATTATTTGAGGCTTATTCCTCATCATCCAGACTGTAAATATTGCACACTTCTTTTGCGGTGACCTAATGGGCATGTAACTTTATAGGCAAACATGTGAAGTGGTATTCCTCCCGTGGCTGAGAGCTTAGCGAGTACGCCAGGCACTCCCAGTGGATGAAAGCCTTTTCAGATGGTACAGTCTAGCTTCACTTTGACTCTTATGAAACCCAGACCTCATTCAGTGGAGGAAAAGTGTCCAGTCTCCTGTGACTAAGACCAGGAATGGAGCACAAAAGTCTTAAAATGTAATACTATTTCCAAACCAGAAGCTTTTCTCCAATTGTGTTTTGGCATTTACCTCTGAAATGTACAACTTTTCTACCCCTTACCACCGCGTGCAATGAACATTAATGCTGTCATTTTCCTCTTCTCGTCATTTTAGATTTCATCCTTTTTTAGCGAAACCCATTTGGCTGTCCATCTTCTTTGCAGTGTTTTAATGAACATGCGCCCTAGCAACCTCAATAATCTAACCTGTCATCTCTCTTGGCCCAGTCCACATTCCCCAATGATAAAATGAATTACACCTTCTATTGTCAGTGTGCTTTAATCATATTAGCTTCTGCTAAAATCACAGAGCATTGTTCAGGCCCCCAGACAAAAGACGACATATCTGAGGTTCAATGGACCTTGGATCTCCCCCCGGTGCATTACATTAATTCTAAATAACTTCACGTTAAGCTGCCTGTCCAAGAGAGGCAGAAAAAGGGCTTTGACTCAAGTGGCATTTGCACCTTCATAGTCGCTCTTTATAAGACTGTCCACTACTTATTACGTTACATTATAATAGATATCTATTCACAAGATGGGAAGAAAAATGGTTTTGTCTTTTTAATTGGCTTAATGAATTCATCACACCAAGCTGTCTTATTTCAGGGCTGATAATTGTATCAATTATGCTATTCAGATGATTTCACAACTGAAATTAAGTTGTTAAATGACTTAAGGTCGAACAATTAAAAGTGTAATTAAAGCGCTCAAGTATATTACTTTAGAATAGAATAGAATAGAAATCCCTTTATTGTCATTGTACTCAAGTGTGCAACGAGATTAGAGGGCTCCCCTCTCCAGTGCAATACAACAATAATACAGACAAATATATAAATTAGATAAATAAAGAAGACAGTGCAATGGAATTCAGTACTGAATAGGGCATATAGAAACACATCACAATGCTGTTTTGCGAGGTTAGGGTGGTCTCGTGTGTGTGTGAGAGTTCAGTATGGAGATGGCTCTCGGAAAGAAACTGTTTCTCAGTCTATTGGTCCTTGATTTGATGCATCTGTAGCGCCTGCCAGAGGGCAACAGGTCGAACAGGTGTGAGTTTGGGTGGGTATTGTCATTGACGATGTTGAGAGCCCTTCTGAGGCACCGGGCGGTGTAGATGTCCGACAGTGGGGGGAGAGGGCAGCCAATAATCCTTTGCGCTGTTTTGACTGTCCTCTGGAGCCTCACTCTGTCCGCCTCAGTGCAGCCGCTGTACCAGGTGGAGACACAGTACGTCAGCAGGCTCTCGATGGACGAGTGGTAGAAGGCCAGCAGCAGCTTCCTGTCCAGGTTGAATTTCCTGAGGACTCTCAGGAAGTGCAGACGTTGGCGGACCTTCTTTACCACTGCTGTGGTGTTGTGACTCCAAGAAAGGTCATCGGAGATCTGTACTCCCAGGAACTTGAACGTGTGGACCCTCTCCACACACACGCCTTCGATGCAGAGGGGGGGCGGCAGCGTCTTGCTCCTCCTGAAGTCGACGACAATCTCCTTTGTTTTAGCAGAGTTAAGGTGCAGTCTGTTGTCCTTGCACCAAGTTGTCAGTCTCTTTACCTCCTCTCTGTAGGCTGTCTCGTCACCTTCCGAGATCAGACCGACCACTGTCGTGTCGTCAGCAAACTTGACGATGGTGTTGTTGCCGTGGGCCGGGCTGCAGTCGTAGGTGTAGAGGGCGTACAGGAGAGGGCTCAGCACGCATCCTTGGGGGGAACCGGTGCTCAGCATGAGGGTGGAGGACGTGTAGGGGCCGAGCAACACAGTCTGGGGTCTGTTGGTCAGAAAGTCCTTAATCCAGATGCGTGTGAGGGCAGGGAGGCCGAGAGTGTCCAGTTTGGCGACGAGGATGTCTGGGATGATCGTGTTGAATGCCGAGCTGTAGTCCACAAAGAGCATCCTTGCATAGCTCTGCTGTCGTTCCAGGTGGCCCAGCACAACATGCAGAGCAGTGTCGATGGCGTCCTCAGTGGATCTGTTAGCCCGGTATGCAAACTGGTAGGGGTCCAGAGTGGGAGGAAGGCAGTCCCTGATGTGCTGGAGAACCAGCCTCTCGAAGCACTTCATAATGACTGGTGTGAGAGCAACAGGACGGTAGTCATTCAGGTGGACGGCTGGTGACTTTTTGGGGACAGGAATAATGGTGGAGGTTTTCAAGCAGGAGGGGATGACTGCCTGAGCCAGGGAGCGGTTGAAGATCCTGCAGAAAACATGTGACAGTTGGTGGGCACATGCTCTGAGGACCTTGCCTGGTATTCCGTCGGGTCCAGTAGCTTTCCTGGGGTTGACCGCCAGGAGCGCGCGCCTCACATCGTGTTCCCCTACGATGAGTGGGGGGGAGTTGGAGCTTGAAGTGCGGGGGTGTGACGGTTGGGGCGAGTCAAAGCGAGCGAAGAAGCAGTTAAGCTCCTCTGCCAGCGATGCACTCGGGTCTACAGAGGTCGTGCTGCTGCCACGGAAGTTGGTGATGCTCCGTAGACCCTGCCACACCTCCCGTGGCCTGTTACTGGCAAGGTGGGCCTCCAGCCTCCCCTTGTAGGTTGCCTTGGCTAGCTTGATGCCTTTGCTCAGGTCAGCACGAGCCACCCTGTACTGGGCTTTGTCGCCTGACCTGAAGGCAGCGTCACGGGCCTTGAGGAGAGAGCGAACCCTGCTGGACATCCAGGGCTTCGCGTTTGGAAAGGTCCGTATAGTCTTATGTTGGGACACAGTTTCCATGCAGAACTTGATGTAGTCCAGTACACAATGCGTGTAGACATCAAGGTCCTGATGATCAAAGAGGTCCCAGTTTGTGTCATGAAAGCAGTCCTGTAATTCACTCATGGCGTCGTCACGCCAGGTTTTCACAGTCTTTGTGGTAGGCCTGAATCTGCGCCTGAGAGGGGTGTACGCAGGTGCGAGCTGCAAGGACAGGTGGTCTGACTGGCCGAGAGGAGCGAGTGGGAGGGCTCTGTATGCGTGCTTGATGTTCGAGTACACATGGTCGAGAGTGTTGTCTCCCCTCGTTGGGCACTTGACATGCTGGTGAAACTCTGGGAGTACAGTCTTTAAATTGGCCTTATTAAAGTCTCCCGCTACTACGTGAACGCCATCAGGGTGGGCCCGCTGATGTTTATTGATGACGCACGCGAGTAGCGAGAGCGCCGTGCTAGTGCTAGCGTCGGGAGGGATGTAAACAGCTGTGACAATCACTACCGTTAGCTCCCTCGGGAGAAAATAAGGCCGGCATTTAACGGACATGAACTCGATGTCGGGGGAAGAGTGCTTCTCGACGATCGTGCTATCGCCGCACCAGTTCTCATGCACGTAAACACAGAGCCCCCCGCCCCTCCTCTTACCGGTGTCCCTCGTCCGATCCGCGCGATGTAGCGAGCGCCCGGCCAGCTGGATGCTAGCGTCGGGGACGTCTGCGTGCAGCCAGGTTTCCGTGACGACGATCACACTGCTATCGCGCACATAGCGGTTTCCCAGGATTTGTAATCCCAGGTCGTCGATTTTGTGGACCACGGATCTGGCGTTGGTGAGGTGCAGACTCGGTAGTGGTTGCCTATGGGGCTGCCGTCGCAGCCGTTGCAAGACACCGGACCTGCAGCCTCGCTTCTGCTTCCTCTCTCTGCGTCGCCTGCGCCGCCTCCCGGCCCCGATGGCCAGCCATGGTGAGCCGGGCAGCCTCGCCAGTTCGTTCGGAATTTTGCGATCATAGCAAAATTCCTCTGTGATGGTTATTTCGCATCGATATCCAATGTTCACGATGTCTTGGCGGGTATATCGATGTTGTGCCTCAGTTGATGCCAATAAGAGCAAGCAAACACTAATAAAAGTACTTATAAAGGAGACATATTGTATGTGTCATGCTATGTTTTGTATGCTATTGTGTCTCAATAAAATGCCTGTGATATTGAATGAATCTCAAATTGATCATTTGGATTATTTTAGCAGAATTTCGGCCTCACTTTTGAGCAAGCCTAATCAGTTCATGCTCAAAGAGTAGATAAGACAGTTGTAGTTGACGTGACGTGGCAGCTAAGTATTTGTCCTCTGAGGCCCTCTGAACACAGACCGAACATGACTGAAGTGGACAATCACAAACAAATTTCAATTGGCTCCTCACACCTGGAAATTGACATTGAACATATCTCAACTTGCTGCAATGGAGAAAAATGCAGCCTCTGGTGTTCTCAGGAAAAAAAAATATTCTCAAATGGAAATAGCTCTCTTTTGAGGACAAAAATGTACATATTCTGGACAAAGAAGAGGGAGACCATTCACATCAAGGTTCGGGTAGTTTGAACCCTCAACAAGCAGACTAGAGAAGAACCTAACAACATTCTGTAGAATGAAATAGAAAGAACAAACATACTGTACATCTGAGAGGATCTACCTTTTGACTTTGTGCGATCCTGATAACAAAAACAAGAAGTTGAATATGTTGGTCCCTTTAATGACTAGTGTGCCAGAGAATCTCTACATTTCAAAATCAACAACATTCGCAGGCATAAACTGGTTTACTCCAAGGACAAAATCCAGCAATTCATTTGCATCTCAAAGAAAAGGGATAATCTTTTGAGGACATCAAGGCCAAAAACTTGAACTATGAAGGCTGATGGTTTGAAAGATGGAAGCCACCTACTGAACAGTATGTTAAACTAGCACGGTCCTCTCTAAACCGAGGAGGCTGATGCACCATAGCCTGCACCAGCATGAGATACTGGTGTTGCTTGATGGATCTATGTGTACATTTTTTGTGCGTCCAGTTAGGGGTTATTGAATAATACATATGCTCGACCCTTTAAAATTACATTAAGGGCAAGAGTAGCGTGCCAGTTAGAGAACAATTTATCAATAATATCTTATGACCATGTTTCAAATTTAGTTTATTAATAGTTACAAATGGCAATTAACAACAGCTTGTTTAGCCTTCAGGTAAGAGGACGATTGATTCTTGAATTTGGATGTGTTAATTGCTGTGGTCCCCAACAATAGGCCCATTTTGGTACCGGGCCATACAGAGACATATGTATATATATATATATATATATATATATATATATATATATATATATATATATTTTTTTTTTTTTTTTTTCCATTGCACTCTCTTATTTATCTAATTTATATATTTGTCTGTATTATTGTTGTATTGCACTGGAGAGGGGAGCTCTCTAATCTCGTTGCACTCTTGAGTACAATGACAATAAAGGGATTTCTAATTCTAAATATATATATATATATATATATATATATATATTTGTACAATGTAAAAAAATAATAAAAACATTCAATAAATCACCTTATACTCACCGCATTTCTTTGCTCTTTACTCATACATAGTGCTCAAAAAGTCCCCCAAAAAACAAATCTTGGTTTTAAGCAGGTTGACATAAAATCATAAAATCCATTTTTTTCTTGAACAGTGTGCCTTACAAGTGAATATTTAATCATGGTCCTCTATTGTCCTACATTTTAAATTATGCTTTGATGCACATTGAGCTCACATTTTATTTCAATTTGTACTCTTGTTGTTGGTTTGACTAAAAAACATACATTTTGTTTTGAATATTACATTATTTTTTAGGTTAGGTTCACTTCAACATATGGACCGTTGACTCGTTGAAATTTATGCATGGCCCTTTAAGATTTGTATTTGAGTGGTTGTGTACACTCTTTTCACTCAATTTCTAGGTTGTGTGGAAGTTTTGGTCTATTCATCCAGAATAACATCTACAAGTTTAGTAAATTACTAATCTTGGAGGACACGACCTGCCACTCTCAAAATGTATATGACTTTGAACAAATAAAAGATGTGTCGTGTTTTTGATTAATTGTAATTAATCACGCAAAATAAATTTTATATTTTATTTACAGCCCTGGTAGAAATGTGAACGTACATTTAACTGATGACGCACACACACGAGTACTCTTCACTTAGAGCTGTTAGGGGATTGCTAAACGATTGGATAAGTCCTTAATTCAATAATTTCTACTGGGTACTAGCCCTCCCCCGTCGCTCTTCATTGACGAAGGCGCTTTAAGAAGAGAAATGTTTAGCATATCTGTCTAAATGGGCCTAACAAGCTTCAGCCTGTGCTCTCTTAAAAAAAATAATAAATAATAAAATAGGAGACAGTGTGATGTTGCCTCTCTTGAACTGATGATGGCGTGCACTTAATGCAAATTGGTGTCTGGGGACAACAAATTCCCTCTTAATACATATGCAGGGATGGAGGAAGAGAGAGAGAGAGAGAAAGTGAGGGCAGAATAGCTGAGCAATGAAACGTTTAAAAGAGAATTCTAAGGCAAAAATAATACAGAGGATTGAGCAGAAAATTTAACATGTGCAAATTTAGATGCCCAATTTTTTTTTACCAAGTACCATTTTTTCTTATTTTAAGACTACATCCAGTGAGTATATTTTATCAAGATTTAGTTTTATAATGTATAATTAGCTTGATAGTCACTTATATTGCTGCTTCATCTTTTATGAAAGGCACTCTAGCTGTGGAATACTAAAGCATAAAAACATTATGGTTTAGGATGTATTACTTTTGATGACAAAGCATCAAAATGCTGTGTTATGAGACAGAGAGGCGGTCATTTGTCAGTGCTTGAGTCCGTCTGTGAGTTCTCGTCCATATTTCAGGCCCGCCCAGTCGGTCTGAGTCAGCCAAATGGCGTCAAGAATGGACCTAGGGGTTCCACGTCAAACGCCGATGCTGCCCATCATGTAAACTGTGTATTTAATGACAAATGAACAATGTGGTGACACGCCACCGTGGTGCCCAAAATAAAAATTAAAAATACAAATAAAAACCTATACATTTTAAATTAATGATGAAAAAAATCACCCTGTATTTTGCAGTTTTTCACCTTTAATCGCGATAAATCCGGGTGTATAACTGCAGACAAATTGAGCATTATTATTTTTGAAAGAACATCATTTTTCAACCATCTCATTGAATTATGCAGGTTGTCTTAACGCTGCAGCATTCTGTCCGCACAATACCACAAAACCAAACGTGTTCGATAGTTGACTGCGAAAGTGTAGCCTCGGTTGCAACCAGAGAGATTATGTGCAGCATCTAATTCTAATTGTACAACTTTCTTACCTGACTATGCCCTATTTAAAACCATGACAACTGATAAGAGCGATAATATTTATGCCAAAGTTGTCTTTAAAAATAAATAAATAAATACATATCTATATAAATAATTACATGATATATGAAATCATAGCAATTTGATCAAACAATCAAACTGTTTTTATAAAATGCATTTCATTCAATAAACGCCAACTCAAAGTACTTCACGTTGTTAATATTAAACTCCTCCCACCTCACATGCATACAAGCACACAGGTTAAAAGTGATCATCCATTGAACCATGGCTGGGGACAATGACTGTCTGAAGTGAGGAAACCCCATCTCTGGAAGCCATCTGCACCAAACCGCGGAGCGCCACCGCAGTGGCATAAGAAGAGTCACATGTTGCAACTGAGGACCCCATGAGGCAGGACCAACGGCCATGGCCCATCACAGCTCAGAGTGTTGATGTCTCCGTCTGAGGAAACACTGAAGGATAATGATGACCTGCAATTTTTTAAAAACATAAAGACAATAAATGCGAATAAAACACTAAAAAATACAAATAAAATGCTAAGAATAATTAAAGGTGGCACGTGGGATGACTGGTTAGCACATCCGCCTCACAGTGCAGACGTACAGAGTTCAACTCCAGGTCTAGCCTTCCTGTGTGGTGTTTGCATGTTCTCCCCGTGCCAGTATGGGTTTTCTCGGGTACTCCGGTTTCCTCCCACATTCCAAAAACATGCATGGTAGTTTGATAGGACACTCTAAATTGTCTCGAGGTGCGTATATGAACATGTATACCTTGCGTTTGGCTGGCGACCTGTCCAGGGTCTACCCCGCCTACTGCCCGAAGATAGCTGGGATAGGCTCCGGCATGCCCACGACCTTCGTGAGGAAAAGCGGCTCAGAACATTTCAAGGCTATTGACAGTAAATAAAAAATACATACAAAACATATAGCACACACAGTAGGCTACATGCATACCTGTGAATTAAAGCAATATAATGATTTGTGGCTGTTATCACTTTTCTTGCATGTCAGGGAGGAGGAAGGGCTATCATTTAAATAACAGTC
Organism: Idiotropiscis lumnitzeri; assembly: GCF_059441095.1. Taxonomy (NCBI): domain Eukaryota; kingdom Metazoa; phylum Chordata; class Actinopteri; order Syngnathiformes; family Syngnathidae; genus Idiotropiscis; species Idiotropiscis lumnitzeri. Next base: position 17,653,696 of record NC_142399.1, on the reverse strand, counting down.
AACAATGAGAACATAGGTAGTCATTTAATTAGGAACATCTGTCATAGAGTGGGTAAGATTCGACCACAAATGAGATGCAACCAAAATACAATGAAGTCCGTACAAGCCCTTGAACTAAAAGTGTAAGTCTCCTTTTGAGTCATGTTTTAAAGTCACCACAATATTGTGAAAGAACAAATGAAAACACTGCATGGTCGCTCTGAGCGTTATCAAAAGAAAGACACAATTTTAGAAAAGATAAAGAAAATAACAATTTTATTACAAAGAAATTCAATACTAGGAGTTAGGAATGCTCACTTGCCAAAATTGAACACATGACCCCAGCTTCCGAGCATAAGTGCACAGCGAAACAAAGCTACTTCACAAAAACAGTCTTTTAATACTCATTCGAGTGCAGGATAAAATGTCACTGTTTTGTACATCTGAACGTAATTTCTATGAAAGAGAAGCATAACACATTTTGGGAAAGTCTGACTTAACGATCAAATCTGATAAAGGTTATTCGAACAATGAGCCAAAGCAAAGAAGGAATGGATTGGATTCATAAAACCAACATATTGTAACACGGCTAATTGCCAGGGACAGGCCATTCATTTCGATATACCATTTTGATACAACGCTTCTGCAGTAAACCAAAAAAAAAAATAGAAATAGACTGACTTTTTTATTAAATGCAATGCACAACATGTAAAAATATTAACAGAAATTGACTGGAACAAACCACGTTTGAGGCCAAAGTTGTTGTTTTGTTGTATAAATCAAACGTTTCTACCAAGTCTGGTCATACACTCTTTTAAATTGGTAAAAAAAATATGTACGTTTTTAAAAAAAAATGTGAGGTGCTCAGAAACCCCCCAAATTTTGGGCTAAAAAAGCCTACATAATAAGGTAAGACAATAGTGCAAGCAATTAAGTCGTGCAGCGACTAATTGCTCGCCATAAGTCACAACCAAACCGTCTTTTTTTTTTTTTTTTAATAATGATTGCAGCTGATTGGCGGTGATTTATTAGTTCAGCCTAGTACTAAATATAAGACAAACTAACTATAATTATTGTTGAAAAACTATATTCGATATGCCAAGTAAATTCAGAATACTGTCGAGAATCTTGTCGTGAATGGACACACACGCACCCACGCACACACACCCTACATACATAAACATGTAGACTTGCTCCTCATTGTTGTCCCCTCAAGCACCACACCCCAGTCACTCTCTCTGAGGAAGTTTTGAATCCTGTCATTCCGACTTGGAGTTCAGTGCTTCTTTTATGTGTGCCTCGACAGCAGGCCTCTCCTCCTTTTGTATTGTTTTATCATTTATGCATGGGGAGGGGTTGGCGGTGGATGGTGGCGATGCGGGGGAGGGGGGCAGAGCATCTTAGGCATAAGGAGCAGCAGCATTAGGACAGATGGGGGGGGGGCACTAATTTATATTCTGTTTCAGCACATCTTAGCGAGCTGAGGAGTTCAAACATTTTCCAAGCAAATGCAGGGAGAGGAGGGGAATAAAAGGGAAGTGGTGAAAAAGGGAGAGGACAAGGCACTTGGGGTAGGTGCGTGCGTGTGTGTGTGTGCGTGTGTGTGCCGGTGTGTGATGTCCATATGCTTGAGCATGCATGTATGTGTGTATATATTATGTACAGATTTTGTCTGTACTCCAAAACAGATGGAGATAAGAGAAAGTCTGCTATGTGGGGAGGGGGGGGCTGCAAAGGGTGGAAATAGCTGAAATTGAGGGAAAAAAATGGCAAACGGCGGAAAAACGATAGACTAAGGAGGGCATGGAACTTTATTAAAAAAAAAAGATTCTCTATGGGACACGGCCGATAAACTGTAATTTAAAGAATGAATGTCAAAGTCATAGGCTTTAAAAGAGTTTCAGGTTAAGTTTTGTGTTTCGGCGAAGTTTTATTCCTGCAGCCATTTTCTAAATAAGGAAATTATTAGTATCCAGCTGTGCTTCCCACAGGCCTTACGACAGAAAATTACATTCAACCCCGACTCTCCCTTTATATTCCATCATCTGAAAAAAACCCCACAATTTTGAATGAAGAAGTACTTTACTGGCCACAATTAATCACGAGGGATATTTTATAAACTTGCTCCTTGTACTGCAGCGGGCCCACGAGTATTCAGAGCTTGACACCATTCACAGATTTTTAAAAATTATTTACATTATTTTTGTTCTTTTTTTTTTTTTGTCTGTTCGGTTTTTTGTGTGTGGGAGAAAATCCCGACTATTTGTGGAAAATATATATTGAAGGTTATTTTGTCGGTAAAATCTAAAATTAGCAAGTCTTGTATCAAAAACATAAGACAATAAAAACAAAAAGGTTTAAACAGCATTTTGCTGCTAACATTTTAGCACGTAATTTGATGGAGTTCATTCATCTCTTGATCATAGTGACACTTTTATTAAAGAAACGGCTTGATCAAAACAAGTTACAAATAGTTTGAAACAAGTTCTCCCATCACAGACAAGCTCTGGTAGAATGCCGTCATTTTCAAATGCGTAAATAACGTTACTAAGCGTTTGCATCAAGACAGTGCATGCGTAGACCGGACGCAGCTAGTCCAGACGGCTAACATAGCATCAGTGTGGCTGCATCCATATTCAAGGCTGCGTTTTCATCCGGATCAAAACATGTTCAAAGGACCCAGTCTCCAAATTATCTTCTAAAATTTGGAAACCACGTGCAGTCAAGTGTCGTCATGCAGTCAAAAAAATGTGGCAGAAAAAAAACGTCTTTGGAGGACATAGCCAACGTGTTTACCAGCTCATGCCACAGTAATGAGTTTGATTTCGGTGCAAAGACAGGCTCACACATGGGATAGACTCCCTTCCCAGATTGGTTAGGTGGGACACACCAAGGGCCTGCCTCACTCCCCGCCTCCCGAGTCCCACACAGTGGGAGCGGACCAAATAAAAAATGAATGAATGTTTAGTACAGCCTATTGCATGTATTGTTTCAATGCTGAGTGTTCTTTAATCATATACTTATTGGGCTGTATTAAAGAGGGAGTGAACCCCCAAAAATGATTTGCAATAATAAGTTCAATGTGCCTTCACTAGTCTAAACGTGACTTTCAGATTAATATAAGATTGGTGGAATATGAGTTAAGCAGCAAAGCTCCCCTGTTTGTAGCCATCTCAAGAGGTGGCCATTGTGTCACTTTCTGTCGAATGAAAATACCATCACAGTTGCTCAGTGCTCAGGTAACGACCAGTCACGGCTCACCTGTTTACTGAAGCTAAGCCATGATTGGCTGAGCCCTGAGCAACTGTAATGTAATTTTCAGTCGACATCAAGTGGAAAAATTGTCGCCACCTCAGATGTACAAAAGTGGGTGGATTTTACTATGCTAACTCATATTCTGCAATTGCAATATTAACCAGAAATGTTTTGACCAGCGGGGCTACATAGAACATATTCTTGTTAAGATTTTTTGTGGTTTGAGTTTCCCCTTAAGTCAACAAAAAAAATGCTACTACAAATAACACATAAAAACAGGCTGCCATTGTGCCAGAAATGTTATTCATAATCCAAAACATTTTGTGTAATCATGGCAATGTAATTTCCCCCAAAATTGCCACTGCAACTAAATTGGGAGCCCTGCAAAAGTGATACAAGTACATGTTTCTTTGGCATGCGTCTCTGGCGTACTGTAACCGACAAGCATGGGTGGTGGCATATTTCTGATATGTATCCTAACTATCATTTTTTTTCTTAAAATGTAAACTTCTGTCATGCTTGAAAGAGAGCGAGGAAATTCAGCCCCTGAGAGGCATTTAAATTAATGTGCATTACAACATGTAGAGTGGGCACATGGGCACACGTTCGCTCGAGTGAGACAGCTAAGAAAAAAAAACTTTGGGAATAAACCGTCACTGTGGTCACACCACTGCCTAGTGAATGGTAAAATTATAGGCGTATGCGTCCGCTCTCAAATGAAGCCACTTTCATGTCACATACAGGCTAGAATATGAGGGTTATTTATTCCCCTTGAAGCTAGGGAATGTGCTCAAAGCACACCATTGACTGCAATACCAAAATTGCAGTTAAATCAAAACATATTTTTCATATCACTCAGTCCCAGTAAAAATTTAACTGATATGGAAAATGAGCACGTCCTTGCATTCCCTAAAGGTTGCTGATGCTCACAAACATGAGATGTAATAATAAAAGTAATATTATTTCACTGGTTGTTTAGATGCTAATAGTTCTATTCAGTTTCAGCCAAATTTATAGCTCCAATGAATTAGGCCAAAATCAACACAAATTAAGTCATTTACATATTCCAGGTTACAGACATGCATAAAGTAGCAGGTGAGATTAAAATGCCCATTTCTTCATCGTATTGCCAGATCTAACCTCAATGTAACAACATTTTGAACCAACTGCGAGAGAAATAATTTCAACAAAGGAACTCACATTATTTGACCTCAATACAGTACATGGAAAATGGCAGTAACTGAAATAAATATCCCGTTTCAAAAATGTCTCAAAATATTCACGTGATAATATCCCGAGCGGAGCAGTGTCTTTGTGAATGATGCCAGCAGATAGGAGGCTAAAAGAAAATAAATAAAATGGGGAAACAGATTTTGTGTTGAGAAATAAAATGCTCCTTTTCAGTGAATGCTATTGGTTCTCAGCTAATCAGCAACTGATTGTTGGAAGGCACGACTGATGGCACAATCAAGTGCAGAAAGCTTCTACACATTAAAGAGGTTGTGTGAAAAACATGTTTTTGTATAATTCAAACAGTTTGCAAAGTCTATTTTTTATTTTTTCTGCTCTGTGCTCTTTTTCAAACAACAAAAATGAATTGTTCCACGATAGAAAATTAAGTGGAAGTAGTTGTGCAGCCTATGGATGTTTTTAGCTGATATGGGATCCAAAAGCCCTGCATTAGGAGGTTTTATGTATATTTTTTTTCTTTGTCAAATGCTTCTCATAGATGTTTTCACAGAATGCCATATATGCACACTGTGTTAAAAGTAAAGGTTGATAGATCGAATTCTTTGGGTCATCATAGAAACTATATGCATGGTGAAAGCCACTTTCACTCAAAATTGGCCAGCGGCATTTGAAGTTCCTGTTTTCCATTTTTGTTTAGCATTCGTTTATGTAAACTAGGCTGATAACAATACAGAAATAATTGCAATTTCACACGCATGTGGGTGGCTTAGAGAAAAAGACCAAAACTATTTTGGTTACACACAATATTTAGATACAAATGTATACGAGAAAATGCCATTTCTGTCGAAAATGCTGAAGAGCCCAGCAGCCCAGGGCGTACCCTGCCGACTGCCCTAAGACGGCTGGTATAGGCTGCAGCACGTCCGCGAGGATGAGCGGATTGTGTAATGGATGGATGGATGCTGTAGTGCGCACACTCAACTGAAATGCTGCGTACGTAATTGATTTTTTGAAATGTACAAATTGACCTGAAGTTGTAACTTTGGTTGGTGTAGACTTGTGCTGGCACAAAAATGAAGTTACGCCCGCATGGGGGTCAGTCTCTCAAAATAGGGTCTCATGGGTTTGAATCCAGGCTGTGGCCTTTCAGTGTGGAGTTTGCTGCCTATACTTGAGCTGGTTTTCTGTGGGTATTTTGGTTTCCTCTCACATTCTTTCCTCAGTCCTCAGTTGTGAATATGAGTGTGAGGTTGTTGGTTGCTTGTCTGTCTGTGCTCTGCAATTGACTGGTGACCGGTCGTATGCGTACCCCGCCTGTTGCTGGAAGTCATCTGGGCAGACCAATACCGGGCTGCGAACCATTTGCAGCACAACGACAGACAAAAGTAAAAAAAAAAATCTCTCTCTCTCATTCTCTTTACATCTCTCTCTCTCTCTGAATCTCTCTCTGTATCTCTCTCTCTCTCTCTCCCCCTTTCTCTCTCTCATGCATACACTTTCTTGAGGTGTGTAAGCCGCCTACAGCTCCACATACAACTTCCATAAGGCAATATAATCAGGCTGAGTGATTATATGATTGATAAGCACTATTTTCTTTTAAATTCTGTAGCATGTGGATGTGGCTATTGTCCATAATCTGCAAATAATATTCATGCAAATGAGCAAGAATGACATCATGCAATCAAAAGCAAGAATTCTGTATTAATACCTTGAGTTCTTGCTTGATGACACCTCCCAAAGTGAGTCTGGCATCTTTTTGCCACATCCAATACAGCTGCGAGGTTGACACTCTCAAGAAGATGCCTTTGTATATGCATTGTAAATGTCTATGATCGAACCGACTTGCTGTTGTCGCAAAGAGCGCCATTTAAGAGAACTGACTGGGAGTGGCATTGCTCAGCAAATATATGAAGCAAAGTAAGTGTTGTCTGTAGCGCATTAATATTAATTAGGCCCACCCGTGCATTTCATGTTCCCACCTTATGGCTGGGCTCTGGTGATAGGTCTGCCCCCAAGACTGGAAGCCCAAGTAGGAATTAGGAAACCTAGCCTAGCCTCTCCCCCACAGTGTAATTTTTTTATTGTTATTATTATTATTAGTTTTTCGGGTTGGGGGGACACAAACTGGTAATTGGAAGCGCCTTAAAAAGATGAGGACGGACGGACACAGATGATGATCATTTTTATGACAAGGACGGAGTGCTGATGACGGAAGGGCGCTCAAATCGCGGACAGAGGACGGACGATGAACCGGCAAAATAGGATAAAGTGTCCATCAGGTCATGTGTTAAAAGTAGTCAGCGGGGAATTGTGTTATTCCCACACTTGAAGTGTATTGTGGACAACTTTGTCTGTACTTAACATAAGCTGATGTCTGCTGTGGCCTCAGGCTGCCCATGCCTGTTCCAGCCATATCAATAGTCATCATACTGCGTCTCAGCTCTGACGCTGTGCTGGAGACTATTGCACCACCGCCTCAACAACCTACAGTCAGCTTCCAGGCCCAACAAAATCAGTGAATGTATATGAATTGGGGTTGGTGTGAGAGTGTGTAAGTGCGAGTGTGTGTGTTTCCTTCCTCTTCCTCCACATCTTCAATATGTACAGTAAATGCCCTTGAGCATGTGCAAAATGGCTCAGTATCAAAGAGCGATGATTGAATTGAAAACGGTCTCCATTCTGAGAAAAATATGTACTGAGAAACAGTGAAAAAGAGAGTGTGTGTGTGTGAAAACAAGCAGATCTGTACAGTACAAGTGCAATTTCTTGACAAAAATCTGACCAGTGTGGACACATTTGTCTGAGTGTCCACCATAAAAACAATGAGAGACTGAGAGATATTTGCTGACATGTTTTGAATTTCAATAAAAGCAAAATGTGGGTATGACACTTGGAATCTTTTTTTTTTTCAATCTGTCGTTGCTCTGTCTAGAAATAGTTGTGGTACAGTCTTTTCACCATGCTCGGCTAATCTTATCTCCTTTTGTCCCTTGGGTCTTCTTTCATTTGGTGTGTCCCATGAGTCATGTGCCAATCAAATTGCCCATCAATGTGCGCCTCATTCCCTTCTTGGTCTATCTCACTCTAAAGGATTTCATTAAATTGTGCCATAAAAAAGTTATTGAAGCTGAACAGAGATGTTGTGATGAATGTCATCATGTGAATTAAATCCAAAGGTGATCTTCCTGTTTTTAGATTCACTTCAACTGCTGCTCAGACTGCTGAGGGTCAACTAAATCATGTGAACCATGTTTTTATGGTGAGGTATATGATAATATAGAATCATTTTGAATTAGCTCCCTTCACTTAACTATGAAGAGATTGAGGGCTGATCAGATTATAGTGTGAGCGTACGTTTTTGTTGAATGTTCAAAGGGGAAAAGGTACAAAAGGCTAATCAGGGGGTGGACATTCCAACAATTACTGTAAACTATTACGGTTCCCACTTTGGATATAATCAGCTTTCACTCGGGGCAGAATTAGATTTATCGAGGGTTGACTATTTGTGTCTAAAAGAGACATGAGTGAGTGACCCTGAAAGTTTTTGAATTACAGCAAAGACTAAGGTGTTTATGTGAAAGCAATTCACATGGAATAAGTTTGAATATTTATGTCGCTGCATATAAGAAGACAAACACAAGAGAAGGGGAGTGTGCATGCGTCATTTCGGGAGACTTCTTTGACATCAGCATGTGACCAAAATAAAAATATTTATCAGTCAGAAAAGTTCAATTCCGTCACCAATCCAGGCTCACTCAGCGGGATGGACCTGCTCCACAAATAAATACATTTCAATGGAAAATGTATAGGATACGTTCACCCTTGGCAGGTTTCATTTCGTTGAAATGAGCTTTTGGTGCAAAGCTTTGGTCTTTGAAATCAAAAACGATACAAAACAATCTGTTGTACTGATTTATTCAGCTTGCAATCTAAACAGCTCAGGAGGTAAAGATCTGTAATTCACACTCAAGGGTGAAGTCTATGATGGTAAAATAAGCAATGATTTAATCTGCACTATACTAAAAAGTCCCACAAACCTAGCCAGCTTCAACAACCCACCTTTTTACTGGCTCACTGTCCAGTGTGTAAGGCTATGCACTCGTTCACGTTACAAAAACAAATGCGACCTACAATATGAATGTCATGCTTCTGTGATGCATGCGTACAAAGCACAGTGTCAAATAACGTGCACCCACAAAAAAAAAAAGGCAAGTGGCATAGTGTTTACAGAACGGCATTTGAACAGTCGTTTGTAGAATTTTTTTTTTCCCCACTGTACTTAAATATATTTCCATTATTTTTATTAAGTAATAGTGATTAAGGAAATAATAATTCATAATACATTCAAGAATTATTTTTGGGGATGAAATTTCATCAAATGTTCAGTTTTGAAAACGCATATTAAAACAAAAAAGAAAATAAAAAGTAAAATAACAACTTGAGATTGATTAAAATATCATCTCTTATTTTGTTTCGATTATTCAGATTAATTCTTGTTCTATTATCAATTCCATGATAAAGGGTGGAATGGGGGGTAGTTTTTCCACAATTATGCTACGTCCCAATGTCCCATTCGGGATTTTAAGCCATTTACACAGATGATTCCAGTAATGCAATGCAAATAGAATTTAATTCAAAGTTAATTCACCCGCATTACTTTTTAATAAAGAAATGATAAATTATAATCTCTTTTGCAATTTAATCTATTTAGGCCGCTTCTGTCGCTGGAAAGTGTCCACTGCTTGTGCTTGTCTAACCATTAACCGAAAAGGGTACAAAAAAAAAAAGGGAGGGAGGCGAGAATGGGAGCAGGTAATGTGTAGACTCATGAAGAACTATGCCTGAGAAAGAAATAAAGGCTGTAATGAATTGATTTCATATTTAGTCAGAGGCGTGTTGATACACAAAGATCTCTTGTGGTCTTTCAGTGCCTGTAGCCTGCAGTATTTTCTTTCCTTTCATTAAGGTAGAGATTCTGCCCTTTGATAGTGTTATCGATTCTGCCTCCAAACACTCTGGCACTCCTGTGAAGTTGATCTTCAGGTAAAAAAGAAAAAAACAAAAACAAGAAGAAGATGCTATTGACTTTCATGTTATTCTGTGCCAGTGTAGTGGCAATTCACAAAACTGCTTTGCTTACCAGTGAACTGTTTTGCTCCCTGTTTGTTCTGCCTTTATTTCGTTGAGGTCAAGGGACATTTACAGACTCGGGCCTTCTGTGATTTCTGAATTCAGACAGCACATTGTTTAATGATTATGTATCTTTGTCACTGCATGTGTTTAAAAATCTATCCATACAGAACTCGGTGCTTCCTCTGAAGTCCAGGAGCAACCATGAAATCTTGTCATTATAATTAAGAGCAAATAACAAGTGAATATTGACTCTCTAATTTAACAGATTGCTGACCTACCTCTAATACTTCATCACCTTCACCAAACAATATCGTCTATGTCCTCTGCTGACCGTTTTTTTTTCTTTTAAGTGGAAGCTGATGACAAGCTAAGGAGACAAAATGGTGCTAATTGACATCCCTGCAGTGGATACATCCTCCTTCTGTTGACACTAGGTCAACTGCAGGAAAAAACCCACCCAGGATAAAATGCAAACTCTACACAGGAAGGCCATAGCCAAAATTGAACGATTCCCTTCTGTACTGTGAGGCGAACATGCTAAACTCATCCACCATGCCGCCCAAGTTTCATTAAGTATTCAGCAATTTAACGATGGATCTCCATCCATCCATTCCGCTTGTCCGATGTTGGGACATGGGGGCAGTGTAGCCCAACCTTCCCTCTCCCCAATTGCTTTGTCCAGCTTATCACAAGGTGTTCCTCAAGCCAGCCGAGCGACAGGCACACTTAAAAATCTTACATTTTCTCCAAAATGGATGGGGCTCACATCTTATGTGTGCACCGAGTTCCAAAATCTTTAAATGTTGTTGTGTGACTTTGTTGAGCGTTCCGCTTGACTGACTGGAAGCATTTCCTGGCAATACTCTGCTTATATAGAGGAAAGGGGAAATGTGACTAAGTACAGCATGCGGACCTTTAAGGGAGCAAGATGTGCGTGAAAGAGGACGCTAAAGGCACACACTGTAAGCTTGCCATCATTCCGAAAGGCTCGACGAAGGAACTCCAACCGCTGGACATTGCTATAAACGGGGCGTTCAAAGTGAAGTTGCGAGCGGCGTTGGAACGACGGATGACAGACTTTACTGAAACTGGCAGGCAAGTCACGCATCAATTTGAGAATATATTGAGGATGCTTGGGCTTCCATTGTTGTTCGTACTTTTGAAAAAATTATTTTCATTTCTGAGGAGACAAGAGACGGAGAACCCGACTGTGTAACTTAGTTTTGCTCCCGCTGCCTTTTTAAAAAACATATGCTAGCATGCATGCTATGTTTTAGCGTGTATGCATGCTAATGCGGCCAGGGTTAAGAGTCCCAGTTTTTGCCCAATGTTTTGTTTCCTTCACATTTCTACCGGTACGCAAACAGACTTTGACACATGTTTCGATTTACCTAATCACCAGTCTGCTATGCACTTTCGGATGCCTTGGCTAAACTCTCTTCAGTTGTGTGGGAGAGAAGCCAAGGAGTAACAGCTGCAGAACCAGATTGAGATTTTCATGTGCTGGAGACCCGCTCATGGCGACTTTTTCATGAACTACTGACTGGCCAGGTGGCCTTCAACCCTTAAGAATGAAGGCCAGGAACCTAAGGACGCCTGTTGTCCGTCAATCTTTTTCTTTGTAACCAGTTCCTCATCCTCCCATTGCTGCTACCAATTCTACCTTCTCTCTGGACATTTGCGCATTTGGACATCATTCGAAAAAATCCATAAATCAAAGGACATCTGTGCGTGTAAGAGCCATTGGCCTTGAATACTCAGGTTGAAAGAAAGCCCGTTTAGTTTGCTGTATTTTTGGATTATTGCTGACTGTGAACTGGTGTCAACTGCAGTTTGTAAAGACCTTGCTTTAGTTTCTGACTGTTGAATTTTCCACTTTCAATATATTTTCATTTGAAAAATGTTGTCCTTATTTACTGTCTCTGCACTCAATTAGCTCGACCTGGCCCTTCTGATACAGCCCGATCACATTACATCTTAGTTGCTGTGATGACATTTTATTGATGTCGTGTTAACTAAAAACTTGCTACACTACTGTATGTTGTAAAGTAGCGCATGTTTCACCATGCCTGCGCGCCCAATAATACGGTGAGCCTTATGTATGTCTGAAATAGAGAAATAGCACCCGAAAACGACACTACGCCTTATGATCGCAAAAATACGGTACTCTGAGTCCCTCCTGGAATACCAAGTTTCTCACTCTATCTTTAAGGGAAAGATTGCTTCCGCTGTCTTTTTCTTTCGCCCACGAGCTGGGGGTCCTGAACTGAAAGAACAATGTCCTGTTCCATTTGTGTGATGGCTCGATACCTGAATTATAAAAAAAAATCTATCAGTACTGAGCCTGTATTTATTTGCCAGTGCATCAATACCAAATATTGCAGTCTTTGCACACCACAAATGCTCCATCTTTTTTTTTCAAATAAGCTAATCAGAGTCAAATTGGCTGGTTGACAGCATCCATTCAGAACTTTGCACATATAGGGTCTTAAAAAAGGTTAATAATGTGATATCATGTCAATGTTTTTTTCATAGGAAAGCCTTGGCATGCTTGGAGTCAGGGGACAAATTGGAAATATCCTTTCAAAAAGCGTTTAGAACTGTACTATACAAATCTTTTTAATGATATTCTGTGGGAAGATAACTATATTATGCTGTGGGGGGAAAAATCTGTGCTAATCGCAAAAACAGTAATTATGAGAGAATGTGAACATTTGGCTAATGTATTGGGTTAAAAAAAAAAGCATGCTGCAGCCAATCCAAGGACACAAGATCAAACATGATGATGAAGTGAAGCTCATTTGGTCAAACATCCTAATTGATTGGTTGATTATGCTTGCTCTGTTCCTCTATCTCAGTGGATCTTCTTTAATAGCTCCATAATGACGCTACTGAACTGGACATGCAAGGCTCAGCCAATTAGAATAGTAATTGGCTTTAATTAACTAAAAAGAAAGGATTTTCAATAAAAAAAGGAGATAGTAAATTTGATTACTCATATTCATTAACTTCTTCCCATTCCTCCCCCTTGCCATGCCTGGATCTTTGCTCCCTTCATTTTATGACTATCTTATCAAGTGTGGAACGTTACAACACACTGGCAGAGGCCGCAGACATACCAGCCTTTCTTCTGCTCTCATTCAAAGTGCTTTCCTTTTGTTTTTACATAATGAATTTGTCATAAATTGTTGCACAGAAAGAAATAATTAGATATATTCTCAGTAAATGCTTGAGAGGTTATTTTAAATCAAAACCTGACTGGAAAAAGGTTTATTTTTTCCCATATTGGATTTGTGTGCATGTGTGTGTGTGTAACAAACCTCTGTGAAGAAATGTTTCCATGTGTGTAACAGGAAACGTCAGAATCATTTTGCACCAGCAGGTGTCTGTAACGGTGCATCAATCATTTGCAACAAATTCCCTTTTGTATTTCTTTTCTCCGTTCTGGCCCATTCTTTCCTTTTGCTCACTTTCTCTACTTTTGCCTCGGGTCAAGTTAGCATCACTTAAGGACTACAACACTGTGCAGAATTGCCATATGTTTTCTGCGTCTTACAAAGGCATGTCTGTGTGTGTGCATCCCGTGTGTGTTGATACTTTTTTTTTTTTTTTTGCTTGTTCTCCTACCTGATGCCTCCCGTTGCTTGCAGCCAAAACATGTCAGCTTTTGAGAGGCAAAAACAAAAACACAGGCAGGCAAAGAGGGGGACACCAGGTACACCAGCCTGTGAGCACAAGTGTGTGTATGCGTGTGTGTGCATTTGTTCATCCTGCAGGCTGGTTCGCCATGAGACAGGGCCAGATGGTCACCTCAGGCAAAGCAGGTTGGGTCTGTTTACCTGCTTCACTCTGGGTCATGTCAAATTCATTTGTAGCTTAGCCTCAACACGGCTTCTACTTTAGTGCCAAAAAGTCACATTTAACTCAGCCTCCCATCCTTCTACACGTCTTTCTGCTTCCTGTACCCCTCAAAAGCCCTCAGTGGTTTCTTTGAGTGGGTCTGGATGTGAAAAAAACTGAGGTTTCCATTTTTTCGAGTGTGACGATCCATTTAAAAGCAGATCACTTGTGACACTGAGATACTATTTTGAGATTAAATGTATTGCTCAATGCAAGTCAAAAAATGTTTTGCAGCTCAAGAGAGGGCTCAGTGAAATGGGTGAAAAAATATTGCCAGACTTCTGTAGTCTGACACATTTTCCTGCCCGTTAAAGCTTAGTTAGAACACCCAGATTCTCAATAGAAACTTCCTGAAGTCCACTTGGCTCTGCTGTGGCTCAGTTGGTAGAGTGGGTTGTCCAGTGAATCACAGTTTGCCTCAAGAGGGCCTAGCAGCAACTTAAATGATAGCAGTCAACCATTGGTGCATGATGTTTGCGTGCATGGGATAATGTGAGCATCTGTAAAGCGTGATAGTGCAGATAAAGTGCCATCTAAGTGCACTCCATTTACTATGCATTGGTATTGTTCCCAGATTTCCAAAACTGAAAAGAGCCTGTAAATTCAGTAATTCAAGAATTAGTGAGCTGGTTTGTAAAAGCAGTGCTTTCCGTGAGAAAAAATAAATAACAATTCTCCCTTTATTTGACTGTTGCTGGGTAAACTAGGCAGTGGTTAAAAGCAGATTATTAACTGGATCTTGGAAGATGGTTCACATAACCCCAATCCTGCCCACTCTTCACTGACGCCCAGTGCACTTTTCGAGTTCGCTTTAAGATACTTCTGTTCGTCTTCAAGTCTTTAAATGGCCTCGCTCCAGCGTACCTCTCCGAGCTCCTCCACCCCTACGCACCTGCCTGCTGCCTTAGGTCTTGCGGACCACATGCTGCTGGAGGTACCGAGGACTAAGCGCAGCCTCAGGGGGGTTTGTGCCTTTTCTGTTGCCGGTCCTTCGCTATGGAATGAGCTTCCACTAAATGTTCGGCAAGCTCCCTCTCTGTCCACTTTTAAAACTCATTTGAAGACACATTTTTATTCTTTAGCTCAACATGAGACTGTAGCTGTTTTGCTGTTCTTCTGGTATCTATTGTTTGTCTTTTAAATTGTGTGTTAATTTCCCACTAATTTATATTACACCATAGGGAAAGCGCTTTGTTACAGCTCAAGCTGTTGTGAAATCGCTATATAAATAAAGTTGTATGGTGTTGTATTGTGTTAACATCTCATCCCGTGTCACCCAGTTCATCACATCTTAAAGTTTCCTCTCACTCCTCTGTGGGTGCATTTGGAAATACGCTCCGAGCATGCGCTAGTTCACTCCGACCGTTGGAAAACTCTGAGCGTTGCTCAAATTGGCTGTTCTGTCAGGATAATGGAAGGATTATTCAGAGTGCACCAAAAACGGGGTGCCTGTGCATGCACTGGACGTTCCAATTGGGGACACGGTGCACCAGTGCTGGCTGTGTTCAGAAATTAATGGCAGCAGGAGTGCTCTCATGCAGTCTCAGAGACCTGCCCCTATATACCTGTAGTTCATATTTGAATTAAAGTATTTATTTAACTATAATACTCATAAAATATGCACATGTAAAAACACCAGTTTAATCCTATTAACATCCGTCGTCATCATGGTTACACTGGCTACAGACAACCACCACCCTCCCGCACCCCCTCCCTTGCCCCTGTTAACCTCCTGCTGTCGCAGCATTTGCTGGCACCTTAGCTAAGCATGATGTCCGGCTGTAGCGGTTACAGGTGCCCACATGTTGCCTGCTGGCATCGTGCCGCCACGCGGCAGCAGCCGTTTTGGCAGCCTTTCCATCTCTCACACACATATGCTTGCCAGCTGTAATCTGCCTAATCTCAGACAATTTAGTGGTCATACATGGTGATGATGTGTCCTGGCGTTGTAATGTCACTATTGTGCGGGAATAAAAGTACTGCATGTAATGTAATTTTAGATTCAGTCAGAGGGTCACTTTTGGATTCCGCCGCCTGACTGCGAACAAGTCGTTCACACATGCATACAAAGGATCTGCCTCCCCTTTTATGTCAAACTCATCAGCCATACTGAACCTGCACCGCCACGCCACCCCTCCCCACCCCCACTCCGCTGCCAAACCACTGCACCCGCTGCCCCTCGTGTCTTCTGTCACCCCTAGCACCCAACATTCCCTGCCCCCCTCTCCTGCCGCCCACAACCACCCCCCCCCCCACCATACCCTTTTCCCATTTCAGATGCAAAGCTGGGGCCGAGGCGAGTCGTGCATATAGTCACAGCGGCAATCTCATCTATGTCCAATCTGTCATGCCACTGCCTTTCATTATTCTCCTGCGTGGGGGGAGAGATAACGCCGAGGCATATTTTATGGACAGTAGACAGAGAGGGGGAAAGAGAGGGAATGAGGGGACAAGAAAGAAACGCCTATTTTGTTAGGCAGTGGTTCTGAGAAAGTGTCCACGTCTGGCCTGGTCGAGAAGGGTCTGCTTCATTGGTATCGAAGTAAAAAAAAAAAAGATAAGTGAGGAAATTATTGAAATAGAGGTTTGGGGTGATACATGAAAGGAAGGGCAATGATGAAGAGGTAGTGCAGGTCAGCGTGATCTCGTCTCATTAAAAGTAGACAGCCTGAGGGCTTCTAGGATGGCTGTAAATAGATGGTAGCCATTCTTCATGGCCACTCTATGGCCCATAGTGTCTGGGTTCCTGTGCATGCATACATTCATCGGTTGTTGAATATGGACTAGAGAGGGAGGGGGCAGCTGATGAAGTAGGGTAGGGAATGGATGGAGGGACGAGTGAATGTGCTGGGGTCAGGCATTCTCTACTGTCACCTCTCTCAGTCGCTGAGAAGCTGACTGCTTGTCTCACTGCTCAGTGCACTGGAATGATTGGGTCCTGGCCTGCCCAGAATGAGCTCACCAGTTTTACATATGTACATATATCACAGGCATTGTCACGCTTTGCGTGTATTGCAGGTACAGTATATTCGTTGGATTTGAATATGTAAATACGGTACAGCAGGGCCTTTGATTATGTATATGTATTGGTGTCCATGCATGTGTATGTGTTACGGCAATTGCGGAAGATCCTGATGTCAAGGCAGCCTCATTCGGTGTCTGTCATTGAGACAGCAGGGGTGGGGTTAAGGTGACCTGTTTTAAATATAGACAGTGTCACGACAACATGCCCGACTCGACTTATAAAACCCATTTGCATAACGTTTCTCGCTTATCCGTCCCTCTTTTTCTCCTCCTTCCTCCTGGGAGACAGGCAGAGAAGGCATGTCGTGTTTCGCCTTTGTCTCAGACGTTCGAATGTAAAAAGATGTCATGTCAAGGCTTTCTTTGACACAAAAAGGCATAACTGTATACCTGAAAAAGGGACAAGATACAAACCAAATGAGAGGAAAAAAAATAAACAAACAATATGCGGCCCAAAAGACAAAATATTCAACAATCCTTTGTCATCTCAAATTATAAAAAATGTGATTGACAAGTGTCTTAGTACAGTGTGTCCCTGCTTAACAACACCAAGCGATGGCAATAAAATAGCTATGAAATGACAAACATACGTCTTCCCTCGACCACCTACAAATTATAGGCCAGCATGGGAACACTTATTGCGCTAATGTTAAAAATAATATATATATATATATATATATATATATATATATATATATATATATATATATATACAAGTATGTGTTAGCAATTTGCAGTTGCATTTAAAAACAGACCTTATGGACCTTGCTGTTTGATTTCCGCTTAACTTTTTTTGCATACCTTGTCCTTCGTGAGCATTTGTGCGCGCATGCCTTGTCAGAGTGTCCTTCAGTTTGAATGCACACTTCACTCAAGCAAACTAATTAATTATTCTTCTTGTCACCCTCTTTTTTTCATCCATTTGTTTTTCTACCTCTGTGAAGAATACACACCACATTCCTTCAATAACTTTCCTTCTAAAAGAGTCAACACCTATTCATTAGAAATTCAAATGAATCAGTATTTACTGTCGCATTCGCCAGCATTGCTCTCAAGTGCAATTTCTATCAACAAGGTTGAGTGGGCTTTTGTTTCTCTCAGCCAATTGGAAAAAAAAGCTTGCTCTCTATCATTGCCCCTCAACCATTTACTTATATGTTCAATTGAACAACGACTATTTGTGTAGTCACAATGCAATACAACAAGTCTTTTTTTGTGATATTTGCTATACACTAAAATTAGGCCACCAAAACAGTTGAGAGCTGAATCACCAATCTTGTGTTTTTTTATCTATTTATTTTTTTTATTTAAAAGCAGAAGACCCCGATAATGTGACTGTTATCAGTCAAAGTTACTTGCAATGTTTTTACAAATTTTAACTTCATTCTTCTTAGGGAGGGTAGTAGTAGGTCAGTCTGTTTGGAACCAGGGAGTCAAGGTTTGAGTCCTGCAGTAGGCCATAATTAAGATGCAACTATTCATTGGGGAGATGATGCTCACCCAACCTGTTCACAGTTGTGGGGAGCGAACACACCTGACCAATCAATTGCATTTGAAATATTACAAGTATTTTGTATTAGTATTTGCACAGATTCCACCCAGAATTTGCAAAATGAGCTGCAGTACAAGTAGATCAGATTTGATTTGATCTGTTTGTATGAGTGGCAGACTCTTCAGAGCATGAGCTGCAGGTTACTCCTTAAGTAGCTATTTTTACGTTCCATGTCACATTCTTGGCATCCATGGGTTGGCAGACTTCTGTGTTGAGCACTTACATAAGGGTTAAATATTGCATTTTACATTTGGGCTCTGCCCTGATCTTTTTCCCGAGCATATCAGGGAGGTAGAATAACTTTAACCACACCACTAATGACAAGATAATCAGATAATCTTTTAGAAACATCTGATAATCAGATCATGAAATGAAGGAGGACATTGGGGTCAAATTCGGCCCACTCATTAGTTTATGTGTACCTGGCTGTACACTAACCAGAATTTGACATCCATTCCCGAGCGGTACAGTACCAGTATTGTCAACCGAGGCAATGATTTGCATGGTAAACCCTTATCAGGGTTATACTTTCACTGGAAGGTGAGATGGCAATAGCTGCATCAGTTTTGTAAGCTAGCACATGATCAGATGAAAATGAAATCAACAAAAACCTGTGCATGAGGTTTCAAATTACACTTTTTGATTTCTTTATATTTTTACGTTTTATTGCGAGAGAGAAAATGCTGATCAATCAGTGGCTAGTAGTATGTCTGGCTTTGACCCTTCTGGTACTACCTGGTAATGGAAAGTCGTGGTTGGGTGCAGTGGATACCATGTTTTAACATGCTTTCGGTATTCAAATGTATTTGTCCCGCTTCAATGGTATAAAGCCTGCAAAAGACAGTATACTTTTTTGAGTGAATGTAAACCAATCATTATGCCTTCCCATGACAATTTTCCAATGGGTTATGAAATAGATTTTTTTTCTTGCCTGTAGCATAGTTGCCCTGGCAGTTCTCAAGGTAACTGAACTCATCTTTATATTATGTGCTGTTACATTTTCCCAAATGTTTTTAAATCTGTGGCAAGGTTGTGATTACAGGGAAGGTTACAGGCGACTATTAAAGTTATCGATCCTCTTTTTGCCTTTGCAAATGTTCCCTTAGCACAACTTCTTACTTAACAAGGCTGTCTGAAAAACTCACAGAGCTAATTGAATATTGATACGTGTGTAGATGGCCAGAGAGACGCTCAACCATGCTAAGCCATTCAGTGTATCCTCTTGATTGAAATTCCATTAGCTTGTTAGTGGAGGATACTGAAGAGTCGGTGAATACTTAGCCTTGTTAGCGGAGGCGCAGGCTAAATGAGTGTGCACTGGGTCATTGTCCACTTAAAACTCACTCTGCGATCTGCAGGCCAGCTTGAATAATTCATAGAGCATGACCTGTGCTAACTGAGCATTAAACTGATGTAACTTCACTCTTCTCTCAGTGTGTTTGGATATCTCCACCCCAGAGTTAATTAGGTCGCTGCCATCTTTTATTTCTGCCAGCTGTGTGTATGGCTGTCAAGAATTGTCCCTGTGGACACATTGTGCTTAATGAAAAGGGAATCGCGGGAAGATAATTGCAAAGTAAAGTTGTGTGTGTTTGTATAATATATATATGTATATATATATATATATATATATATATATATATATATATATATATATATGGGGCTAACTTTGCTAATCGTGCTAATGTCAGTGGTGAAGTATATGGCGAAGACTCATATTATATGACTTATTGCTTTATCAACACCATACTGTGTTCTCAATGTCTGACCAAGGCCCACATTCAATTATTTGAAGACTTATTAATATAATCGTTCTGCCGCATCGTTCTGAATGGGGAATAGTTGTTCTGTTTAGTTTGCGGCCAACGATGGAATCCGGGCCAGTTATTGCACACTTCTTTGTGACAGATTAGTGGTCAAAGCCCCCAGCTCCGGAGCCCATAAATATTAGCATAAAAAAACCTTGGCTAGTTGATGAAACACATATAGATGCCACCTATTTTCATATTAAAGAAGATAAAAATAATTTGATGGTTCAATAATTTTTTTCTGCATTCAACCTAATACATAAGGAACATATCATCACTTTGTACCTATCATCCAGTATTTAAATGTTACTCCAAAACTTAATGCGCTGCGTGGATTATGGGGAGGACGATCACAAAGAATCATCCTTTCATCTGCAAGATGATCAGTGTTTAATTTTTAAATTTTATTTTCATCCGACTTAAAACAGAATAAAGTGGGAATTTGTGGTGTTAGAACTCTCCCACGTACGAAAACTGCTCATCAGTGGTCGGAAGTCATGTGGCATCATGCGTTGCATGAAATGATGACATTGAGTGACCCATATAGGCAAGCGACGGCCATTGGATTACTTTTCAAAAACAGTTGATGCAAACGACTCAGTCCAAATTGATGCTGACAGCCTGACATTGTTGCTGTTCTAAATGTTCACTTTTTAACAAGCCAGGTTACTCAAGTGTGTTGTTTTGAGTTTGGGATATGTCTGAAATGTCGCCATGTCAAGAAAAGGAAAATATATATATATATATATATATATATATATATATATAAAGTGAAAATCAATTGGTTTGTTCATTATTAAGTGGAAATGCACAACACAGGCTTAGAGAAAATAATGCAGAGGCAATTCCAATTTATGTTTGTACACCTTCCATGAACATGATTGTTTGAACATGCATTGTCTTTTTGACCATTTAAGTCCCTTTATCATTCACAGTACTCTACCTTAATTTTAAACAAGTTAAAACCCCAAAATACTTACAAAAGCTTTTTCTGTGCTGTTAGTACCAGAATTAAATAATTACATTTTCACCCTTGTGAACTTTTACTACTCTCGTTACTGAATACTAATTCTAGAATACTGAATAGTCTAATTCCCAATCGACAATCCCAAGGTATTGTAGTTTCTTTAATCCACTGTAGTATCACCACTTCTTCATCCTTCCATACTGACCGAGACGTGGCCTCACCCCTTTCCTTTCCTCATCTTCACCCTTCCATTCTGCTAGCTGTCATCAATCTTGCCAAAATGACAGACGACAGATGTTAGCCGATGCAAAGATCAAATCTGGTGCTTCAGGGCGGCCCAGTCACACACACATATACGCATTGACTCAAAATATACAGACACATAAATGGGTATGCTGACATGCAAATATGCTCAGACACGGACAAGCACAATCAAGTGAGCACTGACAGGTCATATATCCAAAGTAGAGTTTGTTTTTGTATCTTCCTCTAACTTACTTTGTCTTCTTCTTGAGACATTTGTTGGAGAGAAAGACATGAAAGTACAGAGGCTCATCTATGTCCAACTAGTATTGGTTATCTAGGAGAAGGCGTTGATTTCTATACGACACTGCATTTCTAAATGTCCAGTCAACTCCAGGTCGACAACAGTCTGCGTGCTCTTCATTTAAGATGTCAAATCCAGAGTCATTCACCATAATAGGCTTAATACTTCAAATCATCATTTGGACAGCAAATTCTCAAGGAATCTTCGCAGCCTAGATGCTCAAGATAGACATTAAATATTTTATGATAGGCACACAAAACTATGAACCAATATGAACCACGACCTGCACAATACAGTATATGCACAAACATACACATGCATTTGCACGTGAGGGACATACGTGTTTACAGACACACACTTATATCACTCTGTAATGAACAATAGAAGGCCCATAATAGGCCACCTCGGATTTTCTGACAGAAATCTCTAAATATTATTGTTTCTTGACCCAACAAAAGTAATGATGTTCGCTATTGTGGCTAAGTACAAAGCAGTAGTTTGCAGATGATAAGCATTGATATGAATATTGATAGATAGGACAAGCCACACTTGTGTGGACTTACTTAATGCACTCCGACGACATTGGGGTTCACCCTATTCGGCGACAGGGTAGAAAGGTCCTGACTGTTGTCTGTGCCTATTCATCAAATAGCAGTTTATACTACCTACCCTTTTGGAGTACTTGGAGGGGGCGTACTGCGGGGAACTCCATCGTTTGCTGGGAGACTTCAATGCTCGCGTGGCCAAAGCAGTGAGGAATGGAGTCAAGCTGAAGGAGGAGTCCTATCGGGTCTTTTGGCTTGTGGGACTCCTGGGACAGCTGATGGGTATTGGCTAGCTAACCAGAATGCAGGGGTGGTCGCTGAGGCAAAAACTCAGCTGTGGGAGGAGTTCTGTGAGGCAATGGTTGACTTGCGGATGGCTTTGAGGAATTTCTGGTACACCATCAGCGTCTCAGGAAAGCAGTGCACCATCAACACTTTGTATATTGGGAATGGGCGCTGCTGACCTCGATTTAGGATGTGGTGAGTCGGTGGGAAGAATATTCCGAAGACGTCCTCAATTCCTTTGACATGTTTCCCCATGATAAAGCAGAGTGTGGGATTTTTGAACAGGCTTTTCGTATTTACTGTTGTGGTCTCCAAGGTGGTTAAAAACCTCCTCTGTGGCAAGGCCAGCGAGTGGATGTGTCAGCATTCCTAAAGGCTCTGGAAGTTGTGGGGCTTCCCTGCAACATCGCATGGACATCAGCGACAGTTACTCGAGATTTGCAGACAGGAGTGTTGGTCACCCTTTTCAAGAGGGGGAACTGGAGTGCGACTTCCAACTACAGAGAGATCACACTCAGTCTCACTGGTAAGGTCTGTTCAGAGGTGCTGGAGTGGAGGGTCTGTCAGTAAGTCAGTGCAGTTTTCTTTCTGGCCCTGGAACAGTCGCCCAACCACTCTGTACGTGTTTTTTAGTCTTGCAGAAGGCGTTGGACAGCATCCCTCAAGGAGTTCTGTGGAGGGTGCTTTGAGAGTGTGAACCCCATGAAATGGGTAGAGTCCCTTAGAAATGGGGTGAGAAGTTTGGTCATCTAGAAGCTGTTCGGACAATAGCCGCTTCTATTCCGCATTGTTGAGAAGATGAGGAGGTGGCTCTGGCATCTGATGCAGGTGCTCCCTGGATGCCTCCCTGGTAAGATGTTCCAGGTACATGGGATCGAGAGAAGGCCCAGGAGACAACTATGGACATGCTGGAGAGAATATGAGACCTATTTTGGTAGACTGGCACCCACATGCTCATCCTAAAAATGGGTGTAACTCAATTTCTGTGTCAGCTCAAGTCGAGTCAAGTGTGTTTGGGGCAGTGGTGGCTGCAGGTTATTCAAATGAGGGGAAGCTCAGCTCTGCCTCAGACAGATTATCCAATTATCATGCAGAAACCGAGCATGGGACAATGCTTCTGAATAATTGTATAAATCAATTAATTGAACAAATTATAACCATTATAATCTTACAAATATAATAATAGCACGATCGGGAGTTGCAAGGTGGTGTCCAATTGCATGTCACACACACACTACCGACTACATCACCCGAAAAGGGAGATATTACTGTTTATGTGACAATGCATGAACTCCAAGAAGTTTAATTTCTGTTTCCCATGTCAAGCACAGAGAACTTTGGTGTGTGCTGCATAGTGCCCTGATTTTGATGCACATTAGGGATGTTGAGAAGACGCTACGTTCCATCACACAATGGCGCCCGGAGGCAAAACGTCACGGTACACTCAATTCTACGGGTGCAAAAGCTAGAAAAAAGCAAAAGAAACCAAAAGAAAGAAACATCCACACATGCGCTTTGCGCTAGACTCGCACCCAGAACAAAAAGATGGCGCTATGTCTCCTGGCTGGCCTTGGAACACCTTGGGATCCCCCAGGAACAGCTGGCCGAAGTGACTGGGGAGAGGGAAGTCTGGGATTCCCTGCTAAAGATTGCGCCCCTGTGACCCGACCCTAGATAAGAGGACGAAAACTAATGGATGGAAGGTCAAATCTATTTTATTTTATTACCAATATCACTGGATAACTGTTGTTGTATGGTCATATACATACCTCTGATACATTTGGGATTCCCAGAAATAATTTTGCTTAAGTTCCCAGTTTTCGGCAGCAGCCCTGGCACCAACCAACCACTCATACAAAAATAAATACACATAAATAAATCAATAAAAAATAATAATAATTTCAATAATAATGCATGGGACTTTAATTAATCAATTGTTTTAAATTTTAGAATGAACTGTCTAAACATGCCCTGTGATTGTTGGATCTATCCCCACTGTCACTCAAAGTCATCTGGACTAGGTTCCATTTGCTATCTTACTTATTTCTAAAGTAACAATTCAAATGCTAATAACTTTTATTCAAAATGCAAAATTAACAAAGGTTTCATAGACAGACTACTTTGTCAATACAGTCTTCATTCACCCGGATCTGCAAAATAACTGAAAACTAGAGTTAGGCACAAGTAATTAATAATAAAAAAAGAGGAATGCATCACACTCAGGATAAAACATTTTGAAGTGCTCAGCAAATCTATCCAACGTTGATCAAAATCAATGAGATATGAGACTGACATTTCATTATTAAAAAGTGTCGGTATTAATATCTGTATTGACATTGGATTGGAGCGATACTAAATCTTGCAGTATCCGACACCACTAGAATGAAGACTGAAGTAATAAAAAGCAAAAGAAAAAAAAGACAATAAAAATAAAAGCCAATTTCTTCTCTCTAATTTCTGATTTTAAGTAATTTTTTTTACATTCTTCCTGCATGATAAAATCTTTTCTGATGTCATGCAATTATTTCCCATTTTTGAAATTTACTAACATAAGCATAGTGTGATTTTGAGACACACGTATGTAAGATTTGTTAAAAAAATCACAATACACACTCTACATCATCCACATATCATAACATTTCAGGCGGTAATGCTTTTATGATGAGAGGAAAGCATGTTTAATCCAAGCAGACATACATTGCAATGTTTATTTCTACGTTATTTAAACAAGCCAAAGTAATAAAAAAAAACAAAAAAAAAAAACAAGATGTAAACTCAAGCCGCACAATAGCATTTACATCGTAATAAGCATGCATTATAGTACAATCACATTAGGTTCACAGCATGATGATTTTTAATAACACTATTGCATTGCTAGTTTCTTCAGCATTCATGTCCACACTCAGATACATCAAACAATATGAGTTCCTGATTATTCGGTTGTTTGTGTATGTATGTTTGTGTGGGTTGGTTGAACTAGTGTTAGAGAACAATTCACAAATGTTTATGTGATGCTGTGGACAGCGTTTGATCTTTTATTTGACGATGATCAAAAAGGCAATGGCCAAAGATAAACTTGGGAGTTCTTAGTAGTTGTGTGTTAGCATAACATTTGAAAAATCGAACATGTTACATTACACCCAAGAGTTCCAGACTTATTTTAATTGCATGAGAACAAAAAAAGTCTTTGCTAAAGTGGCAGTGAAACTAAACTAAACCTCTCATGGCTGGAAGGCTTCCTTTATTTGATCCTGCAGCATATTATTGTTGATAAGAAGTCTTGTAAACTAACAGTGTAGGTTGCCCTTCACGGTGACTTTGGGGCACTGAAAAGGGGAAAATGGTAGGGGATATGGGGACTGATACATAGTAGAAAAGGAGAAGACAGGAAATGGAAAAAAAAAAGAGTGGAAGAGGAGTGGAGCAGGAGAGCCCCGTTTAATGGGATTGGGCTATTGATTGAATTTTGACATTGATTAAGCATCTCCTGATTCACAATGCTCCACTTGTGCATGTGTCATGTGTGTGGAGTCAGCTTTATGTATGACTGAGTGTTTATCCAGTAGGATTACATTTAAAGTGGCAGCAATATAGAATGAGAAAGAAAGGACTGGAGTTTTCATCTGGGTGTCTACTTGCATTCACATGCATACTGTGTGAGTGGGGGTGAGTGTGTGTGTCTATGCGTGTGTGTGTGGGCCTGTCTATGTGTGTTTGTTGTATATCCCAAGGAGGTCTGACTTGCAATACCACTTCATCCATCCTTGTGAAATAAAAATGGGTCCCTGATTTTTTTTTTTGACCCACCAAACACCCCAACCACCCCCTACTCCTTTGTATGCTTTTCTTTTTATTCATCATTAATCCGCCAGTCTGGGTCTGGGATGTCACAGCCTCTACCTCCTTCCACTGCCCCCTTCTCTTGCTCCCTTTCGCTGGCTTTCTCTGTTATTGTGTGTGCGCGTGAGTGCAGGGTAAAGGCCTGTCAACCCCATGCGCCTGTCACTCTGCCTTCCTTTCAGAACATGGCAACCCTTTTACCCGGGATAATTATCAACTCCCCCATGCCCAGCATCTTCCCTTTGATTCCCCTCCACCATTATTTTAATTCTGCAAAAACAAATGCACCCTAAAAAAAAAAAAAAAATAAAATAAAATAAAAAACATTTTAAATCACTGCAACTGTGATAAAAGTTTTAAACCAAACCATAAGTAGCTACCTTTAAACGTCTAAGGACTGCACACTTCCTAAGCAGATGCATGAAAAATGCCATTCTTAATGAGGATAAAATATGTGCACATTTCTATTTGTTTTTTATTCAACCAATGTACAGAAGAGTATCTGCCAGAGCCAGCTATCATAAGTGAAATGCCTTCGCATATTCATTGAACATTGAAGCAGAGAATGCCAAATTCTTTTGAATGGTTTATTAATTGTACTTTTACTAAACAACCTGTCATAATAGTCCAAATAAAGTACAAATGTGCAAAGTCCAATTCAATCTAAATAGTGCTTTGTCAACATCATATGTTGTCCAAAGCTCTTCATCAAGTCTCATATTCACTTTTTTGAAAACATATCGGAGTGTACCTATGCAGCTGACGTGCAGCCGTGCCAACAAATGGCAAGGTTTTCATTTTAAGTCATGTAAAATAACTTATTTTAACAATGACGTTATACAATAACAATTGCGAAGTAACGACAAAGGCATTGTGTTAATACACTACTTGTAGGACTGCTTTGAATGATTGCTTAACAGTTTAATTTGTTGCCCATTATCAGGATGAAATTTCCCATCCAAACACAATCCATTTTCGGGCATGGGGTCTCAAAGAAGGCGCATCACACAACTCTATGTGCCTACCCCACATTCGATCCTGTAGCCTATTCCAGCGTTGGGCAGTAGGCGGGATACACCCATCCAATCGCAGGGTACACAAAGAAGAACAACCACTCCCTCTCATAATAATAATAATAATATTCCCTTTATTAGTCCCACAATGGGGAAATTCGAGATTCGAACCCAGGCCTCCTGGGGAGACTGGGTCCTGAACGCGGCGCTTTAGACCACTCGGCCATCCAGGGACAATTTAGAGTGTCCAATCGAAATGAGTATCCGGAGAAGTCCTACACAGTCACGGGGAAATCATGCAAACTCCACACCGGAACACCGGGGCAGGAATCGAAACTCCCTGCTCTGAGGTGGACGTCCTAACCAGTCAACCATCTTGCTGCCAATTTTTGCACAGCCCCACATTAGGGCTTTCTTACGTGAAAATTCCCATTAAACATGACACAAAACTGCTGAACAGAAAACCAACAGTGAGTGCAAGAACTCATTTTGTACATGTTTTAACAAAAATTAACTTACACAAAGGCGTTACTATCATAAATAAATTTATATATATATATATATATATATATATATATATATATATACATATATATATGTTTTCATACATTTACAAAATTTTGCCAGTCCGTCATTTGTCATCCTGGGAATTCATCATTATTTCATGGATTCAGCGTGTTTGTCAGTTTGGTAGATATACTACATCTCAGTAGGCACATCTGCAAATTTGGTGACACATAATAGACTCATGGCCCAGGTGGTGTAATGTGATTGTGGTGTATTTGAACGAGATGCAGGCGGACAAATTTGGTGCTCCGTGGACATGTGTGGAGGCTGTCAGTGGATTTAATTGACTTAAGCAAGGGACAATCCCCCTGAATCATTATAGAGATCAGTATATTGAACAAATCATAATCATTATCATATTAAAAATATTTTAATATTTCACTATTAGAGGAGGGGGGGTCCCATATGGATACATGATTGAGCGTGCAAGGCGGTCTCCAATTGCTCATGTCGAAAGCATAGCCAACTACATCATCCTCAAGGGGAAATCCTGCAGTTTACCTGCTAATGCCATGCAGGGACCCCAGTGAGTCTATTTCAGTGTCCACAATGTCAAGGACGGTACCCTCGAACATACTGCGCTCCAAAACTCCAATACTGCGCCTGATTGTGATGCAAATGAAGGATGCCACTAGAATTGGCTGGGAAAAGGCTACTTCCATCCCACATCAGCGCCATAAGGCGCAAATGCCCTGTGATGCCCAATTTTACGTCCAGAAAACTGGACCCATGCGCACAGTTTTGCGCTAGAGTTGCGTTGTTCATGAAAATAGGACCCTACAATTAATTTAAATAATGGCATATTAGGAATTAGCAACATCTGGATAAGGCTATGGATGTGTTTTTGCATTCAAAATGGTAAACAGTGAGCAGTTTGTCTGTAATTAATCTCAACTTTGTGATTTAGTATGTCAGACCTTAATGGTGGTAAGCAAGGTAATTTATAATAAAAGTCCAAGACAAGATGACAGTGTTGGCCTTAATGAGCTCCATAGCTTAAGACAAATGGACATGATGAAGTGCGGAAGCAATCTAAAGTATAGAACATAAGGATTGTATTTGGGTATTACTTTATACCTTCTTTTTGTATTTCTACATGTAAACATATTAATAAATAGCATAAAATTAATCGATTCAATCAATTTAATTTAATCATGTATAATAAACAATAATAACAAAGACATCGATTTATTTTACATACACACACACACATATATATATATATATATATATATATATATATATATATATATAGTGTTGTATTGTTTCTATTGTGCTCTATTGTAACTTAGTGTATCAAAACAACTCATATAACTTTACTAACATAATACTGAAACCTGGCATGATTAAAAACACTTATGCATGGGGTTAAACTGTTTTTCTCATTGGACTTTCATCAAATACAGTTGATCTTATTTATCAGACAATTAGATGCAGATCGTGTCATTCATTACAGCTTCTCCATTCTTTTCCTTTCATTTCTGCCGGTGTTATGGTCATTCAGAGGGGCAGATTGGGTGCAGCCATCTGGCTCTCTATCAGATGCCTGATGTGTTGCATGTATTGATTGCAGCTGGTTCAGTAGCAGAAAATAATGGGCTGGTGAAAGCTTGGTAGACGAGAGAGAGCGATGGAGACAGGAACTGAGATCCATATGATATGAGTGTATATATGTATACAAAAACACTTCCATTCACAATCCTTTTCACCGCCCTCCTCGATGCCCTCTGCCCCTGTATGAATATTGGTTCCCACTAACTCCTCAATGTCATCGTGGAATTGTCCAGCTTTCCTTATTTGCATGTTAGGATGTGTTATCAATGTGAGTAAATCCTTTGGCAAATGTGCCTGAGGGTGATGCGATTCGGCCAGTGCCCGAGCCACCATACCCTGGCTAATTTACAACCTACCTAGTGTGTCCCCCGTCTCACTCATAAACATATACAGACATACCCACGCCTTGATGACACCACAGTGAAACATGCTGTCTAGACGACATTGAACCCTGAGTCCGCCCAGGGTAATTGTTTTATGCAAATGTAGGGAGCTCGGGCAGACATGATTGGCCCGGACTTGGTGTTGACTGCTGTGTGTGTGCGTGTGGGGGTGTGTGTGCATGTGTGTGTTTGCCTGTTTGCAGGTCTTAATATAAATGTGGTTACGATTGTGGAGTAATGCTGGTAGCCATTAGTATTATTATTATTGTTGGAAATGTTCTATTATTCAGCCGGGAAGGGTTGTGCAATAAACAGTACATAATGTAGAAATAGCAAGGTGGGTGACATGACAAGCCCCCCCTCCCCCCCACCACCATCCAACACACATGTATGCACAGACAAAGCAGGCCAAAACTATGTATATGCTATTCAAGTTGCCATTGAACTGAAACATCAATCCATAATCAAGCCACACGCCGTGCTGTTAAAGCAAATATAAATCAGTAACAATGTGCCACACCATACAAGAAATTGACACAATGCAAAGCTACATATACATGAGTTAACATTGGAAGCATTAACATATGCACGCACACACACAAACACGCACACACGCGCACACACACCCACGGTTACGTTATCAGGGCAGCTATCAGAGGAAAGAGACTAGGTGTGTGCGTGTGCCGAGAGGGGGGGGGGGGGGGGGCGGTGCGGGGAGCGTGTTTTGGTCCAAGTTGTAAATTTAATTTCATGCTGGATTTGCAGAGCTCATCTGAATTGCATGTGAGGGCGATGGGCCTCAGTCTCATTGCCGGAGAATCACACTAAGACGCAGATGCAGCCATCGATGGCGCACTGAAGCATACACATACACACGCGCATATGCACACATGCAGTACATTTAAGAAATATTTGAGTTATGGATAACCCAAGTAGTGCTTTCTTTAACTTTTTCATGAAAAATGTATTTTAAAATAAAGAAGATTGTAGACAGGATAAGCGCCTGAAATATTGACTCCTGCATGAATGAATTATTTTTTTAGACATGGCTAACCCATTCTTACCACAAGTAGACAAATATGTGATCTGAAGTTAAACCTGAATTTAATAGATAAGTACAGATGTGAACAAAATTGTTGGTGTTAGTGTTAATGAAAGAAAGGAAATAATGAATAATACTACTACGACTTCTAATATTCTGTATTATTGTTGTATTACACTGGAGAGGGGAGCCCTCTAATCTCGTTGCACACTTGAGTACAATGACAATAAAGGGATTTCTAATTCTAATTCTAATAATAATAATGAATACAACATTTATTTAAAAAAAATCTGAACTTGCTTTTTAACTGCAGTTCATCCGAATTTTTTTTTATTTTTTATGAATGAACTCGAGAAACAGGTCTGGTACCCTTAAGTCAATCTTTTGTAGCGCATCCTTTTGAGGTAAGTACGAAGTAATCATCAGCTTCCCTGTACATGGGACTGGAGTTTTCATCTGGTTTTCAGCGACGAGAACCCCAAAAGCGACAAATTCCTTATTTTTCCTATACTTTAGTTAAGTTATCTCTCACAGAAATGAGGGAGCGAGATACCCTTAAAATATAACCAGTTTGAAGTTAAAACAGAAAGTTAGAACTTTGCAATTACCCTATTACAAGTAGTGTCGCAATTAAGGAAATGTACAGTTCAAGCAGGTGCACTGTTTCAAATGCCTGTCAGCAGCAGAAGGAGAAACTCAGAAGGCATCAAATCATTTTGCACCTCTCAAGTTTCTCCCTCACTCTCGCATGCGCACACACGCACATTGCTGTTTTTTTTTATGGTAGCATTTTCCTCTGTGACATCATTTTCTTTGCCTTTTTTTAAATATGTGAAATGCAGGTTTGAGTAGTCAAAGCAAATCTTTGTATTTTCTTCACGTCAAGAAAAACGTTTTTTATTTAACTGCTCAGGATTCCCATTTGAAGCACAATCATATAAGTTGTGTGAAAAACGTCTGACAAAAATATTCTTTGTCAAATAAGGAAATTACATTCACAATCACATTTTGAAAATAGAAATGTGATATACACTAGGGATGTTAGCACACCCACTCTCAGAGGACTGCCTAGGTGTCAATATGAATTTCTGATAGTTTTGCCAGTAAGTTGTCCTAACCGAATACACCAGCACAGTGGAAAAAAACGTTTGGACGCACAAGTACCTACAAATAAAGGTTAGTGATAATTCGCTATTGAAGTTTGATTGTCCCCAATAACTGGAGCCGAAATTATCTTGCGTCGAGAGCAACCCATAAGAATTACAGTATTAAAATACTTGCGGTAACTACTGGTCAATCTTGCGGTCCGTAAAACGCACATTATTGCTCAGTCATACACATGGCTCTGTAGGTATCCAAGATGTCATCATTTTTAATGAGCACGCTGTATATGCAGCGGAAAAAGGTGGCCTTCAACAAATCTTTTATATATGATGTTAAAATTATTACTTTTGGAAAAAAAAATTCAAGGGGAGGTGGGGTAGTTTACAAAAGCCCTCTGTGACATGGCCCAATGTTTGTTCTTAAAGCCAACAAAAAAAAAATTAGAGACTTAATTTGATTAATTATCATTCCATGAACAGGAGATTAAAAAAACTGTGTTTAGACGAGGGCACAAAAGAACATTTTTGACCGTGCTTTTTCTCGTTTTAAGTGCATTGCAACCATCTCAAACTTCCAACCCATTTACCGTGTGTGTGTGGGTGTGTGTGTGCGGGTGCGTGTGCGGGTGTGTTTGGTCAAAGATTCACATTTGTGTTTGCTCTTTACCTAAAGCATAACAATGGTGACTGACTGATTTCCACAACTATTATGAGATTATGCCTAAATGTTCTGTTCTCTAATGTATGAATTATTTTACTGGGCTCAGCAATGCTCATATTTGGTGAGTACTGTGCGACCAGGGCGAGGTCAGTGTGAACATGGTGATAAAACAAACACTTAGCCCATTTGTAAGAATATTTCTTTTCCACAATCATCCTCCAAAGCATTTGGTTCTCTCGGAACAAAGACAAATTCTTCACGCACTTTTCTCACCTGACCAAGTCTCAACATCACTGTGCTCTTTGAGGTGACATCCCAACTATTCCACTGGGTCCCTCATTAAGGTCTAAGATAACACTCTCCTGAGAAGGTTTTGAGTTCTAGGGAGGGGGCATCAGGTAAACTTTGGAGAGGTCACCTCTCTCGCAGGGCCCTGCTACTGTCATCCCTTGGTCCTGTCAGCAGAGTCTGTAAACAAGCAAAAAGGTTAGCATTTCTTCACCCAAAGGTATCTTTTCTCATTGGGGATAAGGAAGAGGGCGCTAACAACAATGCCATTTTGAGCCAAAGTCTCTACAAAAAAGACTGGACCTTTGAAAACTTATCAATGCATTCCACCATCTTAGAAAAGGGTACAAGGTTTCACAGTCATAAAAACTTGGAATGGTGGGTCAAGCATTGTTATTAAAAAGATACAAAAACATATATGAACACTGAAATCCGTGTAAAATACCAATAAAATGAAACTTTTTCCAGTGAATAATCATTCGCATACAAGGTGTGGCTGAAAACCTTTTTCAAATTTTAAATTCAAACTTCAACTTTTCCCCTTTGAAGTAATCCCCCTGGAGTCGAACACACTTCCCTGTCCTTCAATTCCAGGCCTTCATCCATTCCTGAAAGGATTCTTCCGGAATCCTCCATACATTTGTCTTCACAAATGGAGGTATTTGCGGTTTGTCACACAATATCATAAACACATTGCAATTATGTTCACCATCTACAATGTTCCATAAAGTGTCCAAAATGCATTTTAAATGTGCTTGCTGGTTAGTTTAGTTGTGCATCCACACAGTAACTGATGCATCAATCCATTTCTCGGACAGCTTATCCTTATTATTATTAGTATTATTCATAGTATTATTTGTAACAGGAGACGACATTCCACAAGAACACAGAACATCAACCACCGTACATCTAGTGTAATACTCTAAGGGGCACTGTACACCCCGGCCATAGTGGTGAATGTCTGGTTCTATGGAGGAGCCCATTTAGCATGCTGAATGTCAAGGTCAGCATGTGCCATCTTTGTCATCATTCTTCAGGGAAGAAGGTCAAAGTAACTGAAAAATGCACTCTGTGGATATCCAATGTACATGGAAAAGAGCAAAAGAAGGAAACAAAGTTTTATCACACTCCACCCACTCCAGTTTAGTGATGAAATATGGTCAAGGAAGTTTGTTGACCGTCTTTGAAGGCACACATTTACCGGCCAAGTAATTGTTTTATTATGAGTTTACATGAATTTCGCATTCTTTTTCTCAACAATTTCTGTCTTCATTCTACTGATGTTGGGCAGACCTTCTCCAGGGCATCCAAAGAACTGCACTATCCAACTGATGCTTGGTATAACATGATTTGAGCCTGAAGAATTATATCATTGCCATCTTGTAATATGCCCTACAATATATGTACATGTCATCAAAAGCAAAAACCAAACCAAACACATTCAAATTATTCACATCAGATGGCCTGCATTCAAGCATACCTGCAATCTCCCCATGTCCAAAAACACGTTTGTATAATTGAAGCTGAAGCTGTCGCTAGAAGTAGTCCCAATTTTAAGAAAACCCATTCATCCATTTTCAGCTCTGTCATTCAGGAATAGCAAAAGCTGTATCCAATGTTCCCGCTAACTTTCCATGCGTCTGAGCATTGACACAAAATCCCTGAGTATGCCTTGGACAACAGTGAGCAACATCAGACATGCACATGTTAGCCCAAACCCGCATCACAGCTGTCCTAAATCTGAGATCATAACAAGTTGCATGCTGTAGGAATATTCAAAAACAATTTAAGCCACCTAAATGTCAAACAAGTCATTGAATAGATATATTTTGACACAAATCAAATCAGCCGAGGTTTGTTACTTTTGTTTTAGCACACTAATTTTAAGCAGTACAAATTATTAAGTTTCAATACAATCTGGGTGAATATGGTCCCACATTGTCCACTCATAAATACTAGAAAGCATGCCATTTGATAAAACACAAACATTTCTAGTGGCCTGACCTCTCAAACACATGTAAACTATGCGCAGGTTTGGGCTTCTTGAATGGAGTGTTCCGGCATGTCAGCGTCTCGTCAGTGGGGAGCGTGAGTGTGCCAATTGTATGCTTCAAAGCAAACTAAGTAAACTGAGTGGGAGTGGTTATGTCCTTTTTGTAGATTAAACTGAAATGGAAAGAAATGAATAAGGGTAGAAATGTAATGTGTGTGCATGGATACAACCTACATCTATGCAGATGTGCTGATTTGGAGCAAAATTGGTTGCCAGCTATATATCGCAACCCGACACCTGTTTACCGTCGCATTCACACGGCAATAAACAAGTTAAGGCAAGTAAACCAATACGCTGTCATCTTAGAAGCAATGCCGGCATGATTGAAAAACAGCTTGAAATGATCTTCAATTCATCATTACATTTCAACCAGATTAAAGTAAACTCACTTAATTCACAAATTACATATAACTGTATGAGATTCGCACTACAATAAATGGTATCTATAAAGTCCGAGATGTTTCTTTTTGATAGCTGCACATACTATGTACCGTATACATAAGTTCAATTTACCAAGACATCACTAGCGGGGAGTGAAGAGTTGAGTTGGTATTCAAAATCACATTTTCAAATATCTGTTTTGGTTTTTTCAATTTCTTATTTTTTTTATTTAATGTCTAGTTCCTATGTACAATGAATATGCTTAGCTTGGAAAAAATCATCCTGCAATCATGCTGCCAAATTGCAGCATGTGCTTGTGCCTGCTTTCCTTGGCCTAAGTCAACATTCGTCTCTTTCCCTAACCCGTGCCCGCAATCTTGCTTTCCCCTCTACACGTCTTTCATCCTTTCCCGCTTAGTGCCTATATGCCTCTGTTGAAACAGATGAATGTGATTACAGCCAGTTTCAAATGACATTGGAAGTTTGTGTGTTTAATGAATCAAATAAAAGGCACGGTCATTAAGTGTAAAGATAGGCCCTATTAGGAGGTCTCTGTGTGAAGCTCTGCGAACTGTGTGCTAGTGATACTTCACCAATGCGGAGAGGATTTATTTTATTATCCTGATTCTCAGATGACTGACTGCAATACCTGGTTTATGGAGAGAGATTCTGCCTATCAACACCAGTAAGCCACTAGCCATCTGGTTCCCTACTATTCATGTTTTTTTTTTAAGCATCCAGTCTGTTCAACGTGAAGCTATCGTTCCTGGAATATTAAATTCAGTTTGGATGAGCGTGAATTTATTTTTCATGAGCGTTGGAAAAATAATAATTTTACCATTTTAATATAATGTCCATGGTGAATATGTTAAAGAATTAATAATTTCAACAAGGTGACAATAAAGAAAATAAAAATAATAGAACAAATATGAGATTTATTTCATTTTGAGGAAGTTGTCAGCTGTCAAACTATAAAGCCACAAAATTAAACAAGTCATGTGTGCGGGTCAGATGCAGTCACAAGGCGAGACTGAACTGAACATTGCCCTGGGTCCAGATATAAGCCTGGTCACTTTTCTCAGAAGTGATTTGAAAAACAGAAAGATATGCTGTCTACAGGCCTTCATTTTTGTAAATGTATGATCAGTGGTCAAACCCGTGATGGCAAAAATGTCTTCTCAAGATGACAGATAAAGTACTGATTATATCTTAAAATTTAGGTCAAGTGTAGAGGCAGCATTTTTTTTCTTTGAATTGTTTTGAATGACTGTAAACCATCTTTATTAATCAGTTAACGATTTGTTCGTTATACTGATGGTCTTATTTTAATCCCATCTTTTTTAAATAACACACGAGTATCTTCAAGTTGGTGAAATCCAAGATACTTTGTTCAGTTCAGTTGGGCAGATTGCATCAGTCAGTTCCAGCTGGAGACATTAAGTGTGGATAGTTGGCACATGAATCTTTATTTATTTTTTTTGGGGGGGCGGGGGGACCAGAAATGGACAATGTCTGAGAGCTAAAGACACAACACGACCTCATTCAAAGTCCCTCAAACACTTTTGGAGCTGACTGGTAGTGTTTGACAATTACCGTGCATTACCTTCAGTATGTTGCCAAAAGACAATGGATGTGATACAGGAAATTGCAACAGAAGCTAAAGACAACAGGAACTTGCGGGAAGATCAAAATAATGGCAAACAATGAAGGAAAGAACAGGTGACAGCCAAACTGGTCGACTGTAATGGAAGATCTGGAGAACTGAGACAGGTGACCGGTACACAACGGTAACAATTCTTGAAACTTATGGTGGGTGTTTGTGGTAATAAATTTATTCAACAATGATATATCTACACTTTTGACCCATATATCAAGGGAGAATGAGGAAAAAAACTGATTTTCATGACTTCACTTAATTGAGAGGTTCTCTTGTTTTTCAATAAAAATATGATACACAAGTATACTCATTATAAAATTAGTTTTAACTGAATTTTGACAAATAATATTCAACAATATTCGAATAGTTAAGCCTATCACAAGTGACTAAGTCAATGGCAATAATATTCCAAGTGCAGTGGTGACAGACAGCAACTGATAGCTGCCACGCGCCTTCCAGTAACCAAACAAGACAACCAAAGTAGGACAAGTGCATTTATTAAATATGCATAATTATTAAAAATGTAACTATATGTAGAAAATATTATTTCAGATCATGATATAATGACTAGTAAAACAAAACAGGTTATAAGTGCAGCCGCTTTGCCACAACAAAAAGTGCAAACATATAGGGGCGCTCTATAATTCAGAAAATACGCTAAATATTTTTTTTTCTCTTGGGTCTTAACTGTTTTAATTAGCAAAGTTGTTGCTGTGTTAAAAGGTACTGTTATAACAATCTCTTTATATACATTTATGTGAATTCACAGCACAAAATTGTTCTGTACATGCAGTAATCAACAAATTTTATTCAAAATGGAAAACTGCGGCTTATATGTCTTGTTTTTTTTTTTTGTTTTTTTTTTTTCAAAAAATAGTAAAAATAGTTGCTGCTGTTCAGTATGAATTTCCACCATGTCTATTTCTTACGCAATTTTCCTGTGCAATGTAAATTAGGGCCACTTCACCTCATGCAACGTCTAAAACTTCACACATTCACACTAAAGACGAAGAGACAAATTCACCTCACGAGATGAAAAATATTTTTTTAAATTTTACAATTCTTGGTGGTTGGACTCCAAGAACCTTACTGAAACACGCGCCCTTGTAGAAACCACAAAATATCCCACAATGTTTTTAACCATTTATTGTTTGGTGCTTTATAATTATCTTGGATTCAATCTTGTTGGGGTTTGTGTTTGTTGTGAAGGCAACAGAAACTTTTTTGTCACTGTGAATGTCTTGGCCTGTGCAAGAATTTCAAAGCAGGGATCACACACACCTCCCACTCTTTCCTTTGGACTGCTGTTGCTAGGCCACTTCTAGGGCATTCACAATAACACATGAAAGATTAAGTGTTGCATGCCCCTTTGTCATACCACACACTCACGCACACACGCATCTGTGTGTACCTGCGACACCCTTTTGCACTCTCATCTGCATATCCCTTGCTCTGCACTATAAATTCCACCAGAAACGGGCACTTATACTTTCATAAATCTCCTCCTTGTCACTTTCATATTACAGAGATTTATTCACAGCCGAACAGGGCCGAACAGAGTCAAGGGAACAAGGGAGTCAAGAAGGAAGAGGAAAAAAATAAAAACAGTGTCTTTACGACCTGGCACAGCAATGTAGGGGCTACCAGGGACATGTGGTGTGACTGTGTGTTTGTAACATGTCAATGTTCCATTTCTACTGTACCGAATGTGTATCAATAATAATAACGCTCTTAAGTGGTGGCATTTAACTATGTGGGCGTGTCTGCGCATGTGTGATTTCCTTAAATTCTATTACAGTGTACAGTATTGTCAAAACCATTCAGCCCTTCCCATTATGTCAACTATTTGTTAAATAATCCACATCTTTTTGCTAACACTTTCAATAAAATCTAATTGAAAACCTCTAAATTATACATTCTTTATATGCATATTAAGATTGATACAATTCATTGAGCATGCAGCCAGAATATGAATCCACTAACTTCACAAGTGGCAGGTTCAGAGAGTTTTTTAAAATGTAAGTGCAGACAAGATTAAATAGAGGCTTTCTTATTCCCAAAAAAAATGTTATTGAATCGTACAAGAGTATTATTTGTGATTAAAAAAATGTCAGCTTGCACAGACACATTTAACCCTAATTGCAATCTTTAATAGATAACTAAATCAGGTGTTTTTGCTTAGTTTTTTCTTTAACAAATGCAACATTACAAACTGAAACGGTTGCATGTTAAACTTAATGTAAACATAAGTAATATTTATTTTAAAAAGCGAAAGAACAAATTGTTACAGTAATTGTATTGCTTTCCAAAAATGTACTGTTGATTGATAGCCATCCTGACTTTAATGAAAATATAAATCATTCTGATAAACAATCTGAAAAATCCAAACAAAAAATAACAACTAAATATATTAATCTGCATCATTCCCCACAGAAAACTGTGCTGAAAAAAAACAGAATTAAACAATTTTTTACAGCAAAGTTACTTTTTTATTAAGATGAACATAAACACACTCCACAGATTTTGGAGTGGCAGACTTGCTTTTGAATCTTGGTGGGGTTCAAAGTAATGTCAGAAATTTTTGTTGTGCAGTGTCAATGGGTTGCAAAACCAAGGTGGGCCCTAAAATTAATACCTTTGCACCAACGCAAAACACAGGAAAACATAATAACATGTATACGTGAAATTAATTTATTTTGGTCAAATTAAGAATATCTAAAACCGTAAAATATTGAACTAGGTTTTTTAAATAAAAAAAAAAAAGCTAGGAACATTAGAATTATGCATGCTAGAACGTTTTCTGCTTATGTCTACTGTACATAGATTTTCCTTCCTTTGATGCATTCTTTAATTTTTGCCTTCTGTCATTTTTTTATACAGGCATTCAGGTTTGGTTAAATGGCAAGACCTTTCAAGTTTTAGTAAGAAGTTGTGTAGGCAGCACTGTCCTCCTACCTGTCTCCTTTTTTTCCACTGTAGGGAATGACGGTGATTCATGTACTTCTTGCAAAGACCACCATTAATTTCTTGTAATACAGCGTTGAGCTCAGTCTTCGGGCCCACTGTCGTGGATTCGCTTTCTCTCTTTTTTTTTTCCCCCTTTCATTTTATCACCCTAACCTTTTATTCCTTTTTTTGTTCTTAAATTCTGCAAACGCCTCTTGAGAAAAGCATATTGTTTTTCCATGATCAGAATTCATCAACACCTAAGGTTTACATTTTTTGAACCAATAATAGTTCTACTCATCATTTTACCAGAAACCTTTATATCCGAATGCACCCCTGAATATTTGTAGCTACAATTCATTCAGCTTTGATTTGCGAGTTGACAATAGCGATGCCATTTCCCTCGCAATGGATGTTGGCATTGTTAATTTGCAACATTATTCCTTTCATACTTCAATTCACCAGATTTAGGTATGTACCGACTTGTATAACATATTCTAAAATTAGTACATGAGGCAAAATGGGTCAAATTGAACATATCGAATGAACATTTTCTGAGGTCATCAATCTTATTATTACTCATAACCTGCTCTTTTGCCAGTGTTATTGGCATTCTATTATAATGAAAACTTTTTGATCATCAAAATCAAGAACTAGTGGTGTACTTTTGAAGTATGATCATCACTGTAATTGGTTTATACATGGAAAAAAGAACATTGTTGCAATTATCATGATTAATTTAATCTTTGGAAGGTGTAAAATGAAAGTTTGACGCCGCAAGAAACCGAAGACTGAAAGTTTTTTCATCATGAGTCGTCAAGGGCTGTTTCAGCCATGGCACCAGAAGAAGAAGAAGAAGAAGAAGTAAAATGAAATGTCTCTTTTTTTTTCATTTTCCTAACAAAGCTGGTCACAATTACATAATAAAATAAATAAATAATTAAATCATCTGACAGCGTCTGAAATTAGTATCGACATCTCTGATACATCGAGGCCACAACTACAGTGCCTTGAAAAAGTAATCCTTGACATTCGCCTTGAACCTTTTCACATTTTGCAAACTTACAACTACAACCCTCTAATGTTGTCATTGGATTTTGTATAATTGACCAACACAAAGTAGCCCATACAGTAACAGTGAAATGGAACAGTAATGATACGTATCTAGTTTTTCAAATTTAAGGCCACTTAAAATCTGACAAAAAAATAAATAAAAGAGGTGTGCATTTGTATACAGACCCTGCGCAGTAGGCACGGGTGTTCTGGGTGCCCCCTCTCAGGTTGGTGCACCAAAATCCCATTTGACCACTGCGCTGCAAAAGAAAAGAAACTTCAATGAAATTGGTTTTATATATGGAGATTTAGTCAGATACCATGTGGTAATACAGTGAACCCTCGCTACTTCGCGGTTCACCTTTCGCGGGTTCAGTGCTTCGCGGGTCTAAAAAATATTCGGGGGCATTGTAGTTTCGCCGAGCGGCACGACAGGGCGCTGGAGCGGTTAGACGGCCGGCGTGCGCCGAAGAAGAGCGTGGGCGAAGAGGAGAGTGGCCGAAGAAGAGCACGTTCCCCCGGACACGATCCGGGGCGACGTTTCGCGCGGTTTGGACCGTACCAGAGCTCCGGCCGGCGTGCGTGGCAGTTAAGCCGTAGAGGAGCACCTTCCCCGGCACGGGCGGTGCCAAGCGGCCCCT
This sequence comes from Idiotropiscis lumnitzeri, assembly GCF_059441095.1. Classification (NCBI taxonomy): domain Eukaryota; kingdom Metazoa; phylum Chordata; class Actinopteri; order Syngnathiformes; family Syngnathidae; genus Idiotropiscis; species Idiotropiscis lumnitzeri. The sequence continues at coordinate 17,612,328 of NC_142399.1, read as the reverse complement.
AAGTTTAACCGAATGGAAGCTCCGGAGGAGGAGGGCATGCTCGCGTCACAGTAAGCCGAAGAGGAGCACCTTCCCCGGGCACGGGCGGTTCCAAGCGGCCCCTAAGTTTAACCGAATGGAAGCTCCGGAGGAGGAGGGCGGGCGTGTGTGACAATTAAGCCGAAGAGGAGCACCTCTTCCGCCCGGGCACGAGCGGAGCGCGAGGCTGTCAGTTATGAATGAATAAATGAATAAATAAATAAAGAATGCCACCTTTCATTTCACAGGGCACACCGGACGGCGTACCAGCAGGTAAAAGTCGGAGTAATTAAATAAATACAAAAAGAATGGCTGGGGAATAAAAAAATAATACGTTTTAATAATAATTAGTTTTTTTTGTTATAACATAAATTTCACTCTCTCTCTCTCTACTCGTATATATATATATATATATATATATATATTTATTATATATATTGTATATTTTTTTTAAGCATTTTTGAAGGTGCGCCGCTACTTCGCGGCTTTTCAGTTTTCGCGGGTGGTCTCGGTCCCCATTAACCGCGATAACCGAAGGTTCACTGTATTCAGTCAATCAACCAAATCATTTTCCACACTGTGACAATGTGCACAGTAACAGGAATCACGATCATAATCCCAAAACTCTTTCCCCACCATCACAATGTCACATTCACTGAGTGTTACTCTCCTTCCCCCACACAGCCTGCAGTAGCACTGAGCCATGGAAATGTCAGGGGTCAAGTTTATGTTGACGCTAAAGCGCTGGTCACCCTGGGCCATAGTAAAGGTCAGAACCATGGTGACAGCTGGTTTATATTATTATTAGGGATGCACATGAGTCATTGACTAAAATCCCCCCCTTTGGCATTACAATTTCATTTTCATTAATTTATTTTTTTTTCATCTCTGCTTCTTTATCGGATACGCTGACAGGACTGCCCTGTGCTACAAATAAATAAAATGTCAGTTCCTATTATTTAACATGTTTTTGCACTCATCTGTCACTTTGTCTTAATGTGATGGCCTTTGGTTTTGTTGGGGAGCAAAACAAGTTATTTTTCAATGGGTCACAATGATTTGTGGTAATTTGGATTTACAGACCAGGAATGTGCAATTTAAATTTTTGAGGGGGCCACAATTTTTCATTAGTACTACAGGGAGGGGGGCGTATAGGACTACACACTTACTAACCAGATGTATAACATTTTAGATCTGGACAAAATATGCACATACTTGGAAAATTCATACTTTTAATACACTTAATTTTTGATAATACAGTTTTCAATTATCTGATTTAACCCAACAACAAAGGGTCAAAAGCAAACAACAAAATAACCGCGTAATGTATTTTCTTTTCCAGTGAAGCGGGGTCGTTTAAGTAAAACTTAACTTTCAAGGACGGCACAAAACTGCGGAACAAGAAATCAACATAAAGGGCCCAATTTTTGCATCTATGAGCCGGATTAACCAGTGAGGCGCATCGTCTGAAGATGTGCCGGTTTTTATGCCAAGTGGCAGTTTCACATGGCACTGAAACATGTTAAAGGGATACTTCACAAGTGCACTGCCATAATTAATTTGATGACTTCATAGTTTTTCACTTACATTTAAAAATTTTGAAAATAATATAGCTGGCCGCCATCTTCATTAGTGTGGGCAAAATAAAACGTTGGATTGGACTGCACAATGATAAACACACAAAGCTTCGCCGGATGGAATACATCTATTCTACAGCATCAATCCTGAACGAAAGAAGCCCTATTGTTTCCAGCCAATACCATGAAATAAACGAGTGAGATTCCACTTTTTATGTGAAAGATCCGCGCAGTAAAGTCTTTTGATGGCATAAAATACACTTTGGAGTACCAGGAATTGCTGCAGACCGGACCATGGCTGCCATGTCTTCATTCGCTACACAGGCATGGACAATGCTGTAATTAATATAACCTCGTACCTTACTTGGAAAAAGGTCATAGTGCTATTTAGACCGGTGTCTCAGCGGCTTAATTTACAAGCGTGGGCTCCGCTAGCATGATGGACATAATGCCCGCGAATGGTTGAAACAATGCAGATCCTCCCTCGGACAATTAAACTCATCTCCCACTTTTTGCTCTTTAAAAAGACTTGTCACAGCAATTGCTTTTAATGTCTGACATGTTTACTCTCCAACTGTAAATCCTTGTCTTGGGAATGTTCACTGCACACCTGCGCGGGCCTACCTGCTCTTGTGCAGTTGTGCACCTGAGGGCTCAACAAAACTTGTGGACCAACATGTCAGTGTGCACCTTGTTTGCTGTATGGGCTGATATTTGTGCCACTAGAAACTGAATATTTGAATTGAAGACTGGATATTTGAATTAAAAACTGAATTATTGAATTGAAAACTGAATTATTGAATTATTAATTATTCAAATATCCAGTCTTCAATTCAAATATTCAGTTTCTAGTGGCACAAATATCAGCCCATATTGCTGTTTCTAGTTACCTACCTCGCAAATTTTTTCTATAAATTATGGCATTGTTTTTATTTGCGTTCTCCTCGTTGTTCAATGTGTTTCTATTAACCAGCAGTAAATTACAAATGTTACGTTTTATTGGACCCATCATGTACAAACTCGTGTCTTGAAAAATCTTGCCATAAAAGTGAAATATATCAATATAGATATATTTTCAGATCCTATGTGTTTTTTCAAGATAAACTAATTAATTTCTACCAATCAAGCCACACATGCATATTTAAAGAAGCCTTTCTTTAATACATTTAATACATGACCAGCACTGAAACTTTGAGCCAATGCCAACATATTGCTATCTCAGATGCTGGCTGTGATCCAGGACCAAATAAGGTCTGCATATGGCCTCTCACAAGACAAACAATAAATCACAAGCTCTGACCTTTGCTGGCATTGGGGACCTTACTGCCTCCAAATGTTAGAGTCAAGAACTGGATTGAGACCTGGATGAAAAGTGATGAACCGCAGATGGCCACGGTCCACAAACACCACATGGTGTCACTCACCTCCCCAACCTCTCTATCGCTTCCGCTGTGCTTTGTAGGATCATTATTTGGTCACTTGTGAAGGATGTGTAAAAGAATAAAATATGTTCAAATATATATATATATATATATATATATATATATATATATATATATATATATATGAGGAATTCCAAGGTCAGAACTGGGGATATAAGAATAAAGCGATGTACTAGTCAAAGCAAATTTCAAGGAAACTCATGAAATCTTAAGAAAAAAATTACCTCCAGTATCTTGAGGGAGTATGTCAGCATGAAACAAGCATTCCGCAGAGTTTCCGCTCTCGATAGTGCATCCGGGCCACCTAGCTGTGGTGCGTGCTGCAAAGAATGTGAAGCAAATTTAGGTTTCAGCTGTGTGGGTCACACTTGTGTACTCAAGTACCTTGTTAAGATTAGCCATTACAAGTTGAAACCGCTGAATAATAAGATATCGGCCATTTGTTAACTACATTAAAAAAGTGTTCTACGCTCTCTCCTGAATGTTTGGTTTATTTAGCTGTTTATTTTTAATTTGTCAAAATGTAAATTAAATCTTATTTTAGTTTCTATTATTTGGTGTTTTTTTGTTTTGAATTTTAAAACAATCACATGTCGCCTTTTAAGATTTATGTTTGAATACTCCTGCTTGTGGAATAGAATGTGATTCAACAAGTGTTGAAGTGGCCTCATATGCTGTAGCTGATTGACAGGTGTGGTTGGGACAACAAATTGAAAAGGAAAGTTGCTGAGCATTGTGAGAGAATGTAAGTCTCGCTTGTTTATTGCTAAGCATTATGACAATAAAGGGAATGTAAGTCCCATAGCTAAGTATTTTTAGATGAAAGAAATGATCAGAATTTGGACTTGTGCTGCCATCATTATGCGTGGCCATGCTTTGCAAGTCAAAACAACATATTTATGCAAGTGAACAAACTCATGGCGTCTTGCTAATTGGGGAAACCATGATATTGATCAGCTGTTAATGTCACATGGGAATCATCGATTGTCTTCAAGTCTGACATGACAAGGTCTCTTAAAACACTCATGAATGTAAATATTACCCTTAACTATTAATTTGTTCTTGAAATGCAGGATGCAATTAATGAAAAACATGACACAAGGTTCCTTGGTTATTTCTGAATCATTCTACAGTTTATATATACAGTATACAAATGAGAAAGTGTGCCAATGAATATTTACACACTATCAGACTCGATGGAAATTAACACCAGAGCTGGGCACTTGACCCTTTTTTGATGGTCAGTCCCCTGCCGTTCCGGCCTCGATCCTACGGCCTTATTCATAAAATTGTCGGCCCCTGACCCCGTTCCGCCCAATTTAAACCCACCCAGGTCCTTCTCCCCCTCCTTTTTCTTTGTCTCCATCTACTCCTTCTACTTCTCATTCTTCTTCTTTCTTCTTCACCACGAATGTGCCCAATGCAAGTAAGTACGCAGAGTTGGTAGTGGTTCTTTTGACAAATTCTAAGGCATTTTTTTTTAATTTGCCCATTTCACTGAGTAGGTCCAGATGAACAGTTTGCCACCTCGCGACTACACCACACGTACACGAGGGCCGGCCTAAAATCCACCCCCGGCCCTGCTTAATCGAGCCCTTTTTTTTTTTAAAATATGCCAGGGCAGGACCGTTCCGCCTCCGGGACGGACTGCGGAGCTCCGAATAACACCAATACAATTAAAGTGTTCTCCCTTTGTGAAAGAAACCTCAAAATGACAAATGATACACAAGCGCAATTACAGTACATAGAGGCAAGATCCAATGAGTTGTATTTTTTTTTCAAAATGTATAACAGTTCCTTGGTGCCTTATTACAATCCCAATGATAAAGAATTAGACAATTGTATAGCATATTTCATGCCATGGTGAAATTGGATCATTTTACAGGTGAATTTGTCTCCTGCAGTGCACCAGCCTTCATCTCATGCACCATTAGATGGGTCCTGCAACATTCCGCTCCATGGTGGTCAGTTTGCTTCTACGCGCTGAAGCAGACCCAGTGTAGAAAACAAGTGAGTTAGTTGAAAAGACAGTGATCCTGCTCTCTGTCGGTGTTGCTTTTGTTGTGTTTTCTTTTCCCGGTCTCCTGTGTGACTGTGGATGGGCGGAACCTCCTCCGCCCAACAAATAACGACGACACTGGTTGTGAAGTGCATGAGAAGTGCATGGACCATGTCAGATTATTTTTTACTTGCCACTTTTCGGCAGTCCTACTATTTTAATCCTTCCTCACGTATACACATTATCTCTTCTGTGTCCGGGACAGTGCTTACAAGGTTCACATCTGTTGATTGATATTTAGCAATTAGTTGGGTTTTTTTTTGCCTCTGTTTTAATCTTAAATTGTGCTGTTGGGACTGTTTCTGTTTTTTCAATTGGTGGCGTCGTCTTTCCATTGTGCATGTATTTTTCTCTTTTGTTTAATTTATTTATTTTTACTTTGCACTTGACATTGTAGTTTTTTGTTTTCTTAACCATGTGTTTGTTTTTTTACATAGTCGTACTCCCTTAGTTAATTTTAGTCAACTCGCCCAGTTTAGGCCCTCAGGCAAAGTTACAGAACAATATGGACCCTGTCGACTCTGCTATTGTACATAGCGTTATCAAGCCAATGCAAGCCCTTTAGCCAGCACAAGCTCTCTGAGCAAGATTAAGGAACCTATTAAAATTGTTTGACTTCTATTGTAGGAACACAGGACACATGTAAAGACCAGACATGTGCCAATTATCAATGACAGGTTTTCCTCCCCTCACTGTTTCTTCTGGACCGTCCACACATTCTTTAATGAATTCCGAAATTCTGTCCAAATTTTTGCTGGCTTTTTTGTTTTTAATGCTCACTGTACTATGATGGCCAGATAGAGGACTGGGAGTCAAAGTCTAACAGATTTTATACTGTACGAAGAAAGATGAATATCAAAGTGATACCTATGAACTACATGGCCATGAAGCCTTATCAACCACAAACATATTCATTTACTGTCTTATCCAATGCCCACACAGGAGGTGACATAGCCTAAACAATATCTCTTATGTTTACCAAGCTTACAAGATGGCACTGGGAGTGTTGATTATGCTGAGAGTTTGCATTTTAAAATATAACTGGAGGATATTTTGCTATGCTTTCTAGCAACACTCGATTTGCAGTCATCTCATAAGTTGGTCATCACATGCTTTTTTGAAAAAATATATATTTCAAAGTAAGAGTTGTTATTCATTGCAGCGTTGCTCTATTTGCTGTCGCTTGCAGTGAATGACTTTCAAATCAGGCGATGTTGCGTTAGATTTCTCCATTGTCAATTTATCATGTTAGGCTATCTTTGTTTTTCAACTATTTGACGTCTACAATTCATCAATCCATTTTCGATCGCGTTTTACCCCGTTTGACAGGACATGTTGCCAGCCAATCACAAGGTAAACTAGTCATACAATTACTTCAAATATTTTAGAATGTACAAATGTTCATGAAATTCATAATGCTAATTACATGTTCACGTACTCCAATTGTAACAAAAGTGAGGGTTCCCTTTCAATGATTTCAGAACATTGCTGAAATTTCCCTCCTCACATATTGCCTTGGCACCTCCAAAATTAGAGAGACTTATTTTACTGTAAAATACTTCTTGGATTAAGTGTGGCATACAACCTTACTCAAAACATTAATCAAATAGAGGGCTTTCAAATCTGGCATTTTACAGTGGGAAAAGACATACTACTTTGCTGTCATACGAATGAATGGAAGAGGCATTTAGTGACAAAAGAGGTGGCCTTTTCCCTTGGCTGCGTAATTCGAAGGTGGAGGGAGGGAATGAAGCTTTATCAAACTCTCAGAATGGATAAATGCAATGCAGACTGCTCATCATCAAAGTATTACCGAAAAGGCAGGAACTTGGTGAAACAAGGGACTAATGGTGGAATAAACAATGCAGTAGAGACAGATAAGATTTATTTTCCACATGATTAAATTAAAACCAGGAAATGCGAAATGAAAAAAAAAACATTTTGCCATCCCCACCTTTCTATTCAACAGATGTCTGAATGGTTGTTAACATCCCTTCTTCTTCTTTGCCTGATGGGGTGAAAGAGATCTGCTGCTCCCTGGGACACAAGAGGCCTCATTTTTATATATGAACGGCCCTGAACACTGCTGAATGACACACTACAAAGGTTGGATGTGCCGGTGCCCTTTCTCTCTTAAATGGTACGTTGGCATTTAGCTTCACACATGTCAGCGGAACACACACCTCTCAAGTTTTTGCACCCAAAATGTGAAGAAGTGTGTGTAGAAGTGTGTGCGTCCATGTCACCGTCACAGAAAATGTGAAGGTGTGTCCGTACAGACGACTGGGATGAGAAAATGGCAAAAGACTTTTTGACCAAGACAACCTGCCCAATATTTATTCATGCATTCTTGTTTCTATACTTTATTCTATTGTGACATTGCCAAAAAATACCAATATCAATATTAGTTTATCTCAACATCACATTTACAAACAAAAAAACAAACCCATTCTGATCATAGGTGTGGGAAGTTTCATTGACTTCTCTGTTTGATGACTATTAAACTAGTCCATTATACCTAATAAAATTAGAACTAAAAACTTTGTGTCCATTCTAGGCTAGATTATTTGTCCAAATCAAGCTGAACAGAAAACAGAACCATTATGTATTACAGAAAAGAGTCCAGAACTGTCCAGAACACATCGGTACTGGCTTCAATTATGCAACGTGTAAAGCTCTGACCCTGTCATTTGGCGCGTCACAAATTTGGACGCACATGCACACACTCCCAATATTGCTACATTTATACGCAAACTAATTACAGGGGGGACCTTTTTGTTGATGGCACCCATGGATGAGGTAGGTGATTTTGTGTACTCAGGAAATCTCCTGATGCTTCCATTGGCCAGTCCACACTAGTCTGTGTGAATATGTATGAGTGAAACTGATGAAAGCATAAGACAGAGAGGCGCAAGACAGCAGATTCACATGCACATTACATTTCACAGAAAGATAATTTACATTTTGAGACCATATTATGTTAATTTGGAGTGGCCTCTCCAACTAATTCTATTACACAGATAGCTCTCCCATGTCATCCAGGGCAGAATCATCTTTTTGCCAAGAATGCACACCTGCTGATGAGCGCCACAACATGACGGGAAGGACTCAAGCCAAGTAGGTGTGTATTGAAATTACATGTGTTCATGCAAGCATGTGTGTAAGAGAAAAGGTAGACCTACTAATTTCCAAGTACTTGCTAAGAGCAACTTACAGTATCTAAACCACTTGTGAGTTGGCAAATTGGTTTATCAGCTGTTCTTTTAAGGCTATACTGTTTGCGGTTATTTGTGTGATGGAGTGGGAAGGCAAAAGGTGGACCAAATTGTAGGGAAGCAGGATAAGCAAGGAAGAAGTTCTGTATGTACTAAAAAAAACACATCCTCACAAGGTTCGCAAGAATGCTATCGCAACTGTCTATGACAATTTAGAGAGTCCAGTCAAGCTTCAACGCATTTTTTTGGAATGTGTGAGGAATCCAGAGTACCCAGAGAAAAAAACATTCGAGCACGGGGAGAACATGCAAATCTCCATGAAGGAAGGATGACATGAACTTTTTTTTTGTTACAATACCTAACTGAGAAGAAGACTTTTCATTGCCTTACATTGGAGCCGAACATTGTTGGGGAATAAAACATTAAATACATGGACAGATCTCTGAATTAACCGGTTACAATATCAAACGACTCAAATCTTCAGCATCCAAAGACATTTTTGAGAATAATGCCATCTCCTGGGGGAGGTCATTTTCTATATTCGGATCATCACGACCTGTCGCAGGAAGCTCGGTGAAATTCCATACAGGTATCAGGAGGACATGCAAATGCAGCAAATGCTTGGTCCTGTCACTGGACACCTTCATATTCTGGATGGTACAGCACATTCCAAACCCTGGACTATTCTGCACATTATAATTTATAATTTATACATGGTAGCATGACATGCTTTTAACTAGTCTTGAATTTACTAGTTACAACACAATCAAATATGTTAGATTGTATGGATTTACTAATTATTAGGCTGATACAATTTCCCGACCACAAGGCAATCACCACTGCTTCGAAGTCATTTTAAGAATTTTGTTTTGTTTGTTCAAAAATGAGGTGCATGGACTTTGTGCTTCTCTCTGGTCTGTTAGAGGCCACATTCACTGGCTCCTCCAAAGCTCTGAGCAAGTAGGAATCATTAATGAAGTGGCTTTCTCATGGATATTGACTAGCCTGTCAGACAGCCTGCCACACTCCCTAATAGAAGTCATTGGTCTTGGCTGAAGACCTGACCGAGGAACACTTGAAAGAAAAGAAAACGGGTGGATTTGACATTTTTCCTCAAAGTAGCTCTCTGCCTTCAAAGTTGGGGGTAAAATGTTGAGAACATCTCACTTAATACAAATACAATCTATAAACATATAATGTATATCCATACCTGGGGTGTCGCGAGTGGTGGCAGGAAGTTCAGTTGGGGGGGGGGGGGCAGAGGTTATGCCACTCCTGCATACACACACACAAAAACAAGCATACATCCATTTTTTCAGATTTCTTTTTCTGCCATCCCTGAGCTGGCAAGTTTAATGTGTGTCATATGGTAAGGCCTATTGGACACAGTATTTATAGAGACTAGGGACATGAGCTAGCAAGCTAAAGTAGTGCACGCTTATTGCGTTGTGATTGTTCTTCCGTCAGCTATACACCCACACAATTGCAGTCTATTGTTGGAAATAACCATGAGCATACTGATTAACGACACTACCAAAATCCTCTAAACACGGTGTATTTTTTTTTTTCAAATTCTAGTTAGTATAAGCCAAGGACCAGGTGAAGAGCCTCACTGTAAACTAGTAAAGGTTATCACCTGCCGCATCGCCTCAGTACGCATCAAAAAGCAAAAAGAGTAATTAAATAAATGCAAACGATACTCACATATTGTAAGTTGTCAAACATATATACTAACTAACTCAAATCTGAGTTTGGTATTAGTTTTCACGTTCACATACAAGTAAATAATTGGATGCTTAATTGTATTTTTCCTCGATGGTCCTACGACTGAAAAATTCAATTTGATCAATAAGGTAAATGGAGTGCACTTACATAGCACTTTATCTACACCATAAAGTGTCCAAAATACTTTGCAAAGACTTAGTAGCCATGTTTATGAATACTTATTTGTCATTCTGAATGAAATAATTCCGAACCTAGACCTCTAGTCACCTATTTACATGAGATGTGATCTTTTTCGATACGCCGTTTACATTCTCCAGCCTGTTAATTAGATCAGATGTGTTAGAGATCGCTGTAAATATGACATGCTATTTCAAGATGGAGTTTGTTCTGGAGGTGGGGCTTGTTTGCGAGCATCTGGTGGCCAGGCTTGCACCCATCTGACATGGTCGGGCTCAGCCCGAAAAGGCAACGTGGGTCCTCCTTCCCATGCGCTCACCACCTATGGGATGGGCCAAAAGGGTCGGGTGCTCTGATCCCCAGCTATAGAAATTACCTCTTGGGACATGGAGGCAAAGAAGTTACAACTAGACATAGCCAGGCTCACCGCCACACACAGCATGGACTCTTGTATCAGTCCTCTTGAGAGATGTTGGACACTCTTCCAATCTGGAGTTGCTCAAGGTGAGAGGCGTCAAGCAGGTGTGGGCATATTTATTGCCCTCCGAGCTTGGCGCCTGTATATTGGGGTTCATCCGGGTGGATGAGAGAGTAGCGTGGGTGGACGGGTCCTGACTGTTGTTTGTGTCTATGGACCAAATAGTAGTTCAGAGTACCCAACCTTTTTGGAGTCATTGGTTGGTGTGCTGGAGAGCACTCCTCGTGGGGACTCCCTCATTCTGCTGGGGAATTCAATGTTCACGTGAGCAATGACCGTGACACCTGGAAGGGCATAACTGGGTTGAACGTTGGTTGAATGTTTAGATCTGATTTTAGGAACACTGAGCAGACCTGCACCAGACGAGTTGACCAGTCTGGATGGTTCATACTGGATTAGACAGTCTCTGATGTGTTTTGGGTGAGTTTTGTAGGATGAAAGGATAATTTCAAAATGTATCGTTTGAGTGACAGGGAGAGTGCAGAGACCTCAGAAAAGAAGTGATGTGGTCCAATCTCTTGGCCTTAGTGAGGACTCTGGCAGAAGTGTTCTAGAACAGCTGCAGTTGTCGGATTGACTTCTACGGCAGACCACAGAAGATATTGTTGCAATAATCAACCCAACTAACTTAAAATTGTGTTTTTTAAAATTCTATTTTGAATACGGGAGGCACGGTGGATGACTGGTTAGCACGTCTGCCTCACAGTTCAGAGGTGAACTGTTCAATCCTGGTCTATCACCATTCTGTGTGGACTTTGCATGTTCTTCCTGTGCCTGTGTGGGTCTAAGATGGACTGATGCAAACTATGCTGTGGTCTGACGCGTCACCATTTCAAATTGTTTATGGACATCATGCTCTCTGGACCAAAGGAGAAAACTAACATCTGGAGCATTATTAGCACTTTCAGAGGCCAGCGTCTCTTTTGGTATTGGGGTGTGCATTAAGCCCATGGCATGGGTAACTTAAATCTACAAAGGCACCATTAATTAATGAAAAAAGGTACATACAGGAAAGGTACATACAGGTTTTGGAGCAACATATGCTGCCACCCATACAATGTCTTTTTCAGGGACATCTCTGCGTATTTCAGTAAATCTCTGCCACGTCATATTCTGCACATGTTACTACAGCGTTGCTTTGCAGTAAAATAGTGCAAGTACTAGACTGGTCTGCCAGCAGTCCAGACCTATTTAGCATTAAAAAATGTTTGGCGCATTATGAAGCAGAAAAATGTGACAATTTGTATCTCAACCTTCAATAATTGTACCAAATAGAGTACCAGTTCCCAAATGCTTATTGAGTGCTAAAAGACTTTAAAGGTAATGTAACACAGTGGTGAACATCAGGGGCTATTCTTTACCTAACCATTTTGACTTTGACACTGCCATATAATACTTCCAAAAAGGTTATGTAACAAGTACATTTTCATCTTTTAATGAACCATATTTGTATTTTTTTTTTGCTTGATAGAATGAATGATGTTAAACCATTTACAGTAAAAGATGGTTTTCAGTTTATGTGTCATGCACAAGGGAACTGACAAGTGAACAACAAACATCTAGTTGCCAAGCCTCCATTCTATCATGCAAGCAAATCTTATATGACAAATATATTGCTGTTTTTTCCCCCAACTATCAACATTCAAGCCACCATTTGGTTTTTGTGTGCATCACTGCTCAAAGCCCAGAATAAATATGGAATTCCTGCCCAGGATTACATTATACTTCTTTCCTCCAGTATAAATACACATAAAGCTAACAGTAGCTGGATTGTTTTCACATGCAAAATTCTGCCCCAAATTTTAGTCTTATAAAAGAAAAATCTAGCCATCAATATTTGCCTGCATTAACCTGAATGTGAGTTCACATTATCCTGGATGAATGTAACACAACAACCTTTTCAGTGGCCCTGTCCTCCTGACTAAAAGCCTTTTTGACATTAGCATGTCGTCCTTAAAAGGTAGACGGCTCCAATTTTCCTTTGAAAGGTGTTTCTGTAATAGGTACTTCTTCTCAAATTCCAGCCTGCTGTAACCTTGAATAAAGACCTGTATACTATCCTTTCCCTCCTCTTATGCTTACTTCCCTCTTTCCCATTTTCTCCAGCCCAACTCTTTTTGGTTTAAAAAATACAGTAAAAACAGAACAGGGACTGATACATAATTAGCCAAATTAAGGCTTTCAATAAATACAGAAAAAAAAACAACTGAATTTCCATAATGCATTATAATGGATGGTGGATGTGTTTGAACGGGTGACACCAGAAGGCAAAGGCCTCTCTGACAAACACAACAATATACTTGACGAGAACCATTATGCCATGGATATCACAGGCTGTTAGGGAAAGGGAATTGGCATAATTAGTTAATTCATTCATATTCTCATTTTTTTGGCCTCACCTTATACTAATGTCTTTGACCTTGACACTTGAACGTTACAGACAACATACAAGATATGAAATGTATATGGATATTAATTGCGTTTGCATTTATTACCTGATACCAGTTGTTCAATGGTTCATGTACATGTATACATGTTTTAATTTAGTTTATATTGTTACCAAATCAATATATGGAAAATACTTAAAGTAGAGATTTTAAACTCATTTTAACCATTGGCAGTTGCATTGGTATGTTGTAAGATATTAAATTATATAATTTATTGATATAATCATTATATTTATATTTTACAAATGATAACCTGTATTTTTATGAGACTTCAGAGCTCATATTTGATTCAAACATCTTTGTGAATAGTTACCAGTTCAGAGTGTACCTCGCCAGTCGTCCAAAGAAAGCTGGAATAACCTTCAGCACACCCACGACCCGGATGAGGATAAGCGATACAGAGACGGTTGGGGATGGTTGAATGGATTTATCATTATGGTTTCTTTCAGAATAACAGATGACTGATGTGTCTTTTTGATAACGGAGAAGATATTCTGTATGCTTGTTTGGGAGAGAGTTTTAATTTGGCAAGTGTATCAGAAAAAAATAACAGTCATGTTTAATCCTACCGCTTGTCAATTTACCGTATTTATGTAGTTTTAGTAGTTTTCACTGAGTAGCTTTTTCATCATTAATCCTATAGTTTGTTTTTCTTCGTGGGTCATTATTCATGTTTCTTTTTTTTTTTAAGTAACAGATCAAGCTACGATTTAGTTTTTGGATTATAGCTTTTCTCAGTTGCTTTGTTGCATTTCTCAGATCAGAAATGAATTTCTCAAAACTACTTGTTCAATCTTCAATATCTTTGTGCTACTTGTGCACATCCAAAAATGTTTCTCGTTGCTTTGAAGAAGTTGCAAATGCTTTGGAACAACAATGCAAATGATTATGTGCAATTATGTGCTGTTTTCAGAACTCTCAATTGCTGAAGTCTTGTTGATCAAAATGTATAACAATGGGTCTCTGTGGAATATTGACTCACACCCCACAATATTTTGTCAGCAGTTGATCATATAAGACTTTGAATGCAAAATGATAGAACAAAATTGTTAGATGTCACGCATATTTCTACACATTTCAATTCAATGTTTTTCTCCCCAGGTGAATGTTGGCTTTTTCTCACTAGGAAACGTGTGAAGCAGTCGGTCATCCAATGATCATCCAGTTTTTTGACAACACTCACATCAAGTGAAGGTATTTTTTTTCTGATGAGGATAAGAATTTGTAGCCCTTAAAATGTAATAAGACCGCATTGTAATTTGACAGCATTGCAGAACAATTTTCCCTAAGATTGACCCATGTTCATATTTCTACTTATTTTTATTTGTTTTCTTTATGCTATGCAGTGCTCTTTTTCTCTCTGTTTCACAATGATTTGGTTTGTTAACAAATTACAGTGCAAACAGTAAAAGGAAATTTAGAATCTCACAGAGTCGCACAGTCAATATTCCACATACACATAAGTGTTGCTTTCAATTTAGAATACTTAACTTGTCATCGAAACTTAGGCGGCAGTTTACATCAGATCATGCTCCCAGACTACACTCTAATATTGACAACACGACTCGGAAACTGGACAATGACTCAAATATTTTCCAACGGCACTGAGATGTTCAATGCCACAAATATTTATTTTTGTGCAATGTACTTCGTTGGCTTTTGCAGGGGAATTGTTTTGAGGAATGCATTTACTGTTTTAACAATTCTGATCTGAAAAATAGAAATGTACCAAAGTGAATGAAAAAAAGCTGCATCCACTTCACACTTGTGTTGACTCTACAAATACTGGGACAAATGTTCCTGATTATACACATAAGAAGCACAAATGTGTAGCCCTTCCATACAGATGCCTCTTGACTATAATCTGCTGTGGTCCAGGAACATTCCAGAAGCCTGGAACACAGCCCATGGTGCTCAGCATCCTCTCTAATAAACGTTTCAACGATGCTGTAGGCCAGAGTCCAAGTATGGGGCCACTGGGGGGGGGTTAAGCAATAAATTTTTCGTGACTGCGAATGCTCTGCCAGTCCTGGTTACCAACCTGCATAGTCATTTCACACATGTTCCGTGTTACATTGCACTGACACCCATTCCCCACATCAATTCAAACCAGGCCAGCTCATGAAGACAGATGCATTGGTCGAAGTCTCATATACTGGTACAAAATGTTGCCTTGTTAAGTGAAAATACTGCGCATATAGGTCTATAAACAAAATCTAGATCTAACAAAAATAGATCCTGTGATCTACATTGTAAAATTATAGTATTTTCTAAAGGAGACTGGTGGCCATGAAGATAAACAACATGGAAAATATGCAGATACATAGTTTGCTTCAGCCACTGTCCATAGCAGTACACAACTTATTTATGCAACCTATTATTTTGTTAGTCACTCGTGGTTGTTTTTCCCAACGTATCTTTGAGACTTGTGCACACTTACATGGAAGTGCATAGGAAGTTCAAATAAGGTAAACTATGCTTATCCTAGGTCTGCTATTAAGCCCTTTTGTTAATTTCAACACTCAACACGACCAAGTTCAAAACAATGGATTGAGATAAAACAAATTAAGTACACGGTAAAGTTGCAAGTGTTTGATTAAGCCACTGCCTGCATGTGTGCACGAAAGAAAGGAATACAAAATAAGAAGTCAGGGCGCAACACTAGCATTGGGGTGGTAATGCGGAGCTGTCAGCGTCAAATATGTTGTCTGTCCCCCTTCAGCCCTCCAAACATACACCCCTAAGCAATTTATTTAGGTTTATTTTATTTATTTATTGAATTTTTAAGATCGCAACTCAGTGTTGGGCGATCAAGGCCTAGTTATGCTAAAAATTCCTCGCAGTGTTATATTTTTAGGGGAGAGTTTTTATCAAATTAAAATTTCGCTAGCTTCATAGTACGCCTTCAGAATGAACCACGCTGATGTCTCTTCTGTGTGCGTCAGCGGGATTTTAGACTTGATAGATAGTTGTGATAGCCAATCAGATCATGAGTTGGTTACAGTGAGATCTTATGTTGAGGGTGTGAACATGTCCTGCGATTCGCTAATCACTTGTGAGAGGGCAGCGCTATGCAGAATCCAAAAATCCGTACTAGACAATCTTACCTGATGTTCGTTAGAAAATCTAAAATATATTCTTGCTTATTTAAGCCACAATGGCCGAAGGAGGGAAAAGTGTGGATTTGACCACAGATATACTTGCAAAGCCATTTTCAAGATGGTCCTTTCTAGAAAAGCTAACTCTCGTGAGCAGACCAACACCCAGTAGTGCATACGTGTGTGTTTGTATATTATTTATACAGTCGTGGTATCATAAATTATGGTATCATGAGGGGGATTTATTCCAAGTCGGACAAAGTAGGACTTCACTGCCTAGCTGCACAATGCACGGCCTTCCTCTGTCGCAACTAAGTAGCCATTCTGTTCCAATCCAATTCCTGTTTTTGTGTTTCTGTTGCAACTGTACCAGGTGTTTGTTTGTGATGGCAGAGAGGGGCGGAGTGAGCGCTTCAGTTACTCACACAGTCCGGAATAATCTTAGAGTGCCCATTGGTTCACCTCGACCATTCGGAGATACATGAAGTCAACTGATGTAAAAAACGTTTATAATTTTTTTTTTAATTTTGGGTGACAAATTTAGCAGCTGATGTTGGTAAAATGGCGTTCAAGTAGTAAAGCGGTGCGTTATTTGGGATGATAATGAAGTGTTTGCTTAAAAGTTGAGGGCACTGGACTAGCTGCTAGCGCTTCACAGTCGCCCATGGTAGCAAGCATTCTGGTTGAGTTTGACTGATCACACATTTCTTCGTAAATGTTATGTAAAATGAATAAATCCTAAATTTGGCACCGGCAGGCATCTCCAACACCAAAAGTCAGACACTAAATATTTCATCTATTAATGCATTCATTCTCTGAACAATACACTCACTTAAAGTCATGGACACATCACAACTTGTGAAATTTGAGTGACTGTTTCAATTCCTTTACACTCATTTTATTGAACATTTTGAATGCACTGTATTCAATTGGGATTAACCTTTCTGAACATAGACCGTAAGGCATCTATGCAATCTCCTTTTTCCTGCGACCCGAAATCAATAGTGCCCTGTTTCTTTCCTAATCTCCTACACATTTGTTTCACTGCTTACTTCACAGTTCACTTCCTCCTCTCCATTTTTAGCATGGTCTCCTTTATCTCTGAACACAACTGAAGCGGGCCATCTGCCCACACAACTGCAGTACCAAAGTCTACCTTTAAACAGAAGCGGGGCCTGAGGAGACATCTCTCAATATCTTTCATTAGCCACCCCCCTCCATTTACACATACTGCAGGGCTCTCTGGCAGTCCCCTTGGCCTCGATCTCCTTTGTGCTGTGATATGAATGCACTTTGAAGCCTAAAAAGTGTCTCTGTCCTTTTTGACATGAGCAGCCTGTGCCTGCCCTGTTCAGCCAGTAATTAGCCTGCTCTCCTAAGCAGTTGGGTACAAATTATACTCCACTCTCCCTTTTCCTCTCCCCCTCCTCAATGTTCATTCATTTATGGGCAAGGTCTGCAGCTCACCACTCCCTTTCCATCTGTCTCTCACTTCCTCAAACTTCTTTAAAAATAAGCGAGATTGATTCTTTACTATTTTGTGGGAATTAATGAATATTTCTGCCTTACTGTATTCCTCAGTCAGCATTGTTAGCATACCTTTACTTTTCAATCAAATGACTACGCAGGGACTTGTACATTCATGCAGCTCCACTTAGTAACCTTTTTAATTCTCCTAATTGATCATTTGAATTATGCGTAATACAATACAGATATATGTATGAAAATGATTTAACATTATAAACATTATTGCGTGCATTAGTGCAATTTAATGATAAATTTAATAATTAAAAATGTCTAAGTATAAGAAACAGGTTTTGCTTGTATTGGCAGTATTTGTATCTGTCATTTTCACACATTATTAGCCAATTTAAAGCGTTGAGAATATCCTCCTCTTCGACACTCGGTAGAAGGTAAATTTCAGTAAGCCTGTTTTGTAAAAATCGGATAACTAATAATGATTCAGTGCCGAAGTAAGTATCACCCACAAAGGTAAGTTGACATACAAATTCATTCCAGCTGATTGCTCTGCTTAGTCAGCTCTTGATTTTATATGCTGCGTCACCCATATGGCTTTTAGATCTTAGAAAAGAGTTTGGGAAGATGATGAAATATTCCTTTGTGAAGTTTTGAGGGATGTCGGCGTGGAAGGCGGCTGTGAGGCATCTGTATCATTTTAGATAATAATAGCACATTAAATATTTCATATTTTAGTAAAATAAATTAGCAAGTGAACATGAATTTGGTGTGGTGTTGTGTTGATATCAGCACACATAACATGCAATACCAACTTGAACAATATGGAGTTGGATAACTCAAGCAAGATTTCCTGAAACAGTAATTATGCAGATGTACAAATTTGGTCCCACAGCGATGATGATGATGATGATGAGGATGACAATGATGTTATCATAACACAAATAAAATCATAATAGTAATAATAAAATGCGCACCCTACATTCTGCCTGCCTAGTCACATAGATTCTGTTCAGGTTCTGATGATGATGACACAGGTGCAGAGGCAGGAGATGAATTGCAGATTATGATACTGAGCAATCTGTTGTTTACCGAAAGTAGCAGGTATTGCTGTAGCTTGAGGGAACACTTCCTAATCAGGTCCAGAATCCGGATGCTAAGTTCAGGTAGGAACCAGGATTTGAGACGTCTACTGACAAGGAGGAGACGAGAAAGTTTGGCAAAGGTAAAATAGAGATATTCTTAATGATTGGCTGCAACAAACTCAACATTTTGTTGACGATCTGGCAACGTAGTGTCAGCCAAGTCGTGCTCAAGACATCTGCTAACGGCTGTAATGATGTGCAGCTTCTGATTGACTCCAACATGCCTGTGTCCAAACGTGCAATTAAGCACATACTGTATACACATACACACACGCACAAGGAAAAAAGTGCAGACCTCAGGATGATGAAAGAGCAGACCTGACAGCTTCCTTCTTTTAAATACTGCCTAACCAGCGTACGACAACATTGGAAATAAGAACAAATGGGAAATTTCAAACTGCTGACGTGTCTTTCCATTTTCCATGGCTAGTGTCTGTGTTATCTGACCATTCAGATCGCTGCATTCTTAAGTATTGAGGGCTGAGCACCTCCACCAAAACACACCACCTGATGAAGAAGGGGCCTGATCCTGTTGAAGTCCATCACTTTCTGTCTGGTTTTAGAGGTGATCAGGTAGTTTCTCCTGTAATATATCCCAAATTCCTCCCCCAGGCTACTGCCCATACTCTAGAGCAGGCGTGGGCAAACTACGGCCCCGGGGCCTCATGTGGCCCGTTAAGCATTTTAATCCGTCCCACCGAACTTGAAAAAAATTAAATGAATAAACCTTGTTCATGTTTTATTTTCTAATACTGTGGTTTTTCAAAGACATATATATTGTTGTCATGCTTTTGTCACTTGCATTTAAAATTAAATGTATTTTTTTTCTCCTATGAGGTGAGGTTACCAAAACACTCCATCCATCTGCCCTAGGTCCGGCCCCTCTGTCAAATTTTAGAATCCATTGTGGCCCGCCAATCAAAAGGTTTGCCCACCCCTGCTCTAGACTGTGACAAATGGGGAGTGATATTTACTTGAAAAATCCTAGTAAAATTATTTCACTCTGAAATTCTAAGTACATTTTACAAGTTTATTAAATTTAAAAAGTCACTCCAAGGTCAAACCCACTTTATGATTTGTATACATATTTCAAACACCAAGGAGCTAAATGCGCTAGCGGATCAAACCCATCTCCTCAACTTTGGGAGAGGGCCACTCTCACCAGTCCGTTAGTATACTATTGGTGTCAGGTGCAAACCGGAACCCTACCTCCAAAGCGGTGTTTGGCCTCCTTTTGGAGGCAACAGCAATATATTCAACCCAAATCA
Organism: Idiotropiscis lumnitzeri; assembly: GCF_059441095.1. Classification (NCBI taxonomy): domain Eukaryota; kingdom Metazoa; phylum Chordata; class Actinopteri; order Syngnathiformes; family Syngnathidae; genus Idiotropiscis; species Idiotropiscis lumnitzeri. The sequence continues at coordinate 17,592,203 of NC_142399.1, read as the reverse complement.
CAGAGCCGAAGCTCAGTCGTAGAGCAGTCGTCTCCAAACCTGGAAGTTGTCGGTTCAGTCCTCAAGCAACCTTGTGTATGGAATGAGCTTTGTGAGAATTCAGAAACTAACTTCGCCTGAGTGGCTTTTTCTAATTCAATAAACTAGTGAAATTTATCCAAAAACTTTTCTCAGAAGATGTACTTCGAATGTCTCAGTGAAAGAACTTTACTAGATTTTTTTCAAATAAATATCACTCTCCATTTTTTACAGTGCGCGCGGCCAACAATCACAGTTGTCATCTGAGTACTTCTGCACGTGGCAGAGCTCACACTCATACTGGAAGTCAAATGATTAAAGTGTGAACAGGACATTCTGCAATATATTTTTGTTGGCATGTCCTACAGAGAAGCTGACCACATGCACCAAGGCTTGCACGGAGAGAAGCCAGTATTAGGACGTGGCGAGTGTGTGGGGGTGTGTTTGTGTGTGTGAGTGTTTGTTTGGATAATGCTCAAGCATTTTAGGAAGTCTTCAGGTGCAGTGAGTACATTTTTTCTTAAAATAAATTATTTTGATGTACTGATAAGGTGGTTGTTACATTTGTTGATTGAAGAATGGTATCCAGAGAATTGGCTTATTATATTTAATAATGTATCAAGGCCAATGTTCAATTTGCTGTAATATTTTACCATTCACGCAGAGATCAGAAGGCACAGTGTTGAATTGGGAAAGGTAATCAATAGTCACATTCCATAATCAAATACTGTATACGTGAAGGTAGATCAGGATTTTGTCCCGACATCCACACCAAAATCAATAGCTTACACTGTAAATATGTTAATGCGATTAAAAGCATTTTTTTTTTGCACCACACTGGAGAGGCATGGCAAGTACTCCTGTAGCACTCAGCTCCCGCTTCACCTCCTATACATCACCCTTTTCCTTCCCTCTGATCTCAACCAATCTCTTTTAACCAGTTCACCTGCTCCGTGTTTGTCCATGAAGAGCGCTTGTGTGTTTAGACACAGAAATTAAATGTTGTTTGTGTGTGTGGTTGCGTCTGTTTCTATGAGACAAAATGTTTTGTTTTGTTATTTTATTAAAAAAAATAAAAAAGGGACATGCACAGTGTGTTCTCGCAAAACTCATCTCGACTGGGTGACAAATCACCTTTCGACACAACACAAACTCAGAACATGAGTCCTATCCTAAATCTTTTAAATTAACATAAATTTATCTTTATTAGCGCTATATCAGCGTTAACAATGGGTGCAGTAGCATCTCTAATTACACAAGCAAGGGCTGATATAAGAGAGTTGAATTACTGATCACCAGGGATAAAACGGAATTTTAATTCAAAGCAATTTAGCACACTCTGATGGAGACTGCAAAATAACTGGATAAATAAAGGCAAAGCGAAAGAATTTCAGATCTAAAAGCACCATGTGAAATCAAAATGCTTCTGAGTTTGGCAGGCACGCAGCATTCAAAGCTTTTTGCTGTAATGACCGACACTATTACAAGCATTAGCCCAATTCCCTTACGAATGCAGTACTCTGTTGTGAGATGGGTCAGAAACATGCACACGCTTGTTTCAGGTTCGGTTGGGTGCTGTGGTGAAGCTGGTGTATTTGTAGGTTGCCGACTGAGGAGAGGCAAGAGGGCAAAAGGGACGTGCTGGCATAATGCATTTACTAATAACTGTTTATTATTGTTGGTTCCCCAGGGGGAGCACTTTATGGAAATGTCTGCATATGAAGGGCAGAGGTGCGAGAAGGCCACTGGGAAAATTAGTGTTTTAGATTCCCACAGTGTCCTAGCAGCTGCTTGTGAAGTGTCACCCTGACAACTCTGATCGTACATGTGTTTGTTTATGCGCACACAAAACTAAAACATAAAGGTGCCATATGCAAAAAGGAAAAAAATGCATTACTTTTCAAACATTTTAATTTAATTTGTGGGTATTTTTTCATATGAATGTTATACTTTACGCTGTGAATCAGGTTATATATCCACACTTCACACTTTGGGAGAAGGTGTAATGCTATCTCATTAACACACGCACACATATGCAGCACACAACTGCACCGTCTCATACTTTGGCAAGGTGTGATCTTGCACTTGCTTGCATACATTAATTAGAGACTTTGCTTCTAATAACACGGAATGACAACTGTGGCGCATTAATAAACTGACTGTTCCAATGACATGCCAAACACACTCTCATTTTGCATATCTTAACACTGTCTTGACCATACAGACAAACTCACAACACATACAGTAATTTATCCGTGTTCTGACCGTGTGTACTGTTGCTCTGTCAAATAAGTTCGGGCAATGTAATTTCCAGTTAGTCATTCATTTACCACACTCTCTGGAGAAATTACTTTGCACAAAGTGTTCGTCGGCATAACATGCCGTGCACAGCACTGCCAGTCATCTGATTCATTGATGATTACTCAGTGAAACTTAAAATTATTGTTCTTCATTGATATACAGGCAATGAAAAATGGATGAGTGCTGCGTTAACTGTCTTGGAATATATATGTATATATATATATATATATATACATGTGTGCGTGTATTTCAGTCCATTTCAGCTGTTTGCTTTAATAAAAAAAAAACATGAGAATGCACTCAACTCAGTAAATGTATTTAAATACCAAAACAAGATTTTGAATCAGGTTCTGATGAATCAAAATTCTTCACTTGGATCCAAAGTTGCATTAGATGTCCAGCAACTGGTCACTTAAAAATGTTGCAACAATTATCTGCATCATCTGCACAACTGTCATCGTAGGTAACTGCACCACTGATCACTATATCTCTGTTCTCATGACTCTCCAAATTGTTGAAGAGCTGTCATTGGCTGATACTACCGCACAAATTGTACATTACGGAAAGAAGTCTTTGTTTATTGTTGTGTTTTATATTCTTAGCCAATAAAAGTGACTCTGATTCTGATTTCAGCAGCCATTGCTTTTTTACGTATAGCAATATTCAACATTAGTATTATTGTCAAGGTTTTATTTTTAGTGTTCATCTGCATTATTGTTATTTTATGTCACATGTTCTGTAAAGCACTTGGTTAATGCTGCAGCTGTAGTGAAAGTGCTGTATAAAGACGTGTCGTATTGTATAACTTATAAAAGGTTGGAAAATGTCTCTCAACATGTTACATTGCATTTGAACCACTTCTTGTCATCCATAAATACTTTATGATATGCCTATATGAGGAATTGTTCTAGTCACACTGTAACTGGGTTTTCTGTTTAAGGCCATTCCTGCTGACTGCATCATTACCTTGATTTTCAGCGAATGTTAATAAATCATTGGACAAGAGACATGTCAATCATGATAAAAGCACAACTGATAAATCATGATGTCACGTGTCTTCAAGCCATTACATGTAGTTGCAAGGATTTTGATTGGGACCAGTTTCTTCCTTGCAGGGTGATTATTTTTTTCATGAAGACAAAAATGATATTGAGAAAAGAAAATTTCAAACACAAACTTTTTGGTGTTGCCTTTTTAACTGAACGTGTATCAGAACACATTTGAAAGACCACATATTCTTCCCCAAACACATTTACATTACATGCAGGATATTGGATGAAGAGATATTAAAAATATGGAAATTTGTTTATTTATACATTTGTAGTATTGCGACATTGCTGCAAAATTCAAGCACCAACACCTTCCTCATCTTCCCAACCTTTGTTAATAAAAATACATTCTCAAACTCTAATTTGGGTTGGACAGTGAAATTAAAGCTAAGCCGGTGTTGCTGATCATCACAAAAGATTCCCTGCTCAGAGGACCTTCCAATTTACTGAGAAGGCAGCAAAACTTGATGATGATGTAGAGGAACACATATCAGAATGCGTGGATCTCATAAAATGCGGAGCCCGCAGTGAAAAAGTGGACAAGCTTGAGCATCAGATAGTTCATAGAAGAAGATGGACTACCCTATTTAAATAATGAGAAGGGTAGAGCATGGACAGGCCGATGACTGCATGTCTGCAGATATGAAAAGAGGACCCGAAACTGGACAGACACAGGTGATATTCTCTAACAAAATTGAATTATCGACATACAGCTCCTTTGTTATATAGGTGGCACTGAACCTAGAGTGGAACAGAGGGAAGTTTCAGAGGCCATACCTGATTATTTCATTATAGATGTGGGGAGGAGTAAGGCTTTTAGGACAGTGGCTGGATGTTTGGCAGTGTTTTAGGTGGGGTGTTTATTATTGCTGACAATTGGAATGAGAGGAGCTTCTCTATTGTGAATTTCCATGCCACAACAAATGAGGGCAACATTGGTTCCGGAGACAGCAGTTCATTTGCATTTCAAAGAGAAAAAACATTCCTTTGAGGACAATGATGTCAAAATTGTGGACAGCAACGACCGATGGTTTGAGAGAGGAGTGAAGGAAGTCATCTCTGGTGTGTCATACTAGAAAGGCCTTCTCTAAACAGGGGAGGAGGTTTGCGCCATCACCTGTCATCATCTTACAACAACATCCTGACATGCATTCCCCAAAGATTGTCATACAACATGGGGAAAGCATCCACTAATGAGCCATTTGCCACCAGGCAGGTGAATGACCAGTCATTATGCAAGATGGTCATTCACACCTGACAACAACAACAACACTCATGTGACCAGCATCAAGCGACACACCCTCTAGAGATACTGTACAAATATAGAGAGATAAGATTTTGAACTGAAAATGCCTTTTGAATGAATGGTGGAAATATTCAACAAAGCTCGAAGAAAATATATCCTGTTAAAATTATACAAATTTAAACAACTTTCAATTTTCTTTGGTTTTATTCCTTTTTTCCCCCCAAAGCTTCTTTCTTGACATCTTTTCTTGGCAACAAGTTCGTTTATGTTTGGGGTAAGTTTTGGTGTTAAAAAAAAAATGTTGGTCAGTTTTACACTATTCGTCAAACGGTTATGTGGGCCAGAAATGGTACTGTATGATCTACTCTAAATAATACACAGAAAATAGTTATTAGTAGAAATACAATGTCTAAGAGGCTCAGCTAAAACTTAAAAACTAAAATTTTTAATTTTTTTTTTTTAGACCAGTTTCAAAAATACATTTCGGGACACATAATTCCATCTATGACCATTGTTATTGGTAAATGATAGAATAAATATAGAAACATTAACACCTAAAAAAATTAAGTCTCCAATGAAACTAACCTCACAAGCATGTTTTTGAAATGTGGGAGAAGCAAAATTACTCAGGAAAAAGACACGCAAGCGTGGTGAGAACATGTAAGACCTGCAATCAAACATCTAACCTCAGAACTGGACGATGTGCTTCACAGTTGGACATGTGCCATCAATGCGATATAAAAACTGTAGCGTTTGCAAACCTTGGATTACAAATATGATGATGTTTTGTCACCAAGTATTTAATAATAATGACAATTCTATGATGGTGCCGTGTTTCACAAGGGTTCAGTTCCCACTCATTGATGGTGCGAAAAGGCATCTGTCTGCAGCACCCTGTATGTGACTTGTGGTTGACTGGTGACTGGAGCTTTCCTGAATTCATCTAAGCTTTCTGAGACTAAACAGGAAAAATAGTATAGAGAATGGCTCTATTGGAATAGAGCACTGACAATGCATGTTATCTGCCTGAAATGGAAAAGTTGCAACTTTTGTGGCCAACAGAACATAGCTGGCAGAACATTAAGGTCATACACTTCACTGGGGGAATAGCTATACTGTTGAAAAAAAAAAGTATCATGCCAGGTCATTTTTGCAGAGTGTGTGTTTATGTCCAAGTCTATGTGTCTGTGTGCGTGTGTTCTTTTTTTAATGACAAGGCTAGATGATCCTGTGTTGACTTTAATGTGAATCACTGGGAGAGCCTATTTTCCTCATTCTTCAGAGAAAGCAGGAGGCCAAACCCCACTGGTTTTGGCAGGAGGTTGTGTTTGTCTGCTGTGTTTTTCTACAGCCTGTCTGCCTGTGCCTTTTGCGGTTAGGATGAGTAAATCATTATCCAGCAGGGCCCAGCCAGAACAGTCTGGACGCACCAGACAGTACGTACACTTAAAGCCCACAAAATTAGGTACACCTGCTCATCTAAGATTTAATAAATTGTTTGAGAACTCTTTTAATATGGTGCAATATAATTTAACTATTCTATTCTTTAATAAACTTTCATCATAGCTCATTCGTGAATGACTGCATTCATGCTACTTGATATCGCGAGCAATGGGTGCAAACCTTGCTTCAACAAAACCATCACTTTTTAGCCCCCAAAAAGTTGGAGTCATTACCATAGCTTCATTAAAGACACAAAAGCATTTTCAACACTTTATAGTGGTCAATAATATGTAAAAATAACAAACATACAATAACACACATATTTGGAGACTGACCAATAAAAGTAATTTGTGAAAAAATATCAAAGAAACTAAATCTTGATTGAGGACGTGATATCACACTAGTGATAAGTATCTTAGAAGTAAGTAAGTGATGTTAGATTTAGCTGACAATCTAAGTGTCTCCAGATGTCGGTGAAAATCGTGGAACTCAGAGTTCAAAGCAAACATGGTGAAGTAGCATTTAGTTTTTATGCTGTACATAAACAGGCAAAGTTGCCAACAGAAGTAAAATCAGCCCCAAGTGTGAATATTTTTAAGTACCGGATAAAAACTGTTCTTCTTTCTCATACTTTTGACTCAGCTCTTTCAAAAACATTTTTAAAATCGTTTTTCATGATTACCCCCTTGACGATAAGTGGATAATAAATGGATGTATTCTTACGCTGTGCATTATTTGAGGAATTTTACTAAGCTGCCCTTTTTTTATATACATCAATTTAAATGTAGTTTTAATCACAAAGCATATTGAGTAAATTGTGTATGAAATATTTGCGCTAATGTATAATAATAATAGTAATAATAGAGACAGCATCGGGCGTGGGTTCAATCCCGGCTCCGGCCATCCTGTATGGAGTTTGCAAGTTCTCCCCGTGCATGCGTGGGTTTCCTCCGGGTACTCCGGTCTCCTCCCACAATCCAACAACATGCATGGCAGGTTGAATGAACACTCTAAATTGCCCCTAGGTATGAGTGTGAGTGCGGATGGTTGTTCGTCTCTCTGTGCCCCGCAATTGGCTGGCAACCAGTTCAGGGTGTCCCCCGCCTACTGCCCTAAGATAGATAGGGATAGGCTCCAGCACCCCCGCGACCCGAGTGAGGAGAAGCGGTATAGATAGATGGATGGATGGATAATAATAATAATAATAATAATAATAATCTGGAAAGCTACCTTGCCTTGCCCTTGACTCGTTTCATCCCCACTGAAAATATTTCCTAAATACAAACATAACTAGAATGCTACTCAGTCAAGTCGAGGCTTCTGTCAAGGACAAACAGCCGCATTAGGTTCAACATAAAGCTTTTGTCCTTCACAGAGACCCACTTCCCACATATGCCCAATTATTGGTCTGAAAATGTTGACATTTCTTTCGTCCAAAATAGTAATTTAGTAAAGCAAAAAAGAAAAGTTGGACCCACACCTTTTTCTGGACCAACATGTAATGAGTTCTTGCATGTCTTATATCCCTAAAATGTGAATCTGACTCTATGTGAAGCAATACCAAAATTGCAAGTGATTCATTTTCGTCCTCGTTTCTTTCTTGTTTGGTCATCCTTGAGAGTAGAAGAAAAGTGTAGCCAGTTCTTTTTTTGTTCACTGTGCACTGAGGCCAGTCGTTATCCTGTCACTATCAGTACCCTGAGTCATGGCAATGAAGAGACTGTTGTCAATTAAAGTAGCATAATTGTATTTTTTTGCACTGTGGGAGAAAGCTTGGTAACTCTCACAAGCTGACTGAATCTGAAAAATTCAGACAGATTCAAAATGTACTTGCTGTAAAGCAGAAGTGTAAACTACTGTGCCCAAAGCATAACCAATGTATCATAATGTATCATAATCACATCCCCTTTAACAACCATGTGACAACTATATGGGGAGGATAAATTTCATAAAAATGTCCAAAAACATTACGTTAGTTACACTACAAATAAGTTATGTAGATCAATCAAACAAAGAAGACATACCTTTGAGAAGGTGAGGAAGAAGAGAACTGGTGAAGTCAGGCAGGCAGCTGGTTTGAACTGTAATTAATGAACAAGTTTCTCATGATTAACTTTTATTAAGCGATACTCTTGAGCCCTTGAGTAGACAGGTAATAGGAGAGGCCTGGAGAGAAGGAGAGAGGGATGGAGAGCAGGAAGGACGAGGAGGGAGACTCTCGACCCCATTATTTCTCCTCAGTCGCTCGTAAAAACAGCATCCCGTAAACTCATAAAATCCTTTCCCACTGTAACTGGGCCCTTAAGATGCAGCTTGGTGAATTAGAAGGGCACGCAATGTTCAGCAAAGGACACCTTCTTTTGGAAAGACCATTATGCATGGACATTATTATTTCTCCTGAATAGTAATTCGGTGGTATCATGAATGACTGATGATGACTTGTGAATGTGCAGAGGTTAGAAAAGCTAACTCAAAATGTATTGTGCTGTTAAAAAGAATATCAGAATCAGAAATCCCTTTATTGTCATTGTACTCAAGTGTGCAACGAGATTAGAGAGCTCCCCGATCCAGTGCAATACAACAATAATTCAGATAATATATAAATTAGATAAATAAGACAATAATTAGTGCAATGGAAAATAATACTGAATAGGATATATAAAAACACATCACGTTGCTGTTCTGGTAAGGTAAGGATGGTCGTGTGTGTGTGTGAGAGTTTAGAATGGAGATGGCTCTTGGAAAGATATCTTGATATCTGAATCCTGCATGTCTGTGCTTCAGTTGTTGAAAAAAAAGTTTTTTGTTATCTTTTATAATGCAAATATTTCGCCCTAAGTGCAACACTTTGAACCTACAACCTTTGACTGTAAGGCAGATGTGTTATCCACATGTCCTTCGAATATAGAGCCTATTTCATCAAATATAATAAACAAATGCAGCCTTCTATATGTCTGTGGCGTCAGCATCTACATCTTCAGATAAAAAGCCAGGCTGGTCTCTGAGTATAATCATTTCATAAGGCAAACAGCCTCTTAAGCGGATGCATCATAAAGGAGCATTAGCCATTAGCCATAAAGGCTTATCCAAGCCGCTCTGCCTTCCCAAGTATGCCTGCAAGCATTTGTTATTAAAATGACACTTGTACTTCAATACCGCTCAGGATCACCATCTATAAATTACTTGATGCACTTTGGATGAGAAAAGAGAGCTATAAAATGCAGTGCTAGGATATGTTCCTCCCTGTAATAACAAGAAATACAAACACAGTAATTACAATACAAGGCTGAGCGTGTAACTAAAGAGATGCTAAATAAAAACTTTGCTAATTGTGGATTGAAAAAAGCCACTTAGTAAAGCAGTGTTGGGGGAACTCGCCTCATGAAGTCCAGTTTTTCTTGCCATGAAAGTGATTTTTTTTTAATCATGGAACAATATCATCCTCCATTGTGAATTAAGTTTCGGTCACAAATCGAGGGTGATCGTATGCAAGGATGGAGAAACTCATTCGCATGTGGGATGTGTTTCTGGAGGTGAATCGGCAATCAGATTGGCTGAAACAAGAACCCGTGATTTCACTAGTATATGTGTGGTCGACGCCTGTGTTCGATGTTCTGATGCCGTTGGACGAAATAATATGTACATGGCACCACATGGAAGGTGAAATCTGACTGTTAAATGAATTCTTTCCACTTCATTTAAAGATGCACAACACAGGATTCTGCCCAAAAATAGCATTGCAATAACCTTTTCATTTGACCAGTTCTGATTCACACGTCTTATAATTAGCAGATTAACACTTTAGCTGTTCACAATGGGTATTCTTGCCAGCTTCTGGAAAATAATTTTCAAACTGGAATCGAGTGCGCATTTCCCGCGCTCTTTCTGCGGATGTGACATCATTCGTGTTCTTGTCGTAGTATCACAGAGTCGCGACCGGAGATTTGAGCAGTGGAGAGGACTGCGGTCGGACTTGGGTTTGAAAACCAACACAAAAATGTTGTTTTTTTCCACTTCAAAGGTAAAAAGTGTTGATTATTGACATTTAGAACGTGCATCGTGCAAGTGCAGAAAGGAGTGTGCAATTTCATTTTCCGGCCGCAGGAGGCAGTACTGATTAGAAACTCATGATCCTGCGGAGTACAGCTTGTAAATAGAGGTCTGTGCTTTGGATAGAGTTTGTGCCTGCAGACTAGGCTTTGAAGGCGGATATTGATAATTGAGATATCAATTTATTGCAGGTACTTAAAGAAATATACCTATTTATTGCACAAGTAAAGACATTTTTTTTTAATTGAGCCGACTCAATCAATTCTTACCTAAATAATTGTAATTAATTCACTGGTCGAATCCAGATAAAAGCATTCGATTCCAGAAGAAAATGCACGCATATTGCACACGTGATACCAATATTTTTTTAGATATATTGTACATCCCTAAACATATTAAATATAAATGTAAGACAAAATGCTTTTCAACTCTAATCAAGAGTGATCAGAAAAAACAACAACAATAAATTTGCCCTTATAATGAATATTCTTTTGTATTTCTTGCTATCAAATTGTTGGATTGTGTGGACGTGATTGAAACATAATTAAAAGGTCAAAATGGAAATGAGGGCGATCTTCTATTTTGGGTTCATAATTTTATATTGCCACATTAGTTCAGTTAGATGACCCAGCCAAAAACTTCTTTCATGGAATAAATAATTGCATTACCAAACCAACACTCACGTTAGAGTGGTCCTGTCTCACCTATGTGCATGAACTGATGAAGGCTCATCTAAAAGAGCAGTAAGCCCCACAAAGATAACCAGAATAGTGCAGTTTTCAAATGGATTCTATGCCCTGATAAAGGATTTACATGGATGAATCAGTAAATTCACAGGCATCCATCCTAACAATGTAACGTGCGGCCTGCTAGACCAATAGCTATGTCGAAGATGGATGAACGGAGCCAGGTTGCCTGGAATATTAGCGCACAGAAGTCATCGTGGTACAGTTTGGAAAAAAGAAATACGTAGTCTCAGTTCATCCATCTTGTTAGCAAGATGCGTGTATATGCAAGGAAAATGCCGGTAAGCGGTTGCTTGTGTGGGCTCCTGCGTAACCCTGTGTCTGCAATTCCTTCTCTGCTTGCTGCCCTGCTTCAGTTTCATCCCCCTTGGGATGATGATCCACGGAGCGTCGGTGCTCCTGGCGATGACTCCGGCTATGTTAGGTGAGTTGATATAATCAGTTGTAAGACTTCGCTCGCTGTATAGTCCAATCAGTATTAATATTGGCCATCGCAGTGCTTGTTTTCAAAACCATGCTCACACAGATTGTACGTAAACCGACACACAAAGCACTCAAAAACAAAGCACTTAAACTAGCCACAGCTATAGTTTTTGTCCGATGACTATAGATAGATGGATAGATAGATAGATGATGGCAGTCGCAGGCGTGCTGGAACCTATCCCAGCTGTTTTTGGGTAGTTGGCAAGGTACACCCTGAACTGGTCGCCAGCCAATCGCCGGGCACACACAGACAACACATCCACGCTCGCAATCACACATTGGGACATTTAGAGTGTTCAATCAGCCCACCATGCATGTTTTTGGAGTGACAGAGGAAACCTGAGAACCTGGATAAAACTCACATTGACATGGGGAGAACACAGAAATATATTATTTAAATTGTATCATTCGCCAGTTGCCCTACATTTGATTGACGACCAGTGCAGGGTGTACCCTGCACTCTTGACGAAATTCAGCTGCGATTAGGCGCCGGCTCACCCACATATATACACAGTAAATTTCTTTGAGTATATTTTACTCGAAAAAGAATATATTTGGTCCTAATACGCAGATTAAAATTTGAGAGTAAAATATTCTGTATAAAATTCTCAGTAAATTTTACACTGAATACTGAGTAGACGTTGGCTGTATGGACATTGGGAGTTGAACGGTATCACAGAATATAGATTGTGTTTCTTTACGGGGAAGGAAAAGAACAAGATTGTGTTAACACTTGCATATAGAAGATGGTAATATGTGGGTGTGAATATCTTTGTGTCTCCCTGTCTGTGTGGTCCCATATTATGGTGCATATCACACTTTATGCATATTTTGTTACATGTCGACCTAGGATCAAATGGGATCAGGGACTAAGATAAAACCGAGGCAGCAACTTTTCAAATATTGCAAATGCAATCCCACAATTGTCAGAGTGTTTGGAAACGCATACTCGGTATCCTTGACCACCATGCCAAATCTGTTGTTTGCGAATATAATCAGGAAATCATCTAATGTAATTTCTACCTGGCATTGCTGGACTTTGACAATAGCCCGAATTGACTGAGCTCACATATTTCTGGGTATCTGTGAATGAAGTGAAAACACACAATAGGAGCTGTGGCCAGGTAGATGGATCAACTTCTAGCCTTCCCCGGGTCCATCTGACACCTCTGGAAATTGAAAACCGCGAGGGCCTTGTTCGCCGACGAATGGTCCTGCAGTGCAGGATACACACAAACGCACGTATGCGTCCCGGAATTTCCCATTCATGCAATATATATTTCCATGCAGCAGTGCAAAAGATATCTTGAATCATGAATCAAATCTAAATTAAATCTGAACATGCCACCTTGGTATGGTACCTCATACAGATTGTAGCGACTCAATGAAGAGTTCACTATGGGCCAACAACAGAGGGGTCGTTTAAAGGGAAAATTGGGGAGCAACTGCACTACACACACTACACAGTGACATGGTCCTTTTGTCACTTTCTGGGATACAAGTACAGTTGCATTTAAACTACCACTGAACCAGCAAATGTGGTTTTAAAGGGTTTTATTGAGCCATTAATGCCTCCGCTGTAATTATATTGTTGGTGTGGCATTGAAATTGTGCTGTTCTTTAAGCACTTAAGGACAGAAAGTGTTGCAGCACATTCACAGAAAGTCCCATTCAACCCACAACCTTTATATTCCACTCCCCCATTAAGGAGTGTTATTTAAATCAATTTGCTGTTTGCTGCAATAAAATCAATGGAGTAAGCCTTCAATCTTTATTCCAATAACGTACAGCCTATTAGCGTCAGAAGACTTCCACAATAACATCTGAGACCAGCTACAGGTTATCGCTTAGTGCCAAAGTCATTAATTGATTTAATTCTGATTCGATAATTTAATATATCACACATACAGCCAGCCATTTTTTTAGTAGAACAGGGGGGGGTGCATCGTATGAAGGTCGGCCACTTAATTCCAACTGCGCAAACAGCATTTTTTTTTTCATATCGTTTCAACTAAGTGGTTTCAAATGTGGCTGTAAATGTTTCTACTTACAGTATATTCACTTAAAAGGAATGACTCATCTGAAAGCACTGAGGCAAAGGGCAACATAAGCTATGCAAAGCAATATGTAATGTACTGCAAAATCCGGCACAGTGGACAATGTTCATGTTTTGTCTTTATCTACACAATGCAAAAAAAAATCATTTTTATTTTAAAGGTAATTCAATACTTCTCAAACCTCATTATGATTTAAAGTAATTTCAACACATCTGTTTTTGTCAGTTTTTATGTGGTCATGATCTTCCCTGGCTCCAAAAAGTATTTAGCCACTATTTAAGTTCATTTGTTGACTGCATATTTTAACCTGTATGAATTTTGCTACGGCCCCCTGCAAATGATTTATGCAAAAGATGATTTACTCAAAAAGATAGCCACGGCCTAAAACGGAATTAATACATACCTAGAGCTCATGAAAAAAAGACTTGAGGTTAAAGTGGAAATCTCATCTCATCAAGACATTTTCTACATTTCCCTGCATCTTGCATCTATTTTCCAAGTGATGAGTTTTGAGCCGATGAAATGCTGTCGGAGAGTTCGGCAGCGACCGGCCGCTTAATGTTGCTGCCATCCACTACGCTGAAGAAAACCCATATTAATGAATAAGGTACCGTGAAACCCTCGGAGAGGTCTAGAAGAAGGGAAAAAGAGAGATGGGAGGAGTGAAAATTGAGAAGGGGGGTTGACTTCATTCCGTATCAATTTTGGTGGTATTCCTTAGGGGACATGTTAATATTTTCTGAAAAGCAGTGCTTGCTTCCTGTCTCTTTATTTTTGTCACTCTCTCTTTGTGACCGAGTTCCTTGTTAGGGCTGCGGCCTCTTTGCTGCTAGAAAGAGGACTTAAAGATGAGGCCAAACAGCCCAAAATAATAAATAAATAAGTGTAATGTGGCAAAGACAAGATGTACACCTGCTCGTTCTCTCTCTGCAAGCTGGTTTCACCTTTCCGCTCCCCCCCCAACACACCCCACCACCCCTCGACCGAGTGACGCGTTTGATTCCGCCGCATTCATACATCAGTGCACCCGTGCAATGCTGACACCTCATCTCAGCCTGCCGACTTTGGCTACCGAGGCCCTCTTTTGCATAGTGCTGGGCCCCTCCCCCTTCTCCTCCCCACTTCTTCTCTGTCTCTTCTGTGTGACACCCTGCCCATCTTTAAAGAGGGAACGATAGATCAGGAACAGGAGCTCGGTTTGGGAAGAAAGTGGAGAGGAGATTGCTAGTGACATGAGTGTGTGTGTGCGTGCGTGCGCATATCTGTGTGTATGTGCTACGAGGAGTGCAATCTGGAAATCAAGCAACCAAAGAGAAGCTTTGCGCTAATTTATGCTATCTCTGTCCCTCATCTTTTCATTGGCTGCAAACTGTTATATTACATTGACATTCTATCCATTTTCGGCTTGATTCTTCTTTTTTTAGACTCACCCGAACGGCAAGCTTCGACCTTTAGCTTTCGCTGCCTGCACACACACACACACATCTGCACACGCACGCTCACCGTTTAAAAAAAAAACAGGGCTTAACTGTCATGACGCATTAATACTTTCACTCGTAACTCAGAAGTCACACTTGTCACAACATTAGGTACCCTCGCACATTCTATTTAGATCTAATACAAAAGTGGTGTCAAGATAAGCATGCGGAGTTATGATTGACACTGTCAGAGAGGTAACTCATTTTATTGCGAGTGTGGTTTTTAGTGATGCAGATCATAGAAATGTCTACAATATTTTACTGCTCTGAAGTAGCCAAACTGGGGAAGCATAATATTGGACACAGCTCTTAGTATAACAGGGCAGTTCAGCAACACTTAAAAAAAATACAACCTCAATAGTTGCAATTTATGATTAATAGTGAGCTTTAATATAAATACTTGCATTAGTACATAATACATGATGCATTTTTAAAGGAAAAAAAAATTTAGTTTTATTTGATCATGTGGATGCGCATCACAAAGTGCCTTAAACCTTTTAGAGCTGTTCAATTCTATTCGTTGACTTGTCCTAGTGTTAGTTTATTATGAGGAATCTGCTTTTCCTTTGCAGTGAAACCTTTAGGTGTCACATTTAGCAGCAGTTTGCACAATAATGGAAAGCCTTTGCTAAGTGTTGCTCAAGTTCAAAGATGTGGTGCAGGACATTCATTTACAACAAAGGCGGTGAATGTGACAACACTGAACTTTTTGTCCCTATTATAGTTGTAAAATTGATTGTTTTAATTGAATTTTCATGTAATCACAATACAAAAAAAAATATATAATAATAATTATTAATTGGACAGACAGCCTCGTCGCAGTCCACAGGACTAATTAGTTAGTGGAAAACAGACTATCATTTAGTCTCTGTCGTAGTAATCCAATACTTGGTGACTTGCTTAACTAATATTTTCTTCTTCATATATTTGTCTTTCATGTGCCTCTATAGATAGTAGATGGTAAAATCTTGAGGTCCAGAGGCATAAGTAGTGAGACTTTTAAAACGTTCTCCCTTGAATTTCCAACAGGATGAGAGCTTAGTTGCCTGTTAAAGGAGAAGTCAACCCAAAAAGGTTCTTTACAATAATAATAATAATAAAAAAATATAAAATAAATAATAATAATAATAATATAAAGTGCCTCCCCTCTAGTCTAAACACAACATTCTGATTAATATTTCATTTGAGGAATATGAATTAAGCAGCAAAATCCACCGGGGTCTCATACAACATATCATTGTTAACATCATTTTGGTTTTGACGTCCCCTTCAAATTAGGTCAAACCATATAAATTCATATACAGAATGAAATAATCTGGATCAAAAACTGAAAAAAATGTGCTTGCGGTTGTATATTATTTTTATATATTGCATATTGTTTAGTTGTATTCCTTGTAATTTTTTAATGATTGTTTTAAAAAAAAAAATCAACAAAATTATATTGAATAATATTTGTACACGTTCACGAGTACTTGCTAATTGTCAATGTCACGACATAAATGCAAAAACAACTGAGAAGCAGCATTCACCTCAATGACAGCTGGTAGGCGTGAGTGCGTTTTTACAGCTACAAACAGTGAAAAATAACAATTTTTAAGATTTTAATGAGATATACGTTATCACTCATCAGGCCCATTTTTTTCATGTTTAAAAATAATTGTTACCAGCATTGTGCAGTTGTCAGAAAAAGACATTTAGTATTCCATAGGGAGGAAGATTTTAGAGAGAAAAAAAAAGTACTGACAATAAGCAGTAATATAAAATATTGCTTAATTATTAATAGCAGCGGCGGGCACTTCATAATAAACTAATTATTACACAGCTGTGCATGTTTTGGTGAGATCTTGCTTCTCCTGCTGTCTTGTGTGCCAGTTATCTTATAGACATCAAGACTAATGTAACATATTGACACCTTTTCATGGGTGTGTAGCAAGTGCGGAAATGTGTCTGTTATAGGAAGGACGGCAGGAGAAAAAGATGGGAGTGTGAATGTCACTTTGAACTGTCACAGTGTTGCACCCCCATGTAACACACACACACGCACGCACGCACACACATCCTAATGAGAAAGATGGGAGGCGTGGGCTTCCGCTGTGCCAACCCAGGGGCCAAGGTGGGAGAGACACTTCTCCCCCTGCACCCACTGTAAACACACCAAAAGCCCTCAGACTGCGCCCCCACCAGCGCAGATGCACACACACAAACACACACTGAGGCTTCCCAAGGCTTGACAGGCTTAGATAAATCAGGCTCTCGACACTCCTCCGCCTTCCCCACCTCTCCATCCCTGCTGTCCCTCCCCTCACCACCTGGGGTGGGAGGAGAGCGTTAATTTTCTTCAGGCAGAAATGCAAGGGAGGGAACAAGTAAGGGAAAAGGGATCAATCTATGCAGATGTTAAAGTGCAGTATTCACCTCGACTTACAAACACCTCTTCGGGAAAGTGGGAATTTTGGAGATGGTAAGAAAGAGTCACAGAAAGTGTACATAATCATGACTCAGAATCAACTTTATTGTCCTTGTGAAATTGTCACAAACAATAAATACGTTGAAACCTGCCGAGTGGGTGATGACTGCGCTACATCCCCCCCATAGGTAAAGTCAAACTTTTGGATTCAATGTCAAAGTCAGTGTGTGTTGTATGCAGCGACACTTTATTGACATGAATTTGTACCACTTGTTTTTGAAGAATAATAAATAGAAGTGATGCATGAGATATTATCTACTCGATTGAAAATGTTATTGGTGCACCTGCTGACAGGGACACTAATGCTTCACCCCTGTCCTGAACTGGCTGCCTGTGCAGTTTATAATTATTTTCAAAGTTTAGTGTTTTCTACTCAGAGGCCAGATTGAAACACATGGCAAAAACCTTGCTGGTGGCCCCATGGAATGAGGTGCCGCTCCATATCAGGCTGAACCTAGTCTTAAAATCTGTTTTTTAATACAACTGGTCTCTTTGGGAGTTGAACACGTCTGACAAGCCCCCACCACCCCACTGGTTTATTGTTTCTTTTATTTGTTGTTATAATTTTATACTAGCGGTATCAGTATTTGTTTGTGTTTGTTTGTTTTTGGTCTTTTTTTACTTTGTGTAAATTTGAGGTCTGAAAAGAGCTGAAGTTTTCTCATGAGTGAAGAATCATCAGCTGGACTAAATCTAAACAACCATTTAGCTGAAAACTATTTCAGGTTTTTAATTTTTTTTGTACTGTCTGTGTGTCTGTTCCCCCCAAATTATACAAATCGAGCTCAAATTGCGCAATTTAAGTGTGATGAACAATTTGCCGTAGCCCCACCGCTGTTTGGTGGCCAAGTCTATCCAGCTAAACTTGCTTCTGGTGCTAATTATCCACTTGGTTGGACTCCGATGTCAAATACTGTGAGGTGAGGTGGAGTTAAAGGGGGCAAGAGGAAGGCCAGTGACTCAGATGGGGTCAAGGGAGTGCTTGGCTCCAGTGGTGTGATGTTCGTGCTTCGTTCATTTTCGATAATGGTGTGAGTGCCGATACTTTTCCAAGGCTGGACTTCTGTATTTTCTGCTTTTATTGAGTTTCCCAATAAAACCACACATGTTCACTGGTTGCTAGTGAGCAACTTAACGGGGAAAACAAAAGGCTTAGGCGGACACAAACAAAACCCATCTGTGTGTTTTGCACGATGCTTAAGACAATGGCTGAGATTTTTAATTGAAAGGGAGATGTGCCCCCCTCATGGCAAACCATCTGTTCAAAATTGATATCTGAATGACAGTTGCCCTCTTGTCTCCTCTGACGAGCAGGCGTGAGAGTTTGAAGCCCTATTTCATTTATTTCAGGTAATTGAAATGTGATGCACGCTTGTGGGTAGATAACGACGGAGGGAACTAATAAACAGCACGCTGTGTTTATTGTTTTAATCACACCGGATGCGTTATTATTTTACTCAAGAGATTAAAAACTTCAAACTCCTGTCACTTGCAAACGTGAAGAGTGATTTAAATTTAAATAACAAACGTGAAAGAAGAGAGAAAAGTCGCTTTGTTGTACAGGTGGAGGATGGCGGGATGAGGAGTGGCAGGAATATGTTCTTGGTTGGTCCAAGTACAGTATGGAACGACGGTGAGGATGAAAGAAAAAAAGAACTGCAAACAGATGGTCAAGGTTTGACGAGGATGAGCAAGCGAGAGAGACAGTGGGAGGGAGAAAGACTGACTCTCGGAATATGAACCCGAAAAAAAAATGCTTGCATTGTTGTTTTCATTATTTGGCTGCTGTCTATTTGTGGAAATTATTTTTGTGAAATAAGAAGGATGGATGGGAAAGGTTGAAGGTGAAAGAAAGAAAAGGTGGATGAAGAAGAGATAGAATGAAGTGAAATGAATAAAAAAGAGCAAGAATGGAGAAAAAAAGATGTGAAATTAATCTTTTGTGCCTAGCTTACACTGCTGCAGACATGTTCAGACAAAAGCCTAGACCTGGAGAAGCTGCCTGGGTGTGATTGATGAATAAAGTAAAGGTGTCAGAAGTGTATTATGTAAATTAGCCAAGGCAGGGCCCATTTCGGTGGCGAATGAAAGAGCGGGACAAACATGGGTGTGAAGGTGTGTGCGTGCGTGAGTGTGCATGTGTGTGAGAGAGAGAGCAGAGGAAGTAGAGTGTGTTCCATGGCCGGTCCAAACGTCCCCAAGCACCACAGCTGTGCCATCTTTCATCTCTCAAGACAACCTCAGACGGCAATCTCTTCCACGGTTGCTGGTTTAAACCTCAGCGCGTGGATGGACACAAAGATAAGAAGATGGACAGATGAAAGCGCCCGAATGACGATGGTCCATGAAAGAGAGGAAAAGACAGATGGGCATGGGAGGGGGCATGTTAATGAATACAAAGCTTCTGATTGACCAGGGTGGGATATTTCTCATCTCATGCATCTCCCTCCCTCTGACTGTCACTGTAGTAAATGTATACAGTTACATTTGTCACCACCATTCTATCTCCCAATGGGGAATACAGTTATTTCAGTCGGAGTCGTAAAGACTGCAATAAAGAGCCTGTCTGTCTGATTTCCAATGACAGTGTACAGGCTCTGGTCTGTTGTATGGAGGGGGCTGGTGGGGGTGTCGCTGATATTATGAACAGGAGCATGCTGAAAGTCTTTTGCTGTATAGGCTGTGATTTGCATTAGATATCAAGCTCTGTCATGTGGGAGAAAGTGAGTGAGAGGGACATCAATTCTGACAATGGGCATGTAGTTTTTTTTTTTTTTAGCACACCAAATATTACGCATTCTCACTGTGCATCCAAAAGGTATGTTTCAAGCATCCCTGCTAATGCAGCCCGGATCACTTTTAATAGCCTGACAAAAGCAATCTATCATGCATTCACCTACACAGAGCTACGTAAAACAGGTTAAGGGAAATTGATGACATCCTCAGCTTTAATTCTTAATTCGACTGGCATCTCCCAGTGAGTGAAACAGACAAAGATGTATAGGGTTACCCCTGTGCTGCCGATGCGCTAATTGCCGGTGGTTGTCATTTGCAGAAGCAAGCACTCAGAGGCTAACTAGAGTTGTACCCTTCTATTCTGAACCCCTTTCCATTGTGCGGCGGCCAGACAGGCTGCTGAGAAAGCTGTTTTCAACACAACGGCAGCACCTAGTTATTAACTCGTCCTTAAGTAAGCTGGGTTACTATTTATTAAGAGCCTGCAAAAAGAAGGCAAGGCCCACCCTGATAATAAATGAAAGAAGCAGCATGTAATTGAGATTTATCAGGCCACAGTCAGAAAAAAAAAGGAGTGGAAAATGGGGCAACGGGGCAGGGAGGACAAGGATGAGACGAGAAAGAAACTTGCATTGTCAAAACCTGTTCCGCTCTCATGCCTCTGTTTATTAATTTCGTCACCGAGGCAGAGCAATTTTCAGATCACTTCCACTACACTTCTTCTCATATTTACAGTGTAAGTATGAGTGACAGTGTGAAACATGTACCGTGTCCTACACTGCGGTAAATGGGAGAGGGTTACAATACTTACAGTTACATCTCGTGTGCCAATGTGTGTAAGTGACACCTTAACCTTTTGTAGGGCTATATGACGGATATACACATGAGAAGCCTGTCATGCCTAAATTCCAACCTAATAGTCTTGTACATTACCAGATTGTTTAACATTGTTAAGATTGAGAGACTCATGATTTTCTGAGTGTGTATTAATTCAGTCATACATTTATTATGTGTGTGTGTTTGTGAATGCAGAAGTCCTGTCTACAGTTGATGATAAATCTATACAGACATTTTTTAATATCTACTGTAATAATTCTTCCACAATCATTTCAGTGAAAATGTTTTTTTTTTCAGTTTCCACCCAATCCAATCAAAAATAGCATTTGCTAGATTTTTTTCATATTTGAAATTGGAAAATCTCGGTTAATATATTAGATGCGTGTATCTCAGATCAGATAGTAATTAGTTGCACATGTGAATTGTCAGATTGGGTTTTGTTCTCTTGAATGGAGCTTCTGTAATTTATTAACTGATTTCAGGTTGCAAATGTTAAAAACTTGGTGGAGGAGTGCACTCTGACCCTTTTTGTAAAATAAGCTCATCATTGTATGGTGTTTTACATATCTGTTTAAGTATTCATATATTCAAATATTTCTGTTTTCATTTTTTACTGCCACTGTGCAAAAATGTTTCACGTGATTGCTTTCCAACAGATTTTTCTGAAATTCATTTCGACTGTCTAACATGTGGTTTTGTGGGTCCTCTCTCCTGCTCTCCTCTGACTTCATCCAACATGGGGGTCAATAAAGTTATTTGCACTTCATCACTGATGGACAAGCGTTTTGCAGAACACAGATCACGGACTGATAAATGACGCAAGTGGGTGTACACCCATCAATGGAATCGTCACGAAACACGTTCGTCAGTGATGGACTGACGGATGCCAGATTTTCTGAGGGATCGATATATATATATATATATATATATATATATATATATATATATATATATATATATATATATATATACATACTTATGGCTGAATTAGACCACTTTCCACTTTCTAGCAATATGGCCAAATTACAATTTTAGCTGTACTTCACTAACAAAGGCTCTGCGAGGGCCTCAAAATGAACTTCTCTTTGCTTGTAATAAGTGATTTATTCGCCTACATGCTGGTTGTCATCAAAAATATGTCTTTATATATTTAAATAGGTGCTTTATATATCTAAATATATATATAAATTCATAATTATTTTTAATAATGTTCTAAGTGGGCGGTGAAGAGACTTTCGACTCAATTTGGATTTTATTAGTTGGTGTAACAAGTTATTAATTTTTTTTGTCTGGGTTAAAAGCAACTTTTAAAAACCAGTGAAAACAAAAGGCCGGATCAGTTTGGTATATTGCATTGTCTTGTAAGAATAAAACTGAAACTTCTATTTTGATATCTTAAATTTCAATATTTGTACATGTTCAACTAAATGCATAAATGAATCGACACATTTGGATTGTCTTTAAATCACATTTAGTCTTACTAATAGTAACTAGTTGAGAGCAAATATGTTTGGAGGTCATTTTTTTGTCGATAACATATTGCATTTTTATGTGTATACCCCGCAAAGCTCCACACAGAAAGTATCTTCTATCACACAGCACCTTTCTCTCTCATTTTTTCTGCCTCCAAGATACCGAAAGGCTGAGCAAAATCACAAGAACCTGCCCTGGTAATTTTTCAACCGTCTTGAAGAGTTACGGTTAACAAACCCTCTGAATCACGACGCCTACCCTCCCTCGCAGAACAGGTTCATAACATTAGTGTTAACTGTACCTTCTGTGTTTATTTTTGTTTCATTAAAAAAATAAATAAATAAAATTGGCCTTTTTAAAGTCTGAAAATATATAAATATAAAATACTGATTTAATCCCAAAATATATTCAGCATGTCGCCTATACTGTATGTTCATTTAAGTATCTTATCAGTTGAGCACTATTTTTCTTTCGACCATTTTTTTTGTCCTGCTCACTTGATGCCAGTTCAATCCCCTCCTCTCTTTCCTCTGTCTCACCATTTCTCATCTTCTCTCTCGCTAATTCTCTTTCTCATTTGCTTCCCTCTTTCTTCTTCCACATGCAGGAGCTGTCATTATATGGTGTCACATATCTGGTTTCTGCATGCATATGAGCCTCTGTCTCTTTCATGTTTCCCTAGCACTCATACATTACTTTGGAGAGACAATACCTCCTCCAGATAATGCCATAAATGAGCAAATTTACATACATATGCTTGTATATGCACCCGCAGTCTCTGTATTCGCTCTCAACACGCCACGATTTGTGTGCGTGCGTGCGCGCGCGTGCATGGGTGGGGGTGCGTGTGTGTGTGTGTGTGTGTGTGGGGAGGTGGCGCTCCAGTGGGACCATCATTAGAGTGGATCTAGACTAATGACACAGGAAACTGATTCACACTGTGAGAACTTCTGAGAAGAACCCCCCTCCTACCGAAACACATGCACTCACACACACTTGCACGCACTGGGGAAGTAGGATTAGATCTTTCCACAGCAAAATGGTATGACCAAATTATTTACTAATTTAACTGATCAGTAATCCTTATAATTTATCCTGGCAGCCATAGATGGAAGTCGTCCACACAAATAATTTACAAATTGTCCCTTCCCTCCCCTCCTCTCTCTCTCTCTCTCTTTCTTTCTCTCTGTCTCTCTCTCTCTCTCTTTTTCAATCACTTTTACACACACACACGCACACGCACACCCCCACACGCACGCACGCGCACACAGACATACTCTAACATACACACAGTCCATTAAGTGCTGTCAGAGGTGGGGTTGAATACAGAATACCTTGAAATTCAATGTTCCGCTACAGAACATCAACCCCTGAAAGTTTGAAGATCATTGTGAATTGGGGCTCCGAGAGGCCTTAAAATTGACATGGACTGATTTAGCCGAGTCACTGACAGTGGTTTACTCGCCTGACTTCCTTGCAGGCAGTGTGTGCTCAGTTCCCACTCAGTGATAGTCCGAATGTGAGTGTGACTGGTCTAAGTAGACTTACCTGTAAAATAATAAAAACAGTGGGGCCAAAGACTGAAAATATTTGGGTTTGATTTAAAAAGATGAATTTTATGAAAGAAATCAACAATTTCATGACAGGGTAGTGGCATCTGGATTGAATACAGAACAGCTAAATACCAAAGTAATGATAATTTCAATCTAAAATGGTTATAATAAGTGGTCAATCAAAAACTGCATCATTCATAGACAGATACTGATTGATACTACTTGCATCAACATTTTCTAATAAGCATTAATTCTTATTCACTTCAATGTAGATTCAGGGATATGTTTATCTTACAAAATAAATTACATGGTTTGAGTCTACAGTAAAAATAAAGGAAATGGCCCCACTGTTCCAATACGTATGTGCTGTGACTGACAGGCAACCAGTCGAACTTAGTTCACCTGTCAAACTAAAGTCAGATGGAATAGGCTCCATGTCCCTTTAAAATGAATGCGATAAGTAGTATAGAAAAGAGATGGCTTCTTTGAGAAATAGTATAGCGACGGACACAAGTGGTTTTGTTTTCAATATCTTGAAATTCCCATAAGGTTCTTGCTTTGATGTAAGATTGAACACTAAAAGTTGAAAGATCAGCGCTCTGAGGGAAATTTCAAATTCCAATGTGCCTCTAAACGAGGACAGGAAAAAGTCTCAAAAAGATTGCTGTGCTTATTTGACCTTAGGCCTGAGTTGGGTCTGTCATGTCATTAATTGATTCGGAATGAATATTGGACACATTTTTGGTACAAAATTCCATGATAGTTTACAAAGGACCAGCCATGTGTACATGGTTAAGATTGTGGCCTGTGAAAATTCCATGTCGCCTCAAAAAAAAAAAAAAAAAAAAAAAAAACTAACTATGGGGTTCAACCATTGATGTATTTCCACTTGTAGACATTTATTATATTTGCCTTTTGATCTTTCCTATTGTATGTAGATTATGTCAGCTGTCCCTTTTGGATAAGCATCTCCTGTTATGTAATAGGTTGAGAAAAGTGCTCTGGAAGTGTTTTGCATTTTTTCTACAGAACATTGTTACAATTGTGAAATCATCCATGTATTGTTTCATTCAGTTTAGAGGTTAAACAATACAATGTATGCTTTATTTTTACCAAATGAGAGAGTGAACCAGTGAACAGCAATCATAAATGATCCAACAGAAAATACTCACTTGCGGAAATGCTGCTGAACAAGGCAGAGATTGTGATTCATTTGTCTCTTTAGTTTACTTTGTGGCATCTTGGACAACATAGTTTGTTTTACAAAATTTCAAGGGTTGCGTTGTGTGCATATTGGTTTTATATATATATATATATATATATATATATATATATATATATATATATATATATATATATATATATATAAAAACAATAAATACATGTTTCTATCCCGGTGAAGTCAGTCTTCTGTTCTGTTATTAATGCAGCAAAGAATTCAGCCACTGTTTGCAAATAATATCCTCAAATTGAATCATTGTTGCATGAATTTATGCAAAATATTCATTTCAGGCAGCGCGCGGGTTGAGTGCTTTTAAATTGGAGAGATCATTCATGGCTTCACCTTTTCAGGCGAGATAAAGTCGTGCGCAGTAACATTACAATGTCAAGGGAAGGCGGGGGTAAGGGTGCGGGGGTAAAGTCGAGGTGATCAAAAGAGCGGGATGAGGGACGGAAGGCAAAAGTAATGATGAGGGAAAAGCAGCTTGAATCAACAAAATAAACAAAATCCAAAGTGGTTTTGGAGCATAGAAATATAAAACAAAGGAATGAGAACAAGGACATTCTTGCATTCGGTTTCATTCCATCACTTTGTTTGCATCAAAAGCGGTGATGTGTGTGCGCTTGTGTGTGTGCGTGCGTGGGGGTGCATGTGTGTGTGTGTCTGTTGCAGGGGGGTACACTTTCACTTGTCGTAAAGGTTCGAATTGTTAGTAAGCCTCGCCAGTGATCCACATATTTTTTTTTACATGTGCAATCAACATCCAGTTCACAGCCAATACAGATGCATTTTAAATAATGCTGCATCTGTAAACTCAAACCGGACCAAAACCTTTCCATTTTCATTCCTATCATCTAAGCATTTTGGGGGGGTAAACTTGATTGCATATACGTATTTTGAATTTATGGTTTGCCCGTCTGCAACATAGTGTGGAGCTTCAGAGTTCGAATCTCAGCTCCAGCATTCCTGTGTGGGGTTTAACTTTTCCCCCGACGGGTTATCACCAGTTATTCCTGCTTCCTCTCACTTTCCAAAAAACATGCTTACTGCTGTAGCTACATTAAAAACCATAAATTGCCCTTAAGTGAACATAAGCATGAATGATTGTTTGTTTACGTTTGCCCTGCGATTGGCTGGTGACCAGTTCTTGTCCAAAGTCAGCTGGGATACACTTCAGCTCACCCGCATCCGTAATGAGAACAAGCGGTATAGAAAATGGATGACTGGATTTCAAACACAAGTAAAATAAAACTGTCATTTCCCAGGTGTCAGTCATATTAGAAACACCAAAGTATCTTCGTTCTTTATAAGGTGAGGTGACTCTTATTATGATTTCCCAACATTAATGGTCTTATTTACTGGGAATGACAGCAGCTCTGAGCAGATATCGAATCAGGGGTTTACCCTTCCCGAGCCACTATCTGTTCTCAGCCCACATCTCTTCTTCCATCTGTCCTGCTCACACGTTTATAAAAGCCCTTTGTTTAAACTCACCATTTTTTAAACCGAAATAGAAGGCTAATACCTGTGTCATTGTTATGAACATATTCTTGAAAAGAACTTTTTTTGGTTGACTTTTCTTGTTACTGATTACAGCCAACGTTGTAATCCATACTGTACATTTGTCCGTTTTCAGGGTCACAGGGAAACTGGAGCCCATCCCAGCTGACCTTTTGCAATTGTCGGGGAACACCCTGGCCGTATCCGCAGTGAATCACACGGAACATGGAAACAAACAACCATTCACACCTATCATAACCAACGTTGCACATTTTTCAAGTGTAAGAAAAAAGTGGAGTACCTGGACAAAGCCAACAAAAGTAAAGGGAGAACATGCAGATTGAAGTCAAAACCTTTGATTGTAAAGTATACATGGAACTCCATGGCATCACTTATAAGAAATACGGCAAATCATTTTTAACAGCATGTGAAAAATGTGCCATAACTGTTTTGCAACAATTATTAAAAAAAAACTACTCCCCGAATAAAGTTGTAAAGATGAAAAATAGATGTATCTCTCCCTCCCCTCAATTAATTCGTCATAACATTATAAGATTACAATCTTCTCTCGTCATGCAATAAAATACATTTCTTGTAGTCCTGTGTACTGTTATATGTACAAAAAATACTTTGCTTGTGGTAACTATTCATGTATGGTTTTTTTTTTTGTGTTCCCTGTCCACCAATATTTTAGTGAAATTCAGCTTAAAGTAAGAGGTGTACTGCTTTATCAAAACAAAAGGAATCCATCAAATGCTTGACCAGTGCAATCATTTCCTAACCAGTGGACCATCAGATAATCTTGAATACAATTTGCATGGTAAGAGTATTTTCCAAACATTGTCCTAGACCTCCTCACTCGGCTTCCTTGTTTTGTTTTAACAGAGTGCATGCCTTGTTTCTAAGCACACATCTTCTACCGCACCTACTCTTTATTGCAGCGGCAGAATAAGAAGTCTAATCACCAGTAGAATGCAATTGCTGTGAAATGAATGCAGAGGCTGCGTGTTTCACAAATATTTTATGCTAATACAATAAAAATGTAAAGTTGAAAATAACCGTTCCTCTTTTTTTTTTTTTGTTGTGTAAAAGGTAAGCTGAAGAGTAATGGAGGGGTGTGTGTGGCACGAGATTTGGCAGGGGTGTCGGGAGTTGAGTTGGTGGGGGGTTCATCACATGGCCCGGGCCTCACCAAGGGATAGGCTGTCGCTAGGAGACAGAGGCAGGGAATGGACCAGTGGCAATGATGTATTAACTGGCGAAGGTGGCTGACAGTAATCTTTGTCACTAGATGCAGTGGCTGTCTAAGTCCTGTCATTTTATGCATCTCATGCAAAACAGATGTACCCGGATACTACAGGCTCAGGGAGGGAGAGATTCAGCCAAGATGGAGGATGGAAGCGGTGGAGGAGGAGGAGGGGTGGTGGGTAAAAGAATCATTATACGGCAAGAGGTTGGAAAGGCTGTCACAAAGAATTCCATTATTTTTCATCCCGTATTGAGAAGCTGGATTGTGCAGATTGTATTTTTTTTCTAGCACTATAAGCCTCTAAATAATTTGGGAACTTTCCAGAAAAGAAGTTTTCCTTTCGCTCAGCCTATTACACAAAGTTCAGGCCAGAGGTGCTCAATCACAATGGCTGAAGGAAACGTTTACACATAGAAACATACACTTGCACTTTCTTTCTTCCACCTCCTGCTTTCTGTCCTCCCATCTGCTCTCAATCCTCACTCCTTCCTCATCATTCCTCCTCCTCCTTTTTTGAAACCATTATTTTTGTTTCCAACAACTTGTCTCATACGACTTTTTTTTTTTTTTTTGCTTTCAAGCCATCACTACCACATGTACTGTATGTTGTCAACTTGTCTTCTATTCATCTCCCCCTTTTGATTGTTCTATTCACGTTTCTGACTCGGCCTTCTTGGCCTACCTTCACAAGCCTATTGGAATCTTTCTCGCAATGTTGTCAATGATTTCCGAATGAATACAAATAAACAAGGTTCCTGGTGATGATTCATTAGGTTGAAATGTTGTAATTGTGTCTTTGTTGGGCTATACTTCATTAAAGTTATCTCCTTGCTCATCAACCCAACCTAGTTTTAAAGCAAATGTTAAATAAAACAATAGCAAGACACAAAACTGCCACATTTTCTGAAAAAAATATATTTCTCTCTATGCTACAAAAAAAACAGAACATGCACATCTTAATTGTTATAGACTCAATATGCACGTTGATGACGTAGAAGAAAATGTGTCAAATATAGTCCTCTGAGTCTGAGTATACAATATTCCTATTACTCCAGATGCAGCAGTAATCATGGATCTTGGTATAGTACAATATGTTCGGTTTCCGATTGAAATGAATTTCTGTCAGGAAATGTCTCGTTCAAACAATTGCACAAATTGCATTATTACTGGAATTCCTGCAATGCATTCTATCATATGTAGGAGTCAAATAGGAAATAGTGATTAAATACATTTTATAATGTGCAGCGTCATATTAAAGAAGTTATACTTATTTTCACAGCGAAAACTGAAGCATCCACATAGTCACTGGAGACTCATTGGTCATTGCACTACATAAAGCCCACTCTTTAAATTCTACTCTTTTCCTTCACACAAACGTGAAATTGTAGCTGTATCTTAATTGCATATCTATTTGCTGCAGAGATGCGCATCTCATATTAATGACACTGTATATAGTGCATGTAGACAGCAGCAGAAGGACGATATCTTTTTATCTACCTGCAATAAAACTCACCCTCTGTTCAGGCTATGAATAACACTTATACGGCCATCTCCTTTCTTTGCATAGGAGGGAGGGACGAATGGTTAAAATCACCTAAGACAAGAAGGATTTATTACATTATTATTGTTATTATTATTACAGAAGATATAAGCTACAGGCATGTTTCTGTGATTGTTCATGCAACAACATTCTACGTGCTATCCATGTGAAAATAAAGCATGTGGTTAGTGGCGGTAAAATTTATTTTCTACGCAAACATGCTCAAATATCAGTCCACAATTTTTGGTGTTTTTTTTAAATTTTTTTTCATTAATGAACTTGCTCAGTTCATATTTCATATAAAAACATTGAAGTAAATGATCCATTTACACATAACTGACATTTGCCCATAGTCACCCATTCGGTCCACACTAGAAGACAGCTGCAAATTTCACCCTACAATTTCAAGAGGAAACACAAAACCTTTGATTAAGGTACTCCAAACAATGTTGAATTGTTTTTGCCTTTTAAATATTTCAGTAACCCACCTTTATTTCAATTACTTTACCATTATTTTTAAATGTTGTTTAAGTTGTCTGTTAATCTGTTTAAATAATGTCAATGCACATTTTAGTAAATTTTTTAAAGATACTTTTGTTTTGTCTGCTTTGCTTTTGAATGTTGTTAACTGCTGTGTTTGTAAATACTGGTTTGTGTTGTGTCTCTACTTCTGTGAAACACATTGAGTTACCATGTTTATGAAATGTGCAATATAAATGATACTGACTTCCCTTGCCTGAAATGTGGAATTAAAACAAAAACAGGACTCAAGTCTTGCATGTGTAAACGCAAAAACAATCTCAGGCAGGAGCCAGACTGAGGTAGGAAATGAGCTGTCACAAACGCACTCAAACTAAACTCCCCTTTCGTCTTCAGGCTACCATAAATCACACACACCTGCGACTTTCTGCAACCCCTATCAAAACCAAAGCATCCACAGACAGCTCTCCGAAAAGAGAGTCAGATCCAAATGGTTAGTTGTTGCGGTAATCCTTGAACTTAATGTTGATGTTTAAGGAGTCCTCAATCAATGGGTCTCCTGGATGAAACTCTGGTTGTTGATGCACAAAATGATTCTGAGTGAGGTGCTGCAATGGACTTGCTGAACATAAGCTCAGAATGGGCACCAGTGCATGTTCCCATGCACAACTAACAGTATGCGCTGAAATACACCACTTCCAACCATGCCAAGGCCAGGGAAATGTAACGTGCCAGAGCATGAGACAAGGCACTCACACAATAGCAAGCAATAGAAAGTGAAATAAAAGCAAGGTTTTACACAACCGACAGTGGAAGGAACTTGCAATGACATACACACACACACACCCACACGGCCCTGAGAGGCTATGTAGCTTTGCCCTTCGTGCCGGTGAAGTTCCCAGAGATATTTTTTTCAATTTGGATGAGGTTAGTGGTTCAGTTGAGATACAGAAAAAATGGACATCTCAGTGCAGCGGTGGGTTAGATTCTTCAACTCCGGTGAAGTCTAGATCAGATTCTGGAATGACTGCGCTAGCCGATAGTTGAATAATGAGATTGATTTACATGATATCAGGATGATATTTGTCCTTTTTGCAGATAAAGGGATGTTTTGTTTTGTTTTGTAGGCAGGATACATGTGCTTGTGCCATCTCTATTTTTTCGTGTTTGGGAATTTGGCAGGAGTTTTAAGACCAGCTCAGAGCAGGTCTAAGTTGCGGCGCAGGAGGTGTCACACGACTTTGTTAAATTTGATGATGGAGCAGGTAAGCCGATTCTGTGGTCCACTGATGAGCGGTGGATGTGATTGTATTTCATTCCTAAATATAACACAGCATGCATCGAACCCTCTGAATGATTGTAGAAATCATTATTATCATCCTCTCTATTATATTTAAAAAAAACAAAACATTGATCCACATTACAGCTATGCCGGGAAATCACACACAGACACAAATAATCGGAGCGGAATGCCAACTTGACATCATCTGCATGTGGAAATCTTCTTGCTGTTCCTTGTAAATGTACTTTGCATGCTTTGATGATCTGCATGGACTCCAGTGAGCTATTTGTGCTTTTACAATGTGAAAGACTGTCCGCTTCTGGCTTGCTGATTTTAAAGGGAGCTGCTTCCATTGGCCAGGAAGCAAGTCGGCTGTGTTAACTCCCACAACGGTGCAAATGTCTAAGAAAATATCAAAAGGAAGAAATTTTGGGTGTAAATGTTTTGTGGAATTTAAAACGGAACCAAAATCTATAAACTAAGCAAAGTTGTGCAATGAATTCTATGAAACTATCATTAAATACAAATACTTAACCATATTTAACTCTTCTCAGACATTGAGTATTTTTTATGCAGAAGTCAGATGAGTAAAATTAGGAAAAGGCACTGTGAAAAACAAAATTTAAAAAAGAAAACAAGAAAAGAACATTGAGATTAAGACTTTATTGTTTTTTATTTTATGTTTTAAGTCAGGGGTGGGCAAACGTTTTGATTGGCGGCCCACAATGGGTTCTAAAATTTGACAGAGGGGCCGGACAAGGAGCAGATGGATGGAGTTTTTTGGTAACCTCACCTCATCGGAGAAAAAAAAAATACATTTAATCTTAAATGAAAGTGAACAAAAGCATTACAACAATATATATGTCCTTTAAAAACCACAGTATTTAGAAAATAAAACATTAACAAGGTGTATTAATTTAAATTTTTTCAAGTTCGGCGGGCCGGATTAAAACGTTTAACGGGCCGCATGTGGCCCCTGGGCCGTAGTTTGCCCATGGCTGTTTTAGGTAATCTTTATTTGCTGTTCTAGAATGGATAATTTAATTATTTACATACTTCAGCATTTTAGTGTTAAACTTATCTACAAACTCAAAATGAGGGGAAAAAAAGGAGAATATTTTTTATCAATTTTAACATTGTATAGTAATGAACTGGTTTAAGTGTTTTATTGTCATACATTGCCGTTAAGGGCTTGTGACAAACATTTCATGTTCTGTTAGTTTGAGTGCTACAATTTCCAAGTTCATGAAGGCATCTGTTTGCAAGTGTGGGGTTGAAAAAAACGATTGGCATCACAAGACTTAAAGTATTTTTTGTTTTGTTGTGAATAAATGTGAGTTTACTGCTTGACGCTTCCCATGACACCTGGAATGCATTGTTTCAATTGACAGACAATTTGAACATATCAAACATACAGCAGCCACAAATGAATTAAAATCAGATTGACTTTGGTCAGCCTGGGAGGGTCAAAGTAAAATGCACTTGACTTTTTTCCTTAATTGCTGGCACGGTATGATGCAATCATTTTTTTCTTTAAAGTGGGGTTGGGGAGGGTGTGAATTCTATAAAGTGTTGGCAAAAATGTTTACATACTATGGAGACTAAAATCTCTGCTGGGTTAGTGGATTTGTTAGTCCTCTGTTTCCTGAAGATTGTTTCATTGTTTTTTTTCTAGTCATTATCTTTGAAAAGGCAGCTTTGTCGACAGATTTACACTTCAAACTTAATTTGCTCAGATACTGCCATTAAAATGAACGAGAATAGAATTAATACATTCTAGTCCCACAACCAATTTATGTTTACTTTGTTTATATGGGTTTTGTTAAAAGAAATAATAAATAAAGAAATAAATAAACCCTTTTTTGTATCTTCGTTCATTAGCATTGTTTCAGGGCTGACGTGTCTGGACATGGGCGTGAACGAGCGTGCGCAATCCCTATTACAATCATTAGCTGGCAAATACAATTCAAATCCGCTTACCATATTTTGGGCTTACTACGGTGATAAGTGTTTCGTCAAACCGAAGTGGGTTAACTTCTTGACTCCCTCGTTGTGCTCTCTAACTGTGGTATTGCTGCGCCCCCCCTCATGTATGGTATGCTTGGACGCACAGTCTCATGTCTCTTCATACAGAAACAGTTGGTAGTGGCGCTTTTGACGCATTCTGAGGCAATTTTTGTTGTTGGCCCATTTTGCGAGTAGGGTCATCACACGCACGAGCTCCGATTCGTGGGCCAGACTAAAATCAACCCGCCCGAAAATTGGGTGTCTGGCTGCGCCGGAGGGTACGACCGTAGTCTTCTTTGACCCTACATTTTTTTCCAGAGTTTTCATTCCCAAGTAGTAAAACACAATGTCCTCCTCCAAAAGATTCTCACCTGTATTCCTGGCCTTTGGAATCTAAATTCACCGAACAAACTCTCAATATAAACAAATCTCATCATCCTCACCAACTTTCTTCTTCTGGTTGAAATGTTCACAAAGGAATGTTTTTAAAAAAAAAAAAAATAAGCAGAGGGGAGGTAAAGATGTAAGTGGTTCTATCCAGGTCTCTGTTGGTTACAGTCTCACTTTGGTTTCCATTCATTGCTAAGATGGATGAGGTCTCAGTCTGACCAAGAGCAAATCTACTTTATGCCGCATATACAGTACATTTTGGTGGGGGCCGCTGGTGAAGAGTGGGTGGCTCAGGTGGATATTATTCAAAACAGGGCTTCTTTTTCGGTGACCATTATGCATGCACACCTGATCAGCATGTCAGTTTGGCCTCCCTGAATTACATGATGGAATGGCCCAATTTCCCTCTTTCACCTGCCGTGCACGGAGGCCCAGAGCACATGCTCAAGTCGACACTCACTGTGCTGTATAACATCACACACACAAACTGGAGTGAAGGTGGGAGGATACTGAGAGTATTTGGCAATCATACACGCACACACACACACCCCCGCACACACACACACAGCTGATTGTTCATGTCGTGTGGACTTGCACCTGACCTATACAACCATCGCGAGTTACAAGTGACATACTGATTCAAACTCTCATCCTTCCGTAGATTCAAACACACAAAAACATACACGCTCGCACACATTCACACAAAAATGGATCTCCCACACAGTCTCCTTTCTGTGTCAGTCGTTAGTGAGTCAAAATTGAATGAATTACCAAGTCTCGCTCTCTCCCGCCACCTTTTCTGATTCTCGCATTGTGTATCACTTCTGTATATCGCTGACGTCTGCCTAAACCTTTTACTTCCAAAACAGTCACTTTTCAGATGACCCCTATTCAACCATTAGTATTGCATCGTGAAAGATAACACTTTTGATTGGGCAATAATGTGCAAGGATATCAATACATGTGGACTGACCAATAGTATAGACTACTAGACTTCACCAAATATGTGACTTATGAGGTTTTGGCCTGGCGCTAGCGATATTTAGATGTGCTCTCCATTTTTTTTCAATTTTGGTTGATATAAGCACTGGATGATCCATCTTACCCGATTGACCTTTTTTCCCCGAGTCTTCATACCATTGAAGTCACCCGTCACTATCTGATGACCCAGAAGAGACTCTTCCACTCCTTTTGCATTTTCTCACGTGGACGTTTGCCCAAGTTTTCCTCACTCTCGTATTGCCATTTTTTTGCTAATTTCATCACTGCTCATACTTTCTCCCACCAGACCCTGTATCTCCTGTAACGGACAGTTTTTAGGTCTCTCGCTCCCTTTCGGTCAACAATGTGCCATTTACTTTTGCTTCTTGCCTTTAAGGCATAGAGGAGTGAATGTGAGCCGTGCAAACGACGCATTTGGGCCAGGAATCAGGTAATACTCCTGACAGCAGCTTGACTGCTCGGCTGGCCAGACTCCAAATTTGTGTGGGATTTCCACCTTGTTCCAAGGATACCACCTGCAGTTTCAGTACCAGTCATACCCGATAAAAGGCACGATTCATCCCACTATACTGATTGAGTTGGAGAACACCTCCACCATTATACATCAATTAACCTGGAGGGACCAGTTCGGTAACGCTGTCAGCACCTGTTCATGAAACATGCGGTGTAAAGTGGATATAAAAGATCTACACAACCTTGCTAAAATGTCAACTTTGTGTTGTGTTTTCAAAACTTTGTTTCCAGCATTATCATAATCGTTTTTTTGATTTACTGGTGTATTTTTTTTGTCAGATCACTAAAACTTTGTTTTTGAAAAGGGGTGTTTTGATGGTGGCACTGTAGGTTGCCACAAACAGGAGTTGTATTTGTTAAAACATTTAAACACAAACATGAATACCTTTCACTCGTCTTGGATGCATTCTGCTGGCTGCCATGCACTTGCCTTTCTTCTGGCCGTGGAGTCAGCAAAATGAACTCTAATTTCATGCTCTATTCATGGTCGAACATGGCTTTTAGTGGAAACCAGATGGTTCAGACATCACATCCTGCTAACCAACGAGTAAAGTACAATGTGAAAACATTTTGTACAGCCAATGTAACAAGACACATTTTTTATCAAAGTACATGCTTCATATCAAGCCTGAAAAGTTGAAATGATAAAAATAAGTTAC
Source organism: Idiotropiscis lumnitzeri (assembly GCF_059441095.1). Classification (NCBI taxonomy): domain Eukaryota; kingdom Metazoa; phylum Chordata; class Actinopteri; order Syngnathiformes; family Syngnathidae; genus Idiotropiscis; species Idiotropiscis lumnitzeri. The sequence goes on along the minus strand of NC_142399.1, from coordinate 17,556,422 downwards.
AATAATAGTATTCTGAGGTAATATGTATTTAACTCATTTGGAAGATAATGTAATAATAAGATGGAGGAGGGTTGTGACGTCACTGTCATCTGATTGACAGATGTAAGCATTTCTTTAAACGCCAGTGGACAAGCACATTTGCTGGTTTTAGAGGAGTGAGATACAGCGGCTGCCATGTCATAAAAATACAGTATATACAGCAGAAAATTAGCTAACCCTGGTCATAGAGAAGCCCACCAGTGGACAACTATCTATTAAAAAAAAAAAAAAACGAAAAAAAAAAAAAAAGAAAAGTTCACAGGAATTTTGAAATTCAGATTATTATGTTTTATTATAAGCTATTTATGAGCAATATTTAAATGTAGTGTTACAAAAGGCACAATATAGAAACATGCTTTAAAAGAAAAATTACTATTACAATAAATCAATTGTAGTGACTCTAAACATAAGCCATCGCCTGTCACATTTGAAAATAAAATAAATTAACATAAATTAAAAAAAAAGTCTACAACATAAAAAAGTGAAAACTATTAGTTATTTCTTATTTTAGCCAGTGCATTGCATTTACATTTTTCATTGATTACTTTGGCTTGCTGGCATCTCAATGCTTGTGCAATAGTGTTTTATGACCCTTTTTCTGTGACATGTCAGTGGACTGGGTGATATAGCCCGAAATTCATATCACGCTATCAATTGCACCCCTTCATGTTAAAGGTATATATATAACAATACCAAATTAAGGGAACACATATTTTTAATTGGGAATAATTTGATACATTAATTTCTGAATAGGCTAATTATATCCTCCGTTAGAGAATCTGAATAATTAGTGATTTATCGTGCCAGGGCTATATCCCCTGTGCCTTCTTGTACTGGATATATAAATTGTGTTTTACAACTATACTTGACCATATTTACAATATTATATGCACCTGTGATTGAAATAACTAAAATTGTGTTATAAATGAATTCAAGTTCTGCACTCCTTTCCGGGACAATTTAAGTGAATGAGAGACAGCCCCCTCATTCAATATCGCCACATAGCCACTATAGCACACTCTGTAGGGCCGTCGCACGCTGCACTAATCCATAAAAATGAAAGTGTCAGTCAAGGAACGTGCAGGTGGCTGCAGAAACAGGGATACATTGCATTATGTACACTTTGTTTGTATTAATTCACATGCTCAGAATGTCCATCCATCCATTACCAAGCCGCTTATCCTCACGAGGATCACACGGACATGCGGTCGCACCTCTGCCGCCCTGCTCAGAATGTTACAAAAATTTTAAAGTACAACTCATCTTTATTTGTGGCACCCTTAATAAAAACTACAAAAGCTGTAACAATCATTAATTATGTATTCATTGATTTCTCCCTAACAAATTGCTCATTTTAAATCACAAGCTAATATTTTCCTGACAAAAAAAATAATAATAATAATCATCAATTGAGCATGTTATTGAAAAATGGACCATCCTGGCTAAATGGTGCCTTTAAAGTTCACCCATGAGTTTGAAGGCTCGGGTAAAAGATGAGCACCAAACAAGTTCTGGTGCTCATGTGAGGGCCACGACAAATGTTTTACGTGCATCCCAGACTTTAATATAAATTTACTGAACATACAATAATTCTGATTGGAGATTTTATTGGAAAATGGCCATCAGGTCAACTTGCACTTGATCTCTTATATGATTCCTTCTCACCTTCCACATCCTTAGCAAGAAGAATAAATTGTCTCTGGGAAAAATGAGCGGATGAAAAGTTTAAAATTGATGGAGGGATGGAGAGTAAGGACAGTGATGTAGAAGAAGACCTCCAGGCTGAAATATGGAAGGAGGGGGCGCAAAAGGAAGGATAAGAGACAAGGGGGCTGAAATGGATGGAGAGCGAGTGGAATAAGGTAGGTGAATTAGAGCCCGGCGGACCCTCCAAGATATTTACGGCGTTCAATTCAACCTGGCCAGCTGGGGAGAACAGGTGGACCAAACAGGTCATCTCATTAACACGCACACACGCACCCCTGCTCACACACACACACACACACACTGTTGTTCTGTTGTTGGGTTTTCAATTAAGATATATTCGGGCCAAGAACACACTGCCACACTTCTGCGTCCGTGTGTGTGTGCAATGTGCGTGCATGTGTTTCATTGCTACCAAGGGTTAAAAATACATGAGCGATGAAAAAATGAGAGATGGTGTGTTTGTGTCCATTAATCATCACTGTGCTTGAGGCCAAGACCTCTGTACCAACCTATCACACTGCAGGCCACACAAACTTCTCTGTGCTGCACATCCTCATCATTGCCGACAGAGTAGACGTTTAGCGGTGGCACCACATGATTCAACTCTGTTCATTTATAAAAGAAACATTTCAAATTCGATACACGTATATTCATTTGATGTGCTTTGCTCACATTTTGGGGCACTCTAAAAGACACATTATACCGAATGTACAGTGTCTTTGTCAGTATTTGTCATCTGATTGCTTAAAATGTGTTTACCTGGAGAAGTTTTACCTATCCATGTTCCCCGGGGTCTGTGAGTATCACAGTTATTCAATCCGCTACAATGAAGCATCTGCACCAGCCTCAATTAAACCCATCACATAAATGTGTAATATTGTGAAACGTCTATAAAACCCAAGCAATTAAAGTTTTTACATTTGCAATAGTTGTTTCATAAAGATGTGCGTGACCCTCCAAATGCATCTATTCACAGGTGAGGCTATGACAGCGTGAAGGGTGTGAATGTGGCCCACCACCACTTCACCACACCCACCAGCCCAACACCCTGAGGGTGACAGCTCGGGTGTCAAAGCCTGGTAATTGGTGGCGGGTTAAGGTGTAAACAGGGTGACGGTGGCAACTATAATCTCCCAGCTGGTGGTGTGAGCGGTAGAGAAGAAGAGGAGGAGTCTGAAAAGCTGCGGTGACAGGGCATAAGGCCATCACACTCTTATCTGCCCGAATTAATGTGTCCACACACAGAGTTTGTACTGTATAAAGATACATAAAGTGGAACCTCAAAGGTCAACAGCAAATTATTCCAGCAAGATGGTCATTCTTCAAAGTGTCACCGTCATCAAGCCTTATTTTTCTATGATTCACGTGACGTCTAAAAATTATCATCTGAAACTTTTGTATTCGGAACTCAGGCAAGCAAATAAGAACCTGTCTTATCGTTACTGATGAATGACAGAGCTGCAGCATGGAAGATTAATTGTACTTCCCTGAGTTGAGGTCTTGCGAGGTATGCAGAGGTCTCACTTGATATGTTGACACGATGACAGCTAAGGCAGAGATATTGTGTGACTTTTGGTTAATTCTCAAAACGACTTCATTCAACTTCAGAGGTTGCGCATGGAAAAATAAAAACTACAAAAATAGACTGGTTGAATGTCTATAAAACACGTGCCGTACTTGCCGAGAGTATATCGAGCTCCCGTCGACCAAATAGAAATCTGCTATTGATCATCTGCTACACTGCCTTGACCTCTTAATCTCTACAGGAAGGAGGAGTAACTGCTTTGCCCAAAGTCATGTCAAATTATGTACCATATGACCACGTAAGTTAAACGCTGCTGCAGTGTCCACCAACAAGTACCAGAGATTCTGTGAACCATCAATTTCCATTTAGATGACATTATAAAACGTGTGTACGTGTGTTTGTCTGTGTGGTGTGTTTGTGTGTGAGGTGTGGGGCATATTTCTCAACCAGAGCATAGATCCTTGGCATTGCATTAGTGCCAAACCAAATTACCCTCCTGCCCATCTGCTGCCCTTAGCCCAAACCACACACACACACACACACACACACCCACACACACAAACAACAACCATGATGATGAAATACTTTGACAGTCCAGCATGCCCTGTCCCTAAATCCATTTTCTCTGAATCTTTTCTGTCCACTCCATATTTTGCTTTTCCTTCCTCAGCTTTGTACAACTTTATTTGATGTATAGTTATTGCATGTCCTTCCTTTTTGTTATGTGCAGAGCAATACCGAAATATTGATGACTGCAATATTAGTAACTTTATGCTCTAAAATTAATGCTCAACGGAAAATATCAATACATTGATACGTGTAATTAGGCAAGGCAAGGCAGCTTCATGTAACAAATTTCATGCAAAAGGCAACTCAATGTGCTTCACGCAAACAAGGAAATAACACCGCCAAGCATTTACAAAAATGACCAAAAGAACATGCATTGGCAACATTTAAATACATTCACGGAGAGTACTTTAAAATTGTTTAAAAAGTAAAGGAATAAGAGTAAGGTTTTTAAATAAATAAAGGAAAACAAAGATTTAAATATCTATTGGAAAACTGTCTGGAGGCATTTTCCGGAGACACGCAGCTTATGCAGAGGAAAAGTGGACGTGATTAAGGACAGCATGAGGACCTGAAAGGGAGAAAGGTGTACGTGAAAGACAACGTTAAGGCATTCCCCCAGAAAGTACTGGTATTCTGTAAAACACAGTAAAAGAACTCGGACCTTTTCATCATTTCAGCCGTTGGACAGCTTTGTAAACAGGGCGTTCAAAGTGAAGTGCAAACGATGGGTGACATATGGCGAACACAAAGAAGACTGGGAGGCACCACTGGGTCAGTTGCGCCACAATTTGTGAATGGATTGTGGGATTGTGGATGCAATCGCAAAAGACGGCCTGATTTCTGAGGGAAGGCACGGCAATGAGACTCTGACAATGGCGAGAGGGAACCTGGTGTGTTAAATACTTCAATAAAGTACAACCAAAACTCAGTTTTTCTCCTTCTACCTTTTTAAAAACATATGCATGCTAGCATACATTTAAGTGTGCATCTACTAAATGTTTTAAGATAACGTATGTTTTACCATGCCTGCGCCCAAGAATATGGTGAGCAATATATATGTGTTAAATATAGAAATAGCACCCGTACCTGAGTCAGCTCCTTTTAATACTGTGTGCCTTATGGTCATGAAAATACGGTAAGAAGTCTTCTCATGTCAATTTGAAATATTATTTCAGAGGCTGCATGTTACAGTTCCCCTGGATAGTTTATTTTCTCAGACCAATATAATTTCAAATTTCACATGACTTTCCTCTGGTATTTGCTCATGGGAAATTGCTGCACTCATAGAAATGTTTGCAATAATTAAAAAAGCCCTTCTAATCTTGTGACCTTTAGGATGTGTAGAAGAACACGGGTCATTAATTAACATTAGATCCTGACTGATCCCGCCGTTGTGTCAGGAGACATAAATAATCAATGAAGGTATACAGCTGTGCTTCATGGGTAAAAGTGCGTGCTTTTCTCTGGGTATCATTGATCCTCATTGTTGCAACAGGAGAGTGTGACAGTTGTTTAAAAAGTATACACAGTAAGTTGGCATTGCATAAGATACAAACATGGTAGTTTTGGGTGTGTATTATTTACATAAATAAGAAAGTAAAAATACTAGAAAAATGTATGTTTAAAGAATAAATTGTTTAACAATTCACTTAAAGATTAATCACACAGTATTTTTTTAAATATATTTTATTCTAAAAAGACTATTTTTGGTTGCAGTTTAATAGGTCAAAATCTGAGTAAAATATTTTGATAGTTTACTCTCAAAGTCAAATATCTGGATATTTTACTCTCAGATTTTAAACTGGGACCAAATATAAGCTTTATAGAGTAAAATGTACTGAAATTGACTTTGTTTGTGCACGAGGGATAGCCCTGCAGCGGATAGGAATGTTATGTTTTGCTTTAATGTTTTAACACCAAAAATGTTTAGAAACAGTAAATTTTGTTGAATATATTTCAATCCAAAAAGACTATATTCGGTGTCAAAATCAAAATAAAATTTGAGAGCAAAATATTCAGTCTAAAATTTACTTGGATGTTTACACTGAATAGAGTAAAATTTACCTTGAGAATTTTATGCTGAATATTTTAGTCTCAAAATTTCCTCTTTTTACTGCGACCGAATTCTGTTTGGAGTAAAATTTAGGGAAAATTTGCCTATATTATTTAATATCAAGGTAAAGTATGATGAGCTAAACACACCAACTATTATCCCAAAATGATTTAGGGTGCATTTTTCATGAATTAAATATTATATTTGATTTAATTTCTGTGTGTAGCCAGTACTTGCCGACATATGCTCAAGATGAATGAAATCATAAGCACAGGTCAACGGGTGACTCGTGACGGGTTTTGTTGGAAAACTAAGATTTCATGTCAATGTAGTTGTATGTCAAGTTTGGCATCCTGCACACAAGACTATGGTTAAAAAAAAAAAGAACTCTGTGTCAGTGGCATCTTAAATACTTGTTACAGCTTTCTTAGATTCTCTTTTCCAAACTTCAAGTGCCATATGATGTTTCACCTTCCCGGCGCACTTGACTTAATTCAACCTCTGAAGTATGTGAACGCGCAAGGCCATGTTGGACAGGGAACACCCTTATTTTAGGATTGCTCCAACAATTGCTCGATGAGTAAAAAGTGACCAGTCCAGACAATCTCTCACATATCGCACATAGTGATACACAGTATAGTAGACGGATATTTTCATGATTACGCTGACATTATCCATTTGTTCTTTACATTAAAGACAAACATTAATTAAATGAATAGCATATATATATATACTCTAGATCAGGGATGGGCAACTTAAATGCTAGAGAGAGCCAGAATTTGCCATCAGGGGTAATAAGGGGGCCACATACAGTAGGACCATGACAAAAATGCTATTTAATTATTAACAACATATGCAAATGTGCAAAATAAGTGCTCATATTTCATTTTTAATAATACAGTTCTCAATGCATGTGTAATAGATCCCTATCCTCACTCAACAACAAAGGCTGCGATTTGTTTTGGTCAACATATCATGAATGTTTGTCAGGTGTTTTCTTTGAAGAATTTTGGGGGTTTGTAAAGGAAAAACATTTTTTTATTTTTTTTTTAATTCAAGAAGGAGCCACTCAGTGTGGTGTATATATATATATATATATATATACAATTTATTTATTCATTTATATAAGGTGAACATGACTGTTGCTGGAACTAATTTCAATTTTCAATTAAAAGTTGTAATAAAGATAAACTACCACCTTGCTTATGAGACTCATCTCTTGTTAATTGATATTATAGGATTATCAGATAAGTCAAATGATTCTTCTCAGTATGACACCTGCACTCAGCCATAAAGACATGGTGAGACGCCCGGACATGAGGGAAGCTGCCGACGGGGCACCCAACTGGTAGGAGACCCCAGGTAGAGTCAAAACACACAGAGGGGATTATATGGCTTATCTGGCCTATAGGCGCATCCCCATGGAGGGGTTGGATGGCTCTGCAAGGGAGAAGGACATTTGGGTTTCCTTACTCGGGCTGCCGCAGTAACTGTAACCTGGTCCCAGATAAGTAAATAGATGACTGGATGGCATGGTGGATGAATAAAGAGGAATTTAGACAGCAGATCTTTCTGCCTAATTGCGATTCAGTGCTTATATCACACAGTCGGGTTTACTTTAAGTGACCAACTTAATCTTTGATAAAACTAAGGTTTCGTTTGGTAATTGAATAACCTTAACCATTTTGTGATGACAGGAGCTAATCTGGAAAGATTTGGGTATTGGAACCGTTGGGTCACGCTGTTTTCAAGTCAAGTGTTGCTTCTCTTGGAGAGTTGCATGTTTGATTCCCTAACTACTGTCTTTATGTTATAAATTGAAAGAGGACACTCAGGAACATGTTAGCATTACAGAAGGGGTTTGCCTGTACCCCCCATAGCATCATCAACTGTATTATTCAACACACCATGCCCTCCCTCTGTCTAAAACTGGTCCCTGACCTTTTCATATGAGCCTCTTCTGATCAAAATAACTCTGTGATTCATAAAGGCAAAGGGCTTGACAGTCATTTCATGAATCACAATTTGATCTGATCTTTTAGCCACAATGGAAGAATAACTCCAGGGATAGTGTCACCCAGTTTGTCCACGATTTAGATCCCGACTGATATACACTAAAGTGAAAAAATATTTGTCCTAGTGATCACTGGACATACAGGAAGCGCGATTGAAATATAGTATAGTTGCCCCCAACCCCGTGCAGATAGAACCGCTATAACTCTTCTGATAAGACTTGCTATCTGTGCTCGGTTCCCATTCACCTCAAATGTGTTTAATTGGATTGAGGTCAAGGTTCTGTACAATTTTGTACCAATCAAATTTACCCAAGTATGCCTTTGTGAAATATGTTCCCAGAATGCTGGAACAGGAAGAAACCTTCCCTAAACAGTTGTCAGAGAGTTGGGAGCATCAATTGCTCTTGGTAGAATTAAGAATTTAAGAATATGGTATTGTTCTGCAAATTTACTTTGTGCAATTCTGTGGCAGCTGTAGTTCGTCCCCTTTACTTTTCATATATTCCTGTCATTCTGTTGTAGAGTGTAATCCAAAACTTTACTGCACCTATTGTGGATCAAAAAAATCTACACATCCGAGTCAAAATGTCAAGTTTTGTAATACTAAAAATGAGACCCAGAAAAATAAAATTACAATTTTTTTCCACCATTCATGTGGCTTCTGGTAGAAAAAAACACACTAGGTCAAATACTACTACAACATCTGAAATTCATTTGTGGTTCATCAGAGGTGCTGAATGTGACAGGTTTATGCTGAGGAACATAACTTTGAATGTGATCGATTCATTCTGACCACAGCCACATTCCAATTATGTGGTGGCGTGGACCCTGATGGAAGGAACCTCTTTAGTTCAGTTGTTCCTTTTTAATTACCCCCTAAAAACATTTTTTTTCGAGTTGCGTTGAACGGTTTAAAGCTGACAATTTGGTCAAAAAAGAAGTTTTGAAGTATTTTTTTTTTTACTTCACAAAAACATGCCATTGGAACAGGGTTGACATTTTAATCCCCTGTATGCGTGCAAATAAAATCCCATCAACAACACATTTAAGCAGGAAAGCTGTTTTGGATAGTGATATGGATATCAAAATGTTGAAATGCAATAGGAAAAAGTGGACAGATAGTACTTTGTCAGTTTGCATAGATCAGGCAGATAGGAGAATATATAAATGTGTGTGCCTCTATGAAGTTGTCCCTGACACCCAGAGGCCTCATCATCCACTATGATCCTGACTCTGATGTATCGACCTGAGCCCGAGCCTCACGTCAATAAATCCATTCCATCTCCTCCTACTCTTCTTCATTCTTCTTTTTTTCCACTCCCTCTCTTGCAAACCAGTGAGGTGATAGGTGTCCCGAAAAAGAGGAATGAACACACCAGCAGTCTATCATGGCAAGGTCGAACTGTGTCCAAAACTCCGGGACAAACTGACTCAGGAATTGGGAGGAGTGAAAAATGAGAAGGGATGTGCGGATAAAAATAAGACAGAAGATGGATGGGCAAGTTTGACAGTAACACTAGGGGGAAAAAAGCTGGTCTCATGGCCAAACATTAATTAAAAACTACTTTTTATACACAGGTCTTACAGTCTTACCATCACCAAATATCCAGAGAAACGCAAGCATAGAAATTGTTAAACAGCGTTATCCACACTTGCACCTATTAAAGCTTTGGAAATTGCAATGCCAAAAGTATTTGAATCAATTCATTGTTGGGGGAATTGTTCTAAATTAATATTAGACAGTTTTTTTTTGGATGACGACAGTGACTATTTGGCGTTATTTGCCCTCACTGTCACAATAACAGGACGGAGGGAAAAAAAGTATTTCCAGGGACAACAAATGAGATCCATGTCAACAATATGGCCGTCATAACCTGTGTTCTTTGGGCTGACAATGTCGGGGTACGCCGGTAGGCGGGAAGGGGGTGGACCCAAAAGGCGAGGAAGCAGGGAATGGTGTAACGTAAAGGGAATTTATTGAGTGGCTCAAATAAGGACAAAACAACGTGGCTGGGTGCAAAATAACAAAAGAAAACTAAACGTGACTAAACTGGTCAAAACAACGATGAACAAAGAACTGTGACAGAAACTAAGGAACAATGGCGAGGGGGAGAACAGGAGCATGAACGGGATCAGGGAGCGATAGTGACAGTTTGAAGGGCGTAGCGAGAGCAGCGATGTCGGGAATGAAGGGCAATGCACCGACAATGGGTTGTCGGAGTGAGGTGTTTAAATAGTCCAGTAATCCGGGAAGCAGATGGGCATCAGGTGTGTGAGGCTAACGGGGAACAGGTGCGTGGCTGGTGGGGAACGCCCCACTCAGCTGACCAAGTAAACAACAGGAGCACATGGCAGGAAGGTGAAGGAAATAACCAAAACACTGACATGACCGACACGGATCATGACAGACAAGGGAACAGATGATTTGTGTTTTTTTCCGAGATGCGTTCTGGTCTTGGTTTTACTTAATAGTTATGTGGTGTTTTGTGTTTTCCATTTTCCTGCTCATCTCCGTCTTTTTTGTTTGTTAATTAACTCTTAAAAAAAGTTTCTGGATGATGTTATACATGACGTCACATGACATCTGTTGTGGTGAGTATTTGCCCTTTGTTCCAGACTTCGCAAGCTTAACTAGTTCCGCGGTCCCAGCTAGAACCGTCAGCCTTCCAGTTCCTGTTGGGTTGGGTTGAAACTATCAAATGAATTTTCCATGTGCAATGACCATTAATTTGATTTCCATTTCTATTGTTCTCCATGCTTCTCGTGTCTCATTTTTTTAGACTCATAACTAAAAAATTCTGGTTACATGTAATGCATAATTCCCAAAGGATCCATTTTTTGCTGTTCACTGATTATTTCTGCATTGCATTCGTTTTCTTATTGAAAAATAAAAATGTGTAAAAAAAACAAATTTAAAAAAAATATATTTTTATTTTTTTATATATTTTTTAATATTTTTTAAAATCCCGGAAAGCTGGACTGTATAGATTAAATTTGGTGTCATAGTGAAACAGCACAAGTATTTCTGCTCCTTTAATTAATATCATTGGTCTGACTATCTAAGTAACCTCAAAAAATGAACATGGTGGTGATTTATACTCACAATTAATTTACATAGACTGCAGATCATTATCTGTACCACTCCAAAAAGTGTCACGCAAGATAGCACATTGTCTTGGTTTTATAAACACACACACACACACACACACGCGTGCACGCACACACGCACGCACACAAACTGGACATAAGGAAGGGGCTTAGCCAATCGTCCTGACTTAGATTGAGCTCCAGACCGGGTCTTAATATTCTGTTGGAGTGGCAGAGCCGTTCTTCTGCACGACCAATCCCATCGTCAAGTCAAATTTGCATTAGCAAATGGGAAAGTAGCGACGGTCTATTTGTTAATCTGATCTTTGTTTACCCAACACTCTTGTAATCCACTTTTAATTAAATAGCTACCCAAATATGTGTGAGCAGCAGTTTGACTTTGTCTGTGCCCACACAGCCAGACTGATGCAGAAAGAAAGATCTAAAGAAAGAAAAAAAAAGAAATCACAAAAGAAAAAAACTCACACACACCACACACAAACACAATCTCCAGAATGTGTGAGCACTGCAGTTTATATTCAAACACCAACGGGTCACTTCTGGAGATGGACCATATCCCATTGTCTGGTCAAATATCAAATTCTAACCTCACAATAGATTTGTATACACTATCTGTCGTAAAGTATGCACCGGGTAGTTAGAATAAATCATATGATGCACAAACACACACATACTGTATGTGCAAACACAGTATCAAAAACACGCTTGCCGACCAACACAGACACAGAACACAATATCGCTGCATAGAGTCCTTTATCTATTTATAGTTAATGCCATCCAAGGCCTGATAATGCAAACAGATACCAGGTAGGCAATTACATCGCTCCGATTTCTTCCGCAATAAAAATTCACTGGTAATAGAAAAAAGGGGTAAATAACATCATTGAATGGATGAATCTGGGTTGCCCGCTACTGCACATCGCCAATAAGTCAGGCTGCACTGACACAAGCCACATTGTCATTCATATGTGTCGGCTCTGCTGTTTTTACTTGTAAAGAGAAGGCGCAGCCTCGGATGCTGTATCTGGATCTGGGTATTAGAGGTGACATCACATTATCCTTATCCCCAAGCCAGATCTAAATAACTTTCTTCTTGGATATTTATGGGCCTCTCTCTAAGGCTTTGTATTTGTATAGACACCTCGTGTATGCGAATGTGTACGTTGGAGAAAAATAGAAAGTGCCATTGCAGCTCATGTGCATATGTGTGGTATATGAGTTATGGACAATGTGCTGGACTTGGCAAAAGACACAATGCATCCCCAAGGAGTTATAAACGATAAAGGGACAAGTGCGTCATTAACTGGACTTTGTCTGTGGCGTAATAACAACGGGTCTGTTTTTGTTTATTCAGATTTCATTTTGCTCAGATTGGATCTATTATGAGGAAGGCGACATGAGCTCAGGATGTAATATGGGAAGACCATGGCTGGGGATTTGGGGATAGGGGGGGGTTTAACTCCCGCTGTGGTTGTTGGAGAGATGCGACGATGCTTCCTGAGCACAGTTGGGGTTCCCTTGAGCAAGACACTGATTTATTTTGTTTAATCTGTGAGCCTGCTTTGACTTAACACAAATCTACATAGCCTGTATAATGATGAGAGTAGTGTGTGTGTGCGCGCGTCTAAGAGAGTGTATGTCGGGGTGTACATATGTGTGTGTGCATGTGTGTTTCATATACAGTGGATATAAAATGTCTACAGTCAACTGTTTAAATGCCAGGTTATTGTTAATTAGAAAGATAAATAATTTCAAAACTTCTTGCACAAATAATGTTTGAATAACTCACTTGATATTTGCTCTCAGATTTTTTCATTAAAAGGGGGAAGTACACGTTAGGCGATGTAGAAAATGGAGGAGTGGACGTGAACAGATTTGCACACATGCATTTGCGTGTGTTTGCCGCAACCATTATTAACATAACAATAGTGAAGCATGGTGGTGGCAACATCTAGTTTTGGGGCAATTTTTCTGCTCGGGCCAGAGACAGGGAATTAAGAAAAATTTGAAGCAATAATCTGTGTTGTACAAAGCCTTCGCTCCATGCTTCTCCTAGAACAGCTGAAGTTATATACAGTGAACCCTCGCTACTTCGCGCTTCACCTTTCGCGGCTTCAGTGCTTCGCGGGTCTAAAAAATATTCGGGTGCATTGTAGTTTCGCCAAGCGGCACGAGGGGGCGCTGGAGCGGTTAGACGGCCGGCGTGCGCCGAAGAGGAGAGTGGACGAAGAAGAGAGTGGACGAAGAAGAGCAAGTTCCCCCGGGCACGATTTGGGGCGACGTTTCGCGCGGTTCGGACCGTACCAGAGCTCCGGCCGGCGTGCGTGGCAGTTAAGCCGTAGAGGAGCACCTTCCCCGGGCACGGGTGGTTCCAAGCGGCCCCTAAGTTTAACCGAATGGAAGCTCCGAGGGAGGAGGGCGGGCGTGTGTCACAGTTAAGCCGAATAGGAGCACCTTCCGCCCGCGCACGAGCGCGGCGACATTTCGCTCCGTTCGGGACCGTACGAGAGCTCCGGAGGAGACCGGCCGGCGTGCGTGGCAGTTAAGCCGAAGAGGAACAACTTCCGCCCGGGCATGAGCGGAGCGCGAGGCTGTCAGTTATGAATGAATAAATTAATAAATAAATGAAGAATGCCACCTTTCATTTCACAGGGCACACCGGACGGCGTACCAGCAGGTAAAAGTCGAAGTAATTAAATAAATACAAAAAGAAGTAATTGAATAAATACAAAAATAATGGCTGGGGAATAAAAAAATAAGTTTTAATAATAATTTGTTTTGTTTATTTGTTATAACATGAATTTCACACTCTCTCTACCCGTATATATATATATATATATATATATTTTTTTAAGCATTTTTGAAGGTGCGCCGCTACTTCGCGGATTTTCAGTTTTCGCGGGTGGTCTCGGTCCCCATTAACCGCGATAACCGAGGGTTCACTGTATATATATACACTGATGGTGTAGTGGTATACTCGCCCGAGTTATGTGCGGGCAGCGTGGGTTCAGTTCCCACTCAGCGATGGTGTCTATGTCCACCCTGTGACTGGCTGGCGACCAGTTCAGGGTGTCGTGTGCCTTTCGCCCCAAGTCAGCTGGGATAGGCTCCAGCCCCCTCCCGCGACCCTGTTTAGGATAAGCGGTGTGGATAATGACATGACATGACATATATATACTTAGCCATGTCATTCAACACATCATTGAGCATTCTAACTTGAATTAAATCCAACTTTTACTTTCTTTTTTAACTTTCTATACAGTGTCTAGTCGATGACAGGCAATGACATTTAAATTTACAGCTCCATACAAATAATTGTAAAAAATAAAAATATTAGCATGGTCATGGGAGCCCAGCTGTTCTCATATATTTCTTTTATCTTTGTGTTCATAAATTATTCATATGTGCAATGTGAGGCTAGAGTTATTTTGCTTTTCCACAAATATTGCTACCCCTAATTAAGTTATTTGGTTTAGAACACCTTCCATTCTCATTGTTAAAAGACATGGTTTGTAATAAGTATTTAGCGACACTCAGCCATGAATATTCATTGTTGGTTCACTTTCCTCATAATGCTGCAGTCATAAAGGAGGAGCGGGGCTCTAATATACCCATCATTCCAGGGAGAGAGTATTAAGGAGAGATTTAATAGAGCCATGAGTATGGGCAGACTCATTATCTTTCTATTAGCCCTGTCGCTGGGCGCTCTCTGCCAGCAGGGTTATACTGACTTCTATTAGGTTAGCGGTCAGATACACATTTTCACACACATATTAACTCAAAAAAACCTACTTCCAATATAGGCCAATTTGGTAGCCTGTGCTTCCCAGCACAAATAGTTCAAGCAAATGAGTGTCCATTATGGGACTTGATTTACGAGACTGGTAAACCTGATATTTTATTTTGTGTGTGTGCTCTTTGCAAGTCCACTATTTTCAGATCAAATAGACTGTTCCTTTTGGGGGGAAGGAAGACACCACCAAGAGTTACAGCTACCTCTCATCATATTTACCCAAGAGAGTCCACTCCAGTCAGTTCTTATGAGGGCAATAACTGCGAAATACACCCACACTTTATAATTTGTTCAAATGCCCACCCCTATAACATCACACTATGTTGACTCTCAAATGCAGCCATCCATTTCCTCGAATCCTGTTCAGATCCTTGGTAGGCAACACCTTAAACCTGTCACGAATATGTTATAGAGACAATACAGGATGTCAAATTTAGCTTTTTAAATCTGCATCCCCTTTTGAAATAAAAGGGTATATTCGTAAGTTGTTTGGAATTTATTCCACTATAAATGTGTATTAAGAATAGACACAGTATGTGTTTCATCACGCATTGACTATGGAGCTGAAAAATGGCGAAGTTTTTTAGACCTAACGCTCTATTTGTATGCTCAGTGCAAGCCTGTAAAGGGGCTGGCTGGACAAAATTTGGTCATCCCGCAGACCCGCACAAGTAGGGGAATCATGGCTAATTTTAAGAAGGGCATTTTACGCCATTGTGGGCGCAAACCAGGGGTGGGGTGTCCACCAGGACTTTCGAGGAAATCTGTGAATTTTTGCTCCCCACAAAATGAAACTAATTCACAAACAAGTGCATTTATGCTTATGTCAACATGAAAATCAAAATTCACCAGTTTTGACGCTCAAGCATAAGATGGAGCCCCTCACTCAAGAGATAGCTTACTGTATGTACATGGTATTCATTAGCATTCCTACTCTTGCATGCATTTAGTAAAAACTTCAGGATACAGGAAATTCATTAGACACAGAGTGGCACGAAAAGTCTACACACCCCTGTTCAAATGCTTAGTGTATAAAAAAAAAAAGGCAAACAAAAATTATTTTCAAACTTGTTCTACCAATATGACACCTAATGATGTGGTCTGTCTTTGATGTTTCAGGGTTTTGACTTTAGTTTGATGTTTTTCCTTGTGTTCCGTTGTGTGTCTGCCTTGTTAAGCTCATTGTGTCCATACGGTGGCCGAGAAAGGTCAGAACAATTACAAACTCCACAACACAATAACCCTGATCCTCGGCACGACAGTAAAAGTCACAACACAACAACATTTAAAGACAGTGCTATTATAAAACCCACAACAGAAGAAACCGAAACTCCCGCGGGATGGGAAAAGACGCAAAGCTGGTAATGTTAGTCATGTTAAACCTTACGTCCACAAGATATTATTAACCACGGAATATTAACAATACTGGAACAAATTGGATGGGAGGGGTGGGCGAGAAAGAGAGTGAGCGGAGGGAGACGACAGTTGGCGGGGGGCTGATGGGGGGGTCTAATGATGATGAAACGGTTTGCTTGGAATACACGTATATATTGACCCCCGTCATACACCGGCAATTTTGGTCACTTCCGTTATTGCTTTTAGACTGTAGTTCAATGTTGTCTTGTTGTGGCTTTCGCAGTCGTGCGGAGTTTGCAATTGTTGTGACTTTTATCGGCCACACTCCCTTGCGTTACCTGATCAACTTCTTCCAACCCTTTGTCTCTTTTCCAGGTGTTCCTCATTGTCTCGTCAATTTGTTTGTATTTAGTTGTGTGGTTCCTTAAATTCCTTATGGTCATTGCTCTTCGTCCACGTCCTCGTTCAAGTCCTTTTCTGATTGGTTACTTTAATCTGTGTTTGTTTTGTTCTTTAATATATTAGTTTATCCTACTTTCGTGTTTGCCTTTTAGTTTTCTTTTGAAATTGAACACATTTTTTTGTTTAAAATTCTCCATGCCTCGCTTCCCAGCATTTGGGTCCTCCTCTGTTCCAATTTGTAATGTTTTAGTTGAATTAATTCATTCAAGATTTCATTCATTTGAGGCCCATACCGCAAGTACTATGAAAAGAAAATATACAATGTGAAACCTGGTGGCCATTGTCTGATGACATGTATACCATGAGAATGTATGGACTGTGCTATATTTGACCCATAGTTTTCTCTAGCACCTGAATGTATAGTTTTGGTCTATTAATGTTGTAGTTGCAAAAGAATATTGTGGCCATTATTGTAATATATATTAATATTTAGGTGAGAAACAATATTTAGGTTTCATCCCCCACATAGCACTGCGAACATGATCAGCTTTTTTTTTTTATATATATAGTGTGCTCAAGCATTCAGCGCACGAGGAGCAATGGCCCGGTACAGATATATTACAAAGCACTTAGATCTTAAAGCTTACACAGTGAATTCTCTCTTATAGATCCTGACCGCAATTCTATTGCCCGCCTAATTGAATCATAAATACATGTATATGTATATTACCCATTAATAAATAAAGACAATTTTTTATTAATGAAGTGGAAAATGTGGTATGGTGAGACATCAATCATTTAGCATAAAAACCATGGGTATTAGTGGGGTGATATGGTTCAGGGGGATAAAATTAGACACGTTAAATAGGGAGCGCTGTGTGCATTAGTGTGAGTTTTTACATCAGCAATTATGGAAGCCTTCAATGTTAATTTATGTGTGATCACTGAACAAGAAGAGGGAGGGAGAGGGTCATGTAAGTGGGTGAGATAAATAGATGGAAATAGGAGCAAATGGGGAGGAATTGTGCAGCCGGTTGCTCGACAGAAAGGGAAGTGAGAAGATGGAGTGAGTAGCGGTACAGGACGGACGGAATGCATTAGCGACGAGACGTGGGAAGATTGTGTGAAAAACAAGCATATTAATGAGGCAATATGAATCACACTGATTACTCAACAATTAGGGATATGTAGCCTTCCTGTAAGTGCACAAGGAAGAAGGAGAAGAAGAAGGAAGACAGGAGAGTGTCAGTTTAGGGACAAAACTGCAGGTGCATCAGAGGTCTTGTCAAACAAACGTGAACAGCGAGGCGGAGAGAAGCAGATTTTGTCAATTGATTTAAAGAGGAAGCGTATAAAGTCAAATCTAAATTGGATGAACTTGTCAATGAACTAATGAGACATTGATGATATAATGGGGATTAATGTACACCCAGGGTAAGCTTTAATACGCCAAGCTCCATTTTGACCATTGCCCACAGAAAAAAAATAAAACTGGGAGACGCAAAACCCTTTTGACACAAAAAATGAGGATGACACTGTATATATTGTTGTTGTTTTTTTACCAGCATGCATCAAAACTGTAGTATTTATTTTTCAACCATCCATTATCTGTACCGTTTCTCCTCACTAGGGTCACTGGGGGTGCCGGAGCCTATCCCAGCTATCTTTAGGCGGTAGGACACCCTGAACTGGTTGCCAGCCGATCGCAGGGCACACGTAGACAAACAACCATCCATGCTCACACTCATACCTAGGGGCAATTTAGAGTGTCCAAGCAACCTGCCATGCATGTTTCTGTTATAATGTAATGTAGGAGAATCCGGAGTAACAGGAGAAAACCCAGTCAGGCACGGGGAGAACATGTAAACTCCACACAGGAAGGCCAGAGCCAGAATTGAACCCTCGACCTCCGTATTGTGAGGCCATTGTGCTGACCAGTCGGGCCATTGTGTCGCCCCAGTGTTTATTTTTGTTAATCATTAAATCAATCAATTGTTACAGGACACACCAAAAATATTCCTGCATGTAAACAAACATTTGAGCGCTGAGTGTTAGAAATTTTGACGAATACCTTCAGATGAAATAGTGTCTATTGAGTGCGCCTCCTCTTCATCAAATTAATTGGAACAACTATTGGACTTAAAATTGTAAACTGTATATTAGAAAACTAATTAATGTATTTATTTCAACTGGTTAATGTGATTTTTGCTCCTGAACCGCTGTGCACAGCATCAGGCCTGTAAGTCATCACATTCATCTTGTCACTCGACTCGGTCTTCTGTAAGGCCGTGTGAGCAATGTATTTGTTTTTTTATACTATATAGTTCATGTAGCATTTAGCATTACACATTCTATTGTCTTCATAAGAACGTTATTTTCTTGGCTTCATGATGAACCTTCGGTGTCTAAAGCACTGTAGCTCAATAAATCGAGACGCCAGGTGTCACACCTCGGCGCTTGTAATGCACATTTTCAGTGACAAGAAATGTGTAAATGTCTTTTGTTTTCAAGTTACAAGAGGAGCATAAGCTTCATATTACCAATTACATTTGAAAACTCATTTAAATGTTATTTAAATGTTCATTATTTTCCCAAGGTACAGTGAGCCACAGCAGAAGGATGAAAGAGCCACATGCGGCTCTGGAGCCGTGAGTTACAGGCCCATTACCTGGGGGGACTCGAGTTACGAGATGGCAGCGGCAGTTCAGTATTCTGTGATTACTTTTGTTTTAAATTAAATAATGTAAAGAAGAAATATGTTTTGACCATCCGTGGTGAACTTCACATGTTAATGTTGAAGCTAGTAGAGCAAACCTGCTAAGGAGGCAGATGGATTTACAGCAGCTACAAAAAGACAAGAAAAAACATTTCAAAAATGTTCCCACCATTAATGCCACCTGTGACTTAACCTGTACCGCTCAAGCGAAGAAAACATACTTAAATACACATGAACTCTTTTTGAGAAGTACAATGCAAACAATTCAGATAAGGTGGTTCCAAGGCTGGCTGCAAATCTGATACCAAGGATTATTGTCCCCTGAATAAGTCATGGGTCCAACAGAGTTTGTTTATATCACTGTGCTTACAAATGACAGAAAGTTGGTCAAATTAATGAGAAGCAAAATATTATCACCAGAACAACAATTTGAATGCTGTAGTGAGGCCAGTTCACAGCACATTTGAATAAAAATAAGGGTTGCATTTTTCACTGATAAAAGTTCTACCCCAATTTCAGAAAATTGGACGATACACATCAAACACAATTAATCAGGTACTGACAATCAAAATGAACCCTCACAAGAATGTCCATCTCAACCCCAAGCTGATTTATTTTATTCCAAACATTCTTATATGGGTCGTCCAACCTTACAAATGGTCACTGCAGGGGTATTTAGTATCTGAAAGGTCTGCTTGACCTTTTGGAATTGTTGAGTTATTAGGCTACCCGAAATTCTCAACGGTGTATATTCAGTCGCTTAAAACCAAAACCTCAAACTCAAGCACCTGATTCATGGACTATTGACGACCTGCTACTGGCCAGTAATCTAATTAATAGAGTTGATACTTTAAGTACAGAAATTAAAAGTGAAATATTAATGTGGACAACAAAAAAGTAATTCTGAAACTAACTGGATGACTGTAATTTAACTTACTGGTTATAATTATGCTTTGATCTTGAACTTTCATTTTACCAAAGGGTCGGGCATGGTGTCACACTGCTTATAAGACTTGAGTGTATGAATGAATGAATGCATCAAAAAGTTTTTTTCCTTTTTTTTTCTATGCCAATGCTCTTCTTTGTGACATAGACAGGAAATGTCATTGTCACTGTGTGACCTGAATGCAGATGTGCCTGGTCAAGTTCTTGAAAGGTTCAAACGCTGCTCTGCCGTCTATCGTCCCTTTTACACACACCCACACACGCAGTTGGATAAAGGTAGTTGTGTTGTGGGTATGTATGTTGCTGTGTGATTATAAATTCAACTCTAATACATACAATATGTCCATGTGTGTTCATATCAGATGAGCAGGATATGTGCAGTAATCTAATTAGGCAGTAACTTGTCTTACCCTGACCTTAGTAACTGAGGCGCGACACTGTGTTGCACCCATTCACAGAGAGCCCCCTCTGTGGTCTGAGCACCTTCTTGCATACATCCTGACTGATCCATCTCTATCTATCTATCTATCTATCTTCATAATTGAATCCCATTTGTTGCACCCAAGTCACATTTAGAAAAAGCTTAGAACTGATTTGGCCATTTTAGGCATGTGATGAATCATGTCTGCCGATATATAGTTTATAAAATGCTTGTGTGTGTGCTTTGTGTCTCTCTAGGGCGCGGGTGAGGGACACAGCTGTCTAAAATCACCACTGGGGCAGAGAATAACCTGGGGTCTTTCAGGCCTTCATCTGTGTGCACACATACACACAAAAACACACACATTAACACATGCCCACAAAGAAACAATTCACTCATAGCTGCAGCGTGGTTTAGCGTAGAGCCTTAGGGTCAGAAATCACTGGCCTCAAATTATATTTCTCAACATGACAGACACAGAGTGGAAAAACTGTCTCAGGTTGTGTTTGGCCCTGGTGTTTAAAATGCCTGATGGCGGCCCTTTGCATGTTCTCTTCTATTGCATACTCTACCCATAAATACAAAATGTGCCCTGCAAAAAGAAAAACATGGACACAGGAAAATAAAGATTATGCACTTGAAAATGTGTGAACATTGTGTTTGAAGTTGATGACTGACAACAAATGTAATGATGGTTGCGATTTGATGTAGTATTGGAAGCAAGCGTAAGTCAAGGACCAAATATGGTTGTTTTCCAAGACAATTTAATAGTGGTGATTTTTAAATTGCGCGTTCTTGTTTATGATTTTTCAGTCCACAACAGGATTTGACATTATTAAATATTAAGCCCAAGCGATAGCTGCACCTGAAGGAATTGAAAATGAAGAAAATACAGTCCACCCTTTGTAAGTTTTTACAAGGTATTGTCATGTGTTGTATTTCTTTTTTTTCTCAGTTCATCGAGAAGACCATTTTTAGGTTTGAAGTCACTAATGTTGGGCCAGAGATGGGACCAAGCATATATAGATATATATATATATATACATACACATATATGTATATATATATATAATACAATATAATACAACTTTATTTATATGGTGTATTTCACAACAGCTGGAGCTGTAACAAAGCGCTTTCCATATTGTGTAAAATACATAAACAATATCTAAATTCTATTTATCAATATTTTGTATGTATTATTATGTATTGCGGAATTGAATATATATTTTCCCTCACAAAATTAGAAGTGTAAAATTGTCTAAAAGGACTTCGTAAAAAAGAGTTTTTGAGAAATTATGATTCAGCAAATAAGTTTCAGGATTTATTTTCAAGACATGGCTTCGATTGACTGATCAATGTTCAGTACCGCTTCCACCCAGCAACATTTGACGCAATCACACATGAAAAGTAAAATCAACAGAACCCTGACCAAGGCACTGATTATTCGAAAACAACAGGTTCTTGTCAACCGCAACTTACGCAAAATAAATAAATGACAAAACGAGCAAGCTGTGTTTTGTCCCCATCACATTTATCTAACGGTCTAATAAAATTGAACAAATATATTTTTTTAAATATTCCGTCCAACCACATTTGTTTCTTAATTGAATAATCAAAGAATAAATACTCAGCAAACAACCACACTCTAGCTTTTCAATACATCTTGAAATAAATCCAACAATAATGAACTAGTTACGAATCACACTTCTAGTATTTAGAGTTTCTTGGGTAGTGTGCATTACAGCGTCCTCGAGGCTTACAGCTCCAAATATATTTTACAGCCATCTGCGCCAGTTGGCTATTCTTAATCTGTGTGTGTGTGCGTGTGTTTGTGTGTGTGAGTCTATGTGTGATTTTTACCAACCTTACATACTGCAGTGGATAAAGAAAGTCATCAGCAACACTTGGCTCAGGCACAGTGCCTCTGTGGTATACGCTGTGATGCCAACATAAATGCCAGTGGAGGAGCGTAAATGTCAGTCATGCACACTCAGACACACATGCCGAGTTTTGAGGGATAGTCTTTATGCAGTAGCATGGGGTCTTTGGCACAGACTCTTGCCCAGACTGGCATGTGGTCTGGGATAAGTGGGGAGGCGTTAGCTGAGCTGACACACTACCAGACGTGACATACTGCACTCGATTCGCTCATTTTTTGACTGTTGTTCTGTCTTCTTTTTTTACATATTATAATGATCAAACAAGTGAATAAAGGTGATTCAAAATATCAAAAACAAATAATAGTTTGAATCCACTTTTAGTTTTTTTTTTAAAGGTAGTGGTGTTGATGCATGAAAAAAAAATAAAAGGAGGTAATTGGTGATGTATGTGTCTGGGGAGAGAGAGCAACTTGGGACACTTTCATTAATTTAGGTTCACATACTCAGATTTAGCTTTTAACC